>NC_064306.1:21012433-21353348 GCF_023373825.1 Bactrocera dorsalis | reverse complement strand
CATCAGATGGAATTCAAAATAGCGTTATATGGGAAGAAGGCGTGGTTGTGAACCGATTTCACCCATATTTCGTACATATCATCAGGGTTAAGAAAATATTATATACCGAAGTTCATTGAAATCGGTCGAGCGGTTCCTGAGATATGCTTTTTGGTCCATAAGTGGGCGACGCCACGCCCATTTTCAATTTTGAAAAAAGTCTGGGTTCAGCTTCCCTCTGCCATTTTTTTCGTAAAATTGTGTGTTTCTGACGTTTTTTGTTAGTCGGTTAACGCACTTTTAGTGATTTTTAACATAACCTTTGTATGGGAGGTGGGCGTGGTTATTATCCGATTTCTTCCATTTTTAAACTGTATATGGAAATGCCTAAGGAAACGACCCTATAGAGTTTGGTTGACATAGCTGTAGTAGTTTCCGAGATATGTACAAAAAATTTAGTAGGGGGCGGGGCCACGCCCACTTTTCCAAAAAAACTACGTCCAAATATGCCCTCCCTAATGCGATCCTATGTGCCAAATTTCACTTTAATATCTTTATCTATGGCTTAGTTTATGACACTTTATAGGTTTTCGGTTTCCGCCATTTTGTGGGCGTGGCAGTGGACCGATTTTGTCCATTTTCGAACTTGACCTTCTTATGGAGCCAAGAAATACGTGTACCAAGTTTCATCATGATATCTCAATTTTTACTCAAGTTACAGCTTGCACGGACGGACGGACGGACAGACAGACATCCGGATTTCAACTCTACTCGTCACCTTGATCACTTTGGTATATATAACCCTATATCTGACTCTTTTAGTTTTAGGACTTACAAACAACCGTTATGTGAACAAAACTATAATACTCTCTTTAGCAACTTTGTTGCGAGAGTATAAAAAATAATGCATAAAAAATTTTGTGGAACAACATAATTTGGACGTCAAAATTTCAATGTTCTTCAAATTCAAAGTGGTGCATCTTTTTAGCGCTGTCTACCGCTGTCGACATATGTACATATACCGAATTAAAGCCTGAAGTCTCAGCTAAACGATAAAAAAAATTAAGCTGCCCCAAATTGCCCCCCTTGAAAAAAACAATAAGATACTCTAAAATGGCAAGTTACCGCCCAAAAGTATGCAATATATAGCGTACTTTATAAACGGTTGCCTTTGAATGCAATTGTTTTTGGCACTGATTTCTTAACATTTTGTTGATATTTTTACCGTAATATTGAATATTGTTGAACAACAATATTGATCAAATTACATTAATTTTCGAAGTGTGAAAGTGATTAGAGGTCAAGTGATATCAAGTGCTGCAATGGAAATTTCTTATTTAAGAATATGTGAACTTTTAATGGATACCAATAGCGATATTGACATAGTTGTTGAAATTATTGCGACTAATAATGGAAACATGACTCAAGTGGATGCTGCGAAATTTGAAACATTAAAAAAAAAAAAAATTTGTGACAAAATTTAAAGAGAGATGGCAATGAGCAAGACGTACGAGAAGAAGATTTCTTGAAATGAATGAACAGTGGCTTACAAGTGATTATGAAATGGAAGTTACTAACGAGACAGAAGCACCGAGCTGATCTAGCATGGTTAAACGCGGACGACCAATTGTCTTCGAAAACAGTAAGCCGCGAACAAAGAGAACAAAACTGCATGAATTTTATGAAAACACCTCGGAAGAAATGGTTTTGTATGCCGCAAAAAAACATGGTAGCGGAGATATGAATAAGGCCTTCACTCCAGTAAAGGCCCTGGCGTTGATTCTCGATGCTTCATTATCTAAGCACCAATATGAGGTTTTGCGCAGCTCCGCTAAGGAAATTCTTCTTCTTCTTTACTGGCGTAGACACCGCTTACGCGATTATAGCCGAGTCAACAACAGCGCGCCAATCGTTTCTTCTCTTCGCTACGTGGCGCCAATTGGATATTCCAAGCGAGGCCAGGTCCTTCTCCACTTGGTCCTTCCACCGGAGTGGAGGTCTTCCTCTTCCTCTGCTTCCCGCGGCGGGTACTGCGTCGAATACTTTCAGAGCTGGAGTGTTTTCATCCATCCGGACAACATGACCTAGCCAGCGTAGCCGCTGTCTTTTAATTCGCTGAACTATGTCGATGTCGTCGTATATCTCGTACAGCTCATCGTTCCATCGGATGCGGTATTCGCCGTGGCCAACGCGCAAAGGACCATAAATCTTCCGCAGAACTTTTCTCTCGAAAAACTCGCAACGTCGACTCATCGGTTGTTGTCATCGTCCAAGCCTCTGCACCATATAGCAGGACGGGAATTATGAGCGACTTATAGAGTTTGGTTTTTGTTCGTCGAGAGAGGACTTTACTTTTCAATTGCCTACTCAGTCCGAAGTAGCACCTGTTGGCAAGAGTAATCCTGCGTTTGATTTCTAGGCTGACATTGTTGGTGGTGTTAATGCTGGTTCCTAAATAGACGAAATTATCTACAACTTCAAAGTTATGACTGTCAACAGTGACGTGAGTGCCAAGTCGCGAGTGCGACGACTGTTTGTTTGATGACAGGAGATATTTCGTCTTGCCCTCGTTCACCGCCAGACCCATTTGCGTTGCTTCCTTGTTCAGTCTGGAGAAAGCAGAACTAACGGCGCGGGTGTTGAGACCGATGATATCAATATCATCGGTATACGCCAGCAGCTGTACACTCTTATAAAAGATTGTACCTGCTCGGTTCAGTTCTGCAGCTCTAATAATTTTCTCCAGCAGCAGATTGAAAAAGTCGCACGATAGGGAGTCGCCTTGTCTGAAACCCCGTTTGGTATCGAACGGCTCGGAGAGGTCCTTCCCGATCCTGACGGAGCTTTTGGTCCCGCTCAACGTCAGTTTACACAGCCGTATTAGTTTTGCGGGGATACCAAATTCAGACATTGCGGCATAAAGGCAGCTCCTTTTCGTGCTATCGAAAGCAGCTTTGAAATCGACGAATAGGTGGTGAGTGTCGATTCTCCTTTCACGGGTCTTTTCCAAGATTTGGCGCATGGTGAATATCTGGTCGGTTGTTGATTTTCCAGGTCTGAAGCCACACTGATAAGGTCCAATCAGTTTGTTGACGGTGGGCTTTAATCTTTCACACAATACGCTCGATAGAACCTTGTACGCGATGTTGAGGAGGCTAATCCCACGGTAGTTGGCGCAGATTGTGGGGTCTCCTTTTTTATGGATTGGGCATAGCACACTTAAATTCCAATCGTTGGGCATGCTCTCATCCGACCATATTTTGCAAAGAAGCTGATGCATGCTCCTTATCAGTTCTTCGCCGCCGTGTTTGAATAGCTCGGCCGGCAATCCGTCTGCCCCTGCCGCTTTGTTGTTCTTCAGGCGGGCAACTGCTATTCGAACTTCGTCATGGTCGGGCAATGGAACGTCTGCTCCATCGTCATCGATTGGGGTATCGGGTTCGCCTTCTCCTGTTGCTATGTGTTCACTGCCATTCAGCAGGCTGGAGAAGTGTTCCCTCCATAATCTAAGTATGCTCTGGGCATCGGTGGCTAGATCACCTTTGGGGGTTCTACAGGAGTATGCTCCGGTCTTGAAACCTTCTGTAAGTCGCCGCATTTTTTCGTAGAATTTTCGAGCATTACCCCTGTCGGCCAGCTTATCAAGCTGTTCGTACTCACGCATTTCGGCCTCTTTCTTCTTCTGTCTGCAAATGCGTCTCGCTTCCCTCTTCAACTCTCGGTATCTATCCCATCCGAGGTAGGCAGCCTGTTTTCTCTCCGCTGCGACACGGCACTCCTCATCGTACCAGCTGTTCTTTTGCACTTTCCGAAAACCAATGGTTTCGGTTGCAGCTGTACGTAAGGAGTTTGAAATGCCGTCCCACAGTTCCCTTATACCGAGTTGTTGACGAGTGCTCTCAGAGAGCAGGAGTGCAAGCCGAGTAGAAAATCGTTCGGCTGTCTGTTGTGATTGCAGCTTCTCGACGTCGAACCTTCCTTGTGTTTGTTGGCGTGCGTTTTTTGCTGCACAGAGGCGGGTGCGAATCTTGGCTGCAACAAGATAGTGGTCCGAGTCGATGTTAGGACATCTAAAACACTGGAGACGTGTCTTCCGTCTATCACAACATGATCGATCTGGTTGGTGGTTTTTCGATCCGGAGACAGCCAGGTAGCTTGATGTATCTTCTTATGCTGGAATCTAGTACTACAGATAACCATATTTCGGGCCCCGGCGAAGTCGATCAGCCTCAACCCATTTGGGGATGTTTCCTCGTGGAGGCTGAATTTACCGACCGTAGTGCCAAAGATACCTTCTTTGCCCATCCTGGCGTTGAAGTCGCCAAGCACGATTTTGACATCGTGGCGGGGGCATCTCTCATAAGTGCGCTCCAAGCACTCATAAAAAGCTTTTTGGTCACATCGTCCTTCTCTTCCGTCGGGGCGTGGGCGCAAATCAGCGATATGTTGAAGAACCTCGCTTTGATGCGGATTGTGGCTAGACGTTCATTCTCCGGAGTGAATGATAGTACTCGGCGACGGAGTCTCTCTCCCACCACGAATCCAACACCAAACTTGCGCTCCTTTATATGGCCACTGTAGTAAATGTCACAAGGACCTACTCGTCTCTGTCCTTGTCCCGTCCATCGCATTTCTTGGACGGCGGTGATGTCAGCCTTTATCTTTACGAGGACATCTACCAGCTGGGCAGCGGCACCTTCCCAATTAAGGGACCGGACATTCCAGGTGCATGCCCTCAAATCATAGTCCTTATTTCGTTTGCCATGGTCGTCATCAAAAGGGGGGTCTCTCATCCGAGGCTGTGTTTGCTTTTTCATTGGGGGTGTTTTTTTACGTGGCGGGTCCCAAACCCAGCGCACAACCCTATGCAGGGGATGTTTCGCCTTCTCACGTTAGCTCGCCTTCAAACGGATGTTCTTAGGCTACCCAGAGGATACTTGGTCAAAGACCGGAAGTCGTGAGCTGCTTGAGTCATATGTAAAAGAATCGTTTCTGGCCACTCCCAAGTGAATGGCGATCAGAGAACTTTCCTCACTTGCGTGAACTTCTACACATGACTCCATCCTCCGCTAAGGAAATTGGTAGTGATATTTTCCCGCCTTATTATGAAGTAAAAAAATTTGCTAAAAGGGACTTGATAAAAGAGAATTTAGTTGTATGGGAGGTGGGCGTAAAAGTGGGCGGATATTACTGAAATTTAACACCAACATATATAATGTCATAAATATGCTATGTACCAAAAATCAGTGCTGTAGGTCAAAAATTGATGATTTTGATTTTTTCATTTTTTTCTTGATTGGAATCCAAAACAATGATGTACCAAATGTCATTGTCCTGCAACAACTCCTTATATTTTTATGCAGTATGCACTAGCAGACACCTATGTGCGTCGTTGTCACGGACAACCAGTGACCGATCTTCACATTTTGTCAATAAGTCAATCTGTCGAAGGACTGACGCGACGACAAAGCGTCACAAAATTGCATTTTTGGTAGAAAATCCAAGCTGTGCCGAAAAAACGAATGTTTTTGTTATTATATAATAAATAGATTTATTTGTTAGTTAAAAATAAAAATATAATTTGCTACATGAGGGACTGCGGATATTTTAACTAGTCGTAATTAAAACAATAGTTTAAATGTATTTCAAAAAATAATGCTTGAGACGCAGCAAGATACAGGCAGTTAAGAGGGATTGGCTTTTAAGCGGAGTACTACTTAACCGGGATTGACTGTACACAAAAATCAGAAGAATATTTAATATTTTCTTTGAAACATTTCTTGACTTAAAATGGGACAAATAAATTATGTTGTCAATTTTGTTCTAATATATGTCAATATACTTATATTTGCGGCGTTGTCACTTTTTCCTTCTCATACATTTCAGAAATCTATTCCATTTATGAATAGGCATGTTGGGGGAGATGGGATGGCGTCTGCTTTTATGAATGAATCGCTTGAAAATAAATTTGCGTTCATGAATGAAAATTTTGTTGTTGTGTATTTTACCAAAGTGTATTCAACAAAGTGAACTAAGTATTTGACTTACTCTTATTTGACAATAAAATAGTAACCAATTCATGTATTTGTTTATATTAACCTGTGTGTTTTTTTTTTGATCTTGAACAATATGAAGCCACTTGCTTTACATACATGTATATGATAAATATAAACGTCATAGAAATAGAGACAACCAATTTATTTGTTCTTAACGTTATAATGAATTCACATTTATTTTACAAACAATTACATAGGTGTATAAATGCAACATTATTCACAAATTTTATTGTAACTGTATACAGTGAGTCACAGTCAAAAGTATCCACTTGGGTTTTTTATATTGAAAATGAGATTGTTGATAGTTAATTATTAAATTCAATTTTATTGTTTTTTATATTTGAACATTAACATCTTAACTTAAAATTAATAAATTAAAATTAATAATATTTGTGTAAATTCTATATAAAAAAATAATAATTGTAAAACAAAATCAATTTCTACCTCACAGTGAAAAGTATTCACTGGCAATACTTATAACTTTATAACTGTTAACAGTTATTTCTCTCATGAAATAACAAGCAAAATATTGGATAAGTTATTTTCTTACACTTTACGCATAAGTTTGTCCATTTGGAGTGCACTTTTGAGGAATTAAGACCATGGGAAGCCACACAACGATTGTCGAAAGAAAATTAGTCATTCATCATGCTGAACTAGGAAAATCGCAACGGAAAATTGCAGAAATACTCAATATTACTAGATCTGCTGTCCAAAAAATTATATTGAGGCACAAAACGGAGAATCGTATCTGCAACAAGCCGAAAAACAGTGAGAAAAAAATTTTTACGGAAAGAGACGAAAAGTGGTTGCTTCGACAGGTGGCCGATAATCCGAAGCTTAGTGCACCTAAACTTGCTGAAATCGCGGAGAAATATCTAAACAAAAAGTGTAACCCAGAAACCATTCGGAGAATCTTGCGTAAGAATGGTCTTCATGGTAGAGTTGCACTAAAAAAGCCATTCATCAATCCCAAGAACCGCCAAATTCGATTGGAGTTCGTTCAGGAACATGAAAAAAAGGATTTTGAATTCTGGAAGTCAGTTATTTTTGCCGATGAAAGCAAGTTTAACATGTTTGGATCGGATGGACCAAGTAAGATATGGCGTAGGGCGCAGGATCCTAAACACACAATTCCAACCGTAAAACACGGAGGAGGCTCTGTAATGGTATGGGGTTGTATGAGTGCTGCCGGCGTAGGAAATCTAGTTTTTATAGAAGGAATCATGGATAAGATGTATTATTTAAATATTCTGAAAGATAATTTGCAGAGTAGTGCCGAAAAATTGAGGTTGGGGGCAACATTCCAATTTTATCAAGATAATGACCCCAAACACAAATCCCACATTGTTTAAGAATGGATGCTTTATAACTGTCCAAAAGTGATTCAAACACCTTCCCAATCCCCGGATTTGAATCCTATTGAAAATTTATGGAGTATTTTGGAGAAAAATATTAGAAGTCATAACATCTCCAGCATACTAACTCTGAAAAAAGCATTGCAAGAAGAATGGGAAAAAATTCAATCTTCTTACACTGAAAATTTGGTTAAATCTATTCCAAAAAGGCTCAAAGCAGTAAAGGACAATAAAGGATATCATACCAAGTATTAACCACCTACGAAAATCCTATTTTCAATAAAACTTTTATCTTGGATACTTTTCACTGGGAGGTAGAAATTTATGTTGTTTTACAATTATAATTTTTTTATTTTGAATTTACAAAAATATCGTTAATTTTATTTTATTAATTTTCAAATACAAAAAAACAATAAAATTGAATTTAATAATTAACTATCAACAATCGCATTTTCAATATAAAAAACCCAAGTGGATACTTTTGACTGTGACTCACTGTACATATATACGTCGTAACCAGTACCCCGCCAAACTATTAGAAACTGTATACAGATGTTTATGCGACTCTTTAAATTATAATAGTTATTATAATTCTTTCATATACATAGTTCATTCCAAAGCATAAATCAAAAATTAAATGAGTAGTTTTGTTTCTAATATTGTATTTTCAAGAAAGTGTATAAAACATTTTTTTGTCGTTGTGATATTTTTTATGCAACTGTTTATTTTTAAAATTTTTGTTCAAATGCTTGATTCGAAAATGTATCATGCACCTAAAAAACAATTTCTTGACATTATCCTCAAGAGCAATATCTTTGCATTTATCAAAAAGTATGTCTACCAAATTTCTGTCACTGCAAATGTTGTCGTTATTCACATTTATAAACACGTCTTCTAAAAGTTTTAACTGGTCTAAAAAATTTTGGTTCGGTTTTTTAAGTCCTGTCCCCCCTCGCTGGTCTACCCATGTCCATGTACTATCAGTTGAAATTCTGTCACCTAAATTTAATTTGTGTATTAAAAAACCACCCAAATATTCCAGTCCATCTTCATAAAATGAACCCAAACTTGTACTACTTAAATTTTGATTATTAATTTTGTCAAGCTCTTTACTTAAAAAGTGTTCTTCATGAATGTATATATATCTTATCTTCTAAAAAATATTCCGGCTCCGGATCTATTGTCAGCCACTTTGCATCGTCCTCTTGTACGTTCAATGTTGAGCTTAAACTTTCGGTGTTCCGTGCTACAAAAAAAAAACACAAATTAAATAAAAACACTTTAAAGGATCATTTAAATATATCTACCAAACATATGTATATTTTCGAAGTCGATATTTAAGATGTGGCGGTGTCGGATGGTCATATTGCCCCCAACCCTTCTCATAGCGCCAAAAAAATGCTCCAAGATGTCTTGATTCAGGCGCTGCGTTAAAATATATTCCATCCCAAAGTTTCCATGTAGGTACTCAAGTAATAGCTTAAGAGACGTTGTGGAAATAATTACTGCCTTTTGAAAAGGAGCTATGCATCGTTTATTTGGAATCAAGGGCTCAGACATTATTTTTGACATTTTTTCGAGCACTTCGTTTTGTTGCAAAAGTGCTTTTCCATATGGCATTGTGAACGGAGTTTGATTAGATCAAATAGAATATTAGAAAATAATTAGAATATCAAACCAGTTATTAACAAGTTGAATAAAATCTGCACATTCCACTGCAGTATATATTTTATGTCCATCTATGTAGCATCTTCTTATAGCATTAGCACACGTGTTCGAAAATAGTTGCGCGGCAAGCTTCGCTTTTTGACGGCTTGCGCCTTTTACTTCCAAATGCTCATCGCTTAATTTATAAGTAATGGATACGTCCGAGACTGTCGTTAGGTTCAAAACTTGCTTAATTGTCTGTACTGTTATAATTTTTCCTTCATAAATAAAACCACTATCTATAAAGTGATTTCTAATTAATTTTAAAAGGTGCGGTGCATCAGCAAACACGAATACACGCTGTGTATCACTATTAGGATGATTGAACCAAGTTTTTGCTAATGAATTAGTTTAAATTATTGTAAATTAAGAAGCATTCTAGCATTCTCATAAAAATATAATAATATACCACTTACAAGTTGAGATACCGATATCTTTCCACATTGCTTGATTAGAAGGCCCCATGTCCGAAACGACTCCAACGACTGTAAAGTTTGCTGAATATAGTTTTGAGATTATGTTCTCCAATGTATCTTTTTTTATTTTACAATCAAATCCATAAAAAATAGGTTGCTTCCATGAGGACACCAATCCTCGAACGAATACAAATTGCACATAGTTTGATGGTTTTCTCACGACTCTCTCCATCGGATCATACTCATAGCATGAAGCTATTTTCATCTCATCTATGGAGAGCACACAGATCCGTTCCTGTTTACTTAATTTACTATGTTCCATATGTTTAATCACATTTTCTAAAAGCCCTTCATCCATTTTCAATTTTCGCACCCAGTTATTCAAAGTGGCCACACAAGGAAGAGGATAACCATTTTTTAGCAAATGCCTATATGCTCTCGGTCCTGATGCATCTAAGATAACGGCCGATGAAATGTCTGACCATGACCAATGTATATTTTTATTTACAATCAGCTTCATAATCAGACCTTCCGTAAAAAACTTTTTCACTGCGGTTACAAGCTTACTCGAGCTCGCTACTTCACTCTCTGGCGACCTAACTTGAAGTTCTAAATTTTTCTGTTCCGTGGCAACTATATGTTCTGCATCGCTAATACATAAGAAAATGATACGGTTTTCAGCTCAGAAAGATATTAAGAACTAAGAAAAATCGTTATATTGAATGCTTTATACTTTTCATAAACATATAATAAGTACCATGTTTTGTATGATCAATTAGTTGTTTAGAAGGTGAAAATATGTATAAAGCAAAATGTATGACATGTTGTAAGGGAGCTATTTGTTACTGTCATTTTATTTAATCGGTTCCGACAAATGATCACCCCTACATGTAAACGTATTAGCCATATCACATTAAAATTTAGTCTAAAGACACCCCAAAGTATATTCACATTATACAACGAGGAGTATTAATACAAACGCATGGCACCACGATATCTTACCATATGTACATAGGTAAAATAATCAGTGTTTTTGCGTTATATTTTCAAATGATGTTCATTATACAAGTATGTTCATGTGATACTTTGCAAGGCAATTTTCCTCTACAGGTTAGAGAGGGCTTGATGCATAGCCTTGTTTAAACTAGACAACCAAAAAAACTTACTCGGTTTGAACAGCTGCGTTGGCAAGAGCATTATTAAAAAACGCGTGGTTCTCGTTCATGTGCACCAGAAATTTACACCAATTCAACAACAGAAACTCCTTACCACAAAAACTACAGCACAGCATGTATAGCTTCCGATCAGTTGTTAAAATTTTCGCGCAAACAAGTTTTTCTTGAGACCTCATCAATAGTAAAAACGTAGAAATCTATTTATAAAAAAATATGAGGGTTTCTTACTTTTTTTCTTGAAGATTGGGAAGTAAGTTTAATGAGGGTACTGCATCGGGGCTTAGTCGTCTTCTTTTAAGGGGAGATTCTTTTATTTCCTCCGCCTTAAAATGTAGCCCACATATTCTCGATGACAAACTGAGTTGTACGCCACATACTTTTTCCCATTCCTTCCGTTGCGATTTGTCAGTTGGAGCACAAAACATTGGTAAGTTGCTTCCATGAGTTGTTTTGCATAGGCAACAAGTATTCGGCATTTTATTCAGTTATTTAAAAAAATATTGTTTTTCGTTTTGAAATTTGCTTACTTTTGAATTTCCGAAATTTCAACATTTCCGAATTTCAACATTCATGTCAAATAAGCGTAAAGAAAAATTAAATGTCATATACTACTTAGTTCACTTTGTTGAATACACTTTGTATTTTACTATAAATTTTGAAGTCGGCCATATTGATTTCTGATGTTATTTGACACGATTGGTGTTTTTGTAGAACAATATTGTAATTTTTGCGGATGACATATTTACATGTGAACGCATATATGTAAGTATGTTAGTTGTGTATGCATTGTTTTCGTGGGAATGTCATACCCACATATTTACATGTGTACGCATATAAGTACGTCTGATGATGTCTAAAATTTAGACGGTTGTTGTATTTGTAGAACTATATTTGTAGTTTTTACGGGCGACATATGTATTTACATACATGTATATATTTCGTGTGGGATTGTCATACGCATGTATGTACATATAGAACAGCGCGCGCATATTACATTACTGATAAATGATAATATCTTGATTTGAATTTGAATTGTACTTACGTACATATCTGAAGGATAGATGTGTATGGAAGTTTTAAACGATAAAAGGTGTGATTTACATACATATGTTATTATTGCAATATATGTGTTAAATTTTTATAGTATGTATTAGGATATTATGATAATCATCATATACATACATATCGCTCATTTGCTGCAAGTCCGGCATAAATCAAAGAACGAGATTTTTGAGTTAATGCTGCAGAATTGTTCGTTATATCATACTTCATGTTGAGTGAAAAATTCATATGAATACCTCTTATATGCTCCGCTTGAGAAGAGGTGTAAGGTTGGAGTCACCGTGTAAGGTTGTAGTCAGTTGAAAACTTTAAACGCGTTTTCTGGAAAATCGATTTTTTTGACTTATGCCGGTCTTGCAGCAAATGAGCGATATGTATGTATATAGATAAGATAAGAAATATTTAAAAAGTTGCTTTTATTTGTACATTATTTACAAATATTGCTTGGAGAATTGCATAATTTAATATATTAATAATGTTATCAATTTTGCATGAATTCACAAAAATTCGCAAAATTATATTCATATCAATTTATATGACAGCATATAAGCGTAAGCTAAAAGCTAAGCTAAAAGGCCAACAAGCGTCTGTAAAATCAATCTACATACTTATATTTCTGAGCATATTTTTCATTGAATTCTCAGCTCTGTTCACTCATTTCTGTTAAAGTTTCTTCTGCTGAACCAAAAGTGGTGAAATCCTCTAATAAAAAAATCATGGCTCTTGACAGTTCACACGCTTGTCCGTAGTTGGACCTTCTCTATAATACACGCTAAAAATCAGACGGAACGGGATAGATACCAAGAGTTGAAGAGGAAGCGAGACGCAAACCCAATTCCCTAATCAACGACGATGGAGCAAACGTTTCATTGCCCGACCAAGAAGAAATTCGAATAGTAAATGCCCGTCTGAAGAAAAATAAAGCGGAGGGGGCCGATGGATTGCCATCCGGCGAAGAACTGATAAGGAGCATGCATTAGCTTCTTTGTAGAATATGGTCGGAATTTGCGCCAACTATCGTCGGTCAACAACATCGTATATAAGGTTCTATCGAGTGTATTGTGTGAAAAGACGTGAATTAAAGCCCACCGTCAAAAAACTGATTAGACCTTATCAGTGCGGCTTTAGACATGGAAAATCAACAACTGACAAACACAGATTCACCATGCGCCAAATCTTGGAAAAAAGAGAATCGACAATCACCTTTGTCGATTTCAAAGCTGTTTTTGATAGCAAAAAAAGAGCTGCCTTTATGCGCGACTTCTAAATTTGGTATCCCCGCAAAAATAAATGCGGCTGTGTAAACTGAACTGAGGACCTCTCCGAGCTGTTCGATATCAATCGAGGTTTCAAACAAGGCTACTCCCTTTCGTGTGACTTCTTCAATCTAATTTTAGAGAAAATAATTCAAACTGCAGAGCTTAATCGAGCAGTTACAATCTTTTATAAGAGGGTACAGCTGCTGACATTCGCCGATGATTTGGCCTCAACACCAGCGCCGTCAGTTCTGCTCTCTGCAGATTGGATAAGAAAGCGAACTGTCATCAAACAAACAGTCGTCGAACTAGCGACTAGGCTCCCACGTCGCTGTTGACAGTCATAACTTTAAAGTTGTAGATAACTTCGTCTATTCTGGAACCAGCATCAACACCAACAACAACGTCATTCTCGAAATCCAGCGCAGAATATCTCTTGCCAACAGGTGCTACTTCCGACTGAGTAGGCAATTGAGAAGTAAAGTCCTCTCTCGACGAACAAGAACCAAACTCTATAGTCATTCATTATTCCCATCCTGCTATGTGGTGCAGAGGCATGGACTATGACAATATCTGATGAGTCAACGTTACGAGTTTTCGAGAGAAAGGTTCTGCGAAAGATTTATGTTCCTTTGCGCCTTGGCCACGGTAAATATCGCATTTGAAGAAACGATGGGCGGTATCAGATATACGACGACATTCAAATAGTTTAGCGAATTAACAGACAATGGCTGCACCGGCCAGGTCATATCGTGCGTATGGACTAAATCGCTCCAGCTCTGAAGGTATTCGACGCAGTACCCGCCTGGGAAAGTAGAGGAAGAGAAAGACCTCCACTCCGTTGGAAAACCCAGGTGGAGAAGGACCTGGCTTCGTCCCGTTGCGAAAAGAAGAAACGACTGACGCACTGTTGGTATCTTGGCTATAATCGCGTTAGTGGTGTCTACACCAGTAAAGATGAAGTCTCCCTTCGAGATTTCGAATAAAAAATTAACATATTTATGTATACAAATGTACCGCTTCATGTGCTGAAGTAAATCCATAAAAAGCTATATATTATTTATTTCACCTATGGTACTACTCCAGAAATTGTAAAGAAAGATATAATAATTAAATGGCTTGAATAATGCATTAAAGTTAGGAATAAACTAAGCGCTGCAACATTGCCTTTCATACATATTGCAATCAATATTTCCATGGTTTCCAATTTTGTGTAACACTTTGTTACGCCGCACAGTGGTGCCAGAGCGGAAAAAAGGATTTTTTTTATCATTCCAAATTTGTACCATCTTTTCAATTTAAGCTAAGAACTAATCAAATAGCATTATCTGAATACTTGGGCTTGATATATTCAATGGTTTTTTG
This sequence comes from Bactrocera dorsalis, assembly GCF_023373825.1. Taxonomy (NCBI): domain Eukaryota; kingdom Metazoa; phylum Arthropoda; class Insecta; order Diptera; family Tephritidae; genus Bactrocera; species Bactrocera dorsalis. The sequence goes on along the minus strand of NC_064306.1, from coordinate 21,338,974 downwards.
TTGGGAGAGCTTCAAAGTCCAACAAAGTATCAACGCAAAGTTACTCAGAAAAATGTGATGAATATTGCAAAGGTTAAAACTCAAAAGTTAACCATAAAATATCAATTGTAAAGTTTTTATTTATTAAAACTAATGTTATAGATGTGATTTACATCATCAAATGTATACTTTCTTTTTCATGATTTTTTTTTAATATGATGTTTTTTCATGGTCCAAAAAAATCATATATTTCACAACTTCAACAGAATATAACTATTGTGCGTAGGAGCGCGGAGGTTAGCCACTTACACAAAATAAACTTTAAAATCTCCTTAATCGATAGAAAAAGAATTAGCTGCCAATTCATGAGTAATTAGCATTTTAACTGCAACTGCAACTGCAACTGCTTTGTTTTTTTCCTGCTTCGTTGTTTTGTTTGTTTTTTTGATTGTTCAGTTTATTGCTTTGTTGTTATTTTTTGGAGTTGTCTCTCGTTATACAAAAGCAACAAAATACTAGTTTAGATGCCTTATATTATTTGAACTAATTACATAGTACAACAGTTAATCTGGGGGTGAGAAATTCCAAGTCAGGGTGATGGTACTAGGTCAGTATAGTAAAACCCTCAAAGGGTTTGGCGTTCGTATGTGTATGGTTTTAGAACAAATCCCAAAAATAAAACTTTAGAATTGGACGATGATGTTAAAAAATTACTTGTTGAATAAATAAGTAATAATATATGATTATTTTTGAATATTTATTGGTTATGTTATATGGGAGGTGGGTGTAGTTGTGGGCGGACTTATTTCATTTTTAGAGAAATAATAATTTTTATTGATTCAAATCCGTTTGAATTTTTAACAGTCTAGCTGTGATAACAGCGAAAATATTGCAACTTTTGTGATTATATTATATGGGAGATGGGCGTAATTGTGGGCGGATTTGACTTATTTTTTCTGGACAAGCTTATATTTACAAAATATTACACTGTAGAAAATTTTGTTACTGTAGGATGATTTTTGATTTTTGCGTTATATGGGAGGTGGGCGTGGTTGTCGGCGGACTTTAACAAATTTTTTTTTCATCTAATTTGGCAATATGAGAGATGTGTGCCAAATTTCAAAGCCCTACCTCGATTCCTTCTATTTTTTGCCGCGGCTTCTTGGAAAAAAATAGAAGGAGTGGTCGTACAACAATGAAACTTTGCAGAAACACTTCTCTGGACAAAATTAAGAAATTTTGAAAAAATCTTGGAAAACCGCCCACTGCCACACCCACCTCCCATATAACTGCAATTGCCAAAATTTTTATTTTTGGACCTAGGGACTTGAAATTCGGGACACTTCTTAATTAAGTTCTCCTGATGAAAAAAAATTAAACTTAAACGCAAAGTGACGTTATTTGTACCTTTACCTTGATAAAAATCCAATATAATATGCAATGTTTTAATTGAATATGTAACAGGCGAAAAATTGTGTTAGTTTTTAATTGTAATATTACGCAAGCACCATATCTTTAACAATGAGATCTAGTTCTAAGGAAATTTTGTTCGAATGACGTCTTAAGCTACTTATGTAAGGATCCGAAGTTATAAGAAGTCTGTTGAAGACATCAGTATTTGTGGAAATTAAAATCGATGTTACTAAAAGGGACGGTAATTGGCGGTTGTTTTTTTTTTTTTAATTGAAAGTACAGACTCGGAACTTTCATTTTTTTATAGTAAGAGGGCTAAGCAAGGCAAAGCACATAAAGTTTTTTTCCATCAAAAAATGAAAAGTTGATATTTTTTAGTATAATTTTTGAAAAATTATAAAAATTAGCTTACTTTGCCAATTTCAATAAATTTTTTTTTTATAAACAAGTAGGTGCTATATTTTCACTAAAAAATAAAAGAAAAGCCATAGCTATAAACTTACACACAAAAAAAATTCTTTATTTGGACAATAATTTTAATCTGATTTTATTGAATAACTTTCCGTCGACTTCTGTTAGTTTTTTTAACTATAAAATTTCACTTTTTATAAAAAACCTTGTTGAATTTTTCTTATCCAAATATTTCTTTACAAAACAAAATCATTAAAGTTTCGAAATTGGAAAGTGGAAAAATCCTATTTTTTCCGCCGAAATGCCACTGTGCGCCGGTCGTTCGTTTTAAATTCTCATATATTTTATATCCCACAAGAAATTGTTCTTGGAAAATTATTTACTTTTATAAGTTTTACTTTGAATTCAGATACAGAGTATTCTATGCGCAACATATGTATGTAAAGGACACTGGTAACATATTTTCCGATAGTGCCGGTTCGAGCCTGAGAGACAAATAAGTCATGCTTTTCTTACCATCATTAGCAGGATCTCAGTGCGACCCACTTCAGGCGAAGGTCAAAATTGCTCCTAGTGATCGGTGTTCAATATGTAGAAGATTTCAGAGGATATGTATTTCTGTCATCAAAATGATTCTGGTGAAATTAGCGAGAACTTCGAAAGCGACTTAAATCATGATCCGAATAGCAGACGCAGCAAAATTGTAAGCACCAATTATATACATACATACTTGTACATATTTGATTCGCTTTCCTACTTTGCCTGTTCGTTATACAAGTATACTGAGTTTATGACAAAATTAGTTGCTCGGAAAGCGTTTAATGAAGCGAAAGAGTAGACTTTACTAAACCTTTTTGTTACATTTTTAATGCAACAATTCATGTTTTTCATTGTTGTGCTGTTACGAATAAATGTATAGTAAAGCTGAGCTGACGATGTATAAATGAACAACCTTTCAAACTATATGAACCTAACTATACAATGGTCATTATTATACTCGGGGTCACGTATTGTTCAATTTTATGACAATATTTACGTCTCGGCGTGTGCTTCTGTATCTGATGAATGGCCATACATTTCTCGGAAGGTATGGACTACTCACCACAACCTTTTTCTCTTTTTGCTTTCAGCCCACAGTCCAACAATATTGAAAGCAAGCGCCCTTGGCTACACATTTTTGCACACAGAAAAATCAAATACTTTTCACTATTAGTTATGTAACTTTACAAATATTTAAGAAATAATCTTATTCTGTAACTTGAAATGGACGGATCAAAATTAATATATTCGCGCACATATGATGGTTGCGATTTAAATTGTACTTACATTTCTATAGTATTTAAAAATGTATCTATATGTAACTATCTCTTAACACCGTTACTTATTTATCAGTATCTTTTTACGTTTTTACTGCTTTGAATATAGGTTGATTAAAAACCTACACAATCGGATCGGCGTTGGCACAAGTGAAGTTGGGCCAAGAGGGATACTTTATGGGGTACGACATAGATTTTGAAGAATAAATTAAGTATTTTAAAATTATGAAATTATGAAGTATTATTAATTTTTGCTCATAGTAGTTGAACATATTCAAGAATTCTTAACAACCTCAGGTAAAATTAGAATGAATACCCATTGTCAAATTTATGTATGGTATACTAACTATATCGACAAATGCAGTGCTATTCATTTCATTCTTTTTTTTATTGATTTTTATTGTTGTGGCAAATTATGGTAAAGTAATATGGATCTACTCTTAAATGTATTAATTGGTAAATAAATAAATATGTATGTAATGTAATTAGAAACTTAAGGACTAAAGTCAATATCTATCTAACTAGTTAAAAACTCATAGTACTAAATAATAATGGCAATGAAAATTTAATTAATAATTTTTGCAAAAAAAATCGTAGCTGGAAGCGAAAGATAGAATATCAAAAATTAAAGGAACAAGCTAAGTTCGGGTGCCACCGAACATAAGGTGGTATACTAGGAATTATTAGTGGAAAGTTATGGCCCGTTGTATTAATTGCTTCCTGATTTATCTACTGGGAAGTGAAAGGATCAAATGGATTAAAATTGATTTAAAAATTTTTGGATGTAATGGCATGACCATAAACAAAGTTATTCTGACAATAACATAAAACAGGAAATGTACAATAAGCTTTTCAATAGTTGTGTCGATTATGAATCAAAATGTCATCTAACAGCAATACAATATTGGTTTTGTATTCTATGGTTGAGAAGTAAAATACTGTATAATTTATATTTCAATAGAAACTATAAACTACAATTGCCTCATAAAAATGTTTCTTCAAATCGGAAGCGACGATTACTGTAAACGACAATTGATTTATTTATAACATTTCAAAAGAGTATTAAAAAATTTTGACAATCTAACTAATACTACTTTTGTATTAAATAAAGCACAATGTCAATAAAAAATGCAGCAACGCACAGGGGACAAATTGACCAACCTTGCACGGATTAATTAAAATTTTCTAAATTTTTGAATTGGACAATACATCACTGCAATTGTTAACAATTGTTTGTTTTTGTACTCTTGCTCCTGTTTGTACGTATGTATATCAACTAAAACTAATCGAAATATATATAGTAATGCAACCAGGTACACATATTCCTTTTCAAAAAATGGAAGACAAATTCGTAGATGGGCATAACCGGAGCACTGCCATTAAACTAAGACCTATAAAGTGCAAAACTTAACTTACAGTCTGTCAAGTAAGAGCGTGGTTGACCGAAAGTTAATGAAAGATTTCGCTCCAATTCCTTCGCGAGCCGATAGAGGAAAGCTTTGTCCTTGATGCATTGTCAACAAACGTTCAGTTGTCGCTGATCTTTCCAAAGAGAATCACGTTAAACGCCATGCGTGCTAAGTACGCATCGCGCCACGAAGCTGTGTCGCTGTGCATTCATCCGAAAGATCCCAAATTTTTGCAATCAGCGACTGCTAAATATATGAGAAAGTCGAAGGCATTTGTATAGAAGTGAATACACCGATATATAGTGGCTAAAAATGTCGATGATTTATCAGAACGTGGCTCGATAGGAAAAGTGAACAAAAAAGATGAAAAAGAATAGTGAATATGTTTTCGCGGAATCCTTCTTTAACACTGCGGCAAGGACAGCAAAATTAATGGCAAATATATTAGATATATCCTACGAAACTATCCGCACCTTCATACTCATGACCTGAAATGGCGCAACACAATGAAGAAGCCTCTATTGACTGAAAAACTTGTGACAAAGCGACTCGCTTGGACGCATGAGAATATTGATAGAGATTTTGAAAATTACATTTTTACTGATGAATGTTCTACATGGACACGTTCTGTTTTCACGCGAGACTGGTCAACTTCCACCAATAGGCTTGTTCAGCGGACCGTAAAACATGGGATTCGGCACTTTGTACCTTTTTACTGACAACCTAAATGCAGAGAAAATGATAAAAATCTACAAAAAGGCTTTACTGCCATCTGCCAAACGATGGTTCATCAGAAATAAAAAAAGAAATGTGGTGTCGTAGGAACGAAGTTCCTTCGGGTAATGTAGAATCGATGCAATTTCCAAAAAAAAATTGTTCTTAATTTTATGTAGGTTGTTTTGATTTTTCTCTCAAATTTTGCTGATTAGTTTTTATTTAAGTATAGATAAGTATTAAGAAAATTTAGTATTTTAAGAAATAATGAATTAATAATAAAAAAGAAATTGTAATTCAAATTATGAACTAAAATAACATAATAATAGTCAAGTTTGGTAAAACCAAATGTGCATGCCTATGACTTGCCCAAGTTACTAAAAGAATTTCACATTTCCGAGTTCTCTACAATCGACTTCGAAGTTTTGGGTATAGGTGGTGTTTATACGCATTTCTTTGATTAAGCCGAGGCTTACTTTCGCTGCAGTTTCTTGCCCCATTGATGGGTTTCTTTTTGCAAAGGTGTGTTATTAAACATATAATGTCTCCATATAGTCTAAGTCTTCGAAACTTCTACTTCCCCCCAGCTTATTCCTCCCGTTCCGCATGTAGCCTTATCTATTATTACAACCAACACGATGTTAAGGGAATATATAAGTCCAGAGTCAGAAATTTCAAGTAAAAATGTAAATTATTATTTTTTAAATTTTTAAATTTAAATTTTTTAAATTTTTTAAATTTTTTATTATTTTAACATTACAAGAATACATAACAAAATCTGAAAATAGGTACCGGGGTCTAAATATACGGTTTCCTGGTGGCTTGAACAGTTTTGATTGGATTTAAACAATTCTTGGTCATAAGGTGGCATACACTAAAGATATTAATTGTGCAAAGTTGTATCCAGTTATATTCATAGCTACTTGATTTGTGTACTGGAAACTGAACGAATCAAATGGAATTTAAATTTGTGTTATATGGGAATTAGGCATGGTTGTTGTCCGATTTCGTCCATTTTTACAATGTTACATAAGAAGAGTAAGAAGAATGTCCCGTACTAAATTTTGTCGAAATCGGTCAGTCGGGTCCCGAGATATGGGATTACAACAAAAAGTTGGCGGTGCCACACTCTTCGTCTAATTTTCAAACCGGCTCCCATAAAGCTTCCTCATACCATCCGGGCGGTCGCTGGCGTATTTAGTTATTAATTTATAATAATGCTTTTAGTAGAAAAGAGCGGGATTATCCGCCGATTTCATTCACTTTGGTCGGTAGAAGTTCTTATAAGATTTATACTCAGAAAATTTGGTTGTTGTAGCTTAAGTGGTTTAAGAGCTACATATGTATGTATGTACATTATTAGACGGCGGGACCATGCCCACTTTTTCAAAAGGTTGTGCCCACAGGTGCCCTTAGTACTGCCATTCCTTGTGCTTACAGCTTCATATTTTAACCTTTAACTTATGACGTGGTAGTAAATTTTACACCTTGTGTTTTGATATTCTCATAATAATAAAAAAGGCTTCTAAAATAAACGACACATTTTTCAAAAAAATACAAAGAGTTTAAAATTTTCTTTCCTACTGTAATTAGAATTTATTTAAATCAGTTTGATGAAATTTGTAAGTATTATAAAAAAAAAATCTCTAATAAATTTTAACAATCAAAATGGTGTAAAATTTACTACTACCTCTAAATCTACGTTTCGAAATTTGACCTCATAAGTTAAAGGTTAATTGAGCGCTTAGTTATGGAAGTTATATATAATTTCGGTTAGTGGCGATTTGTGTTCGGACACAGATCGTTTATATACATATGTATATATAACCCTATATCTATAGTATATCGCTTAGTTTTAGGTGATACGTATAACCGTTAGGTGAACAAAACTAAAATACTCTGTAGTAACTGGTTGCATCTACCATCGAATAGGTGGTTTTATTCAATTAATGAGCTCTTACAAAGTACGTTAACCCACATCAGAGTAGACCGTCTTATTAAATCAATTAATTTTAAGGGGACCACTCTATTATCGAATGCATTCCAGATTATGAAGTTTATTGAACGCCTTTTGGAAGTCGATAAAGATAAGATAAAGAGGGAAGCGGCATCATTTCATTAATTTTTTCTATACCGGAAACAAAACGCTTTCTGGAGTCTTTGTGACAGGGGCCTAAGACCTTGGGTCTCAAACATAGATACTTATAAATAGCTTTTTGAGCTCGAAGAGCTTACGGTCTTTTTCTTACGATTTTACTATCACTTTTTTCAGTTAGGTCCCGCAGCAAAATCCCTATCTCCTCCAAGCCTGCCGTATATGTTCGTTTCAATATGTATTGTTTTCATTTAATTATACTTTTTAAGGAAAACGATTTGAAAAAATATGGCAACACAATGACACATTCAAAGCTCTAAAGCTTATTCACAAAAGCGCAAAACCAACCTGCGCCAAAAAATATGAAACAATTCAACTCCCCATAAACGTACTTAGTACAAGCACAATTCTCACCCAAAACTAATTTGCATACATAATAATGTTACAGATTTTCAAGCCTAATTATTTTGCAAAGCCTAAAGGTAGGCTATAACTAGCGATCTTACGGTCTTTTTCTTACGGGTTTTTTCTTAAGAATTTTTTCTTACGGCTTTACTATCACTTTTTTTCAGTTAGGTCCCGCAGCAAAATCCCCATTCTCCAAGCCTGCCGTAAGGAATTTCGTTCCAAAAATGAAGATTGGATTCTGCAGGAGGACAAGGAGCTGCAAGCTCTGTACTCAGTGGAAAACTCAATCTGACATCGTTACATTGGGTTGGCCGTCGCAGTCGCCCGATGCAAATCCTATTGAAAATGTGTGGGCATATATTAAACAGAAGCTTCGTGGAAGACGCACATACACTTTGAAGCAGTTGTCTTACGAAATTCGTCGGAACTGGAGATCCTTGCTACTACGCCGTTAAATTAGCAGAAAGCATGCCTCGGAGATGCCAGGCAATTATCGACGCCGGTGGTGACTGGAAATATTATTGACCACATTGCATCATTGTTTGTAATGTGTACAATGTATATACATACATATAAATATGAAAGTTCTATAAAATAATTTTTTTTTATAAAATACCACGACCACCACTCTTCACAGACTGTAAAATATAGAAATGAAATTTGACACAGGGGATCGTCGTAGCAAGGGGCACATCTGAGATAAAAAAGTTTGAAAGTGGTCGTGACCCCGCCCGCAAGCCAAAATAACCAAATTTGCTCAAAATAAATCATATAGGAACTCCTACCGACAGTCTGAAAGTGAATGAAATCGGTTAATAATAACCCATGCAACGATACTGTTAAAAACTACTAAAAGCGCGAAAAATCAATAACTAAACGCTTTGAGCATTAAATTTTACCCGGAAGGTATTAGACAGCCGAGGAACTTATGTACTAATAGAATATATGTATGTTATCTGGACGTACGATATAGTACAATTTTAAGTTCTATTTGATTAGCCCAGTTTGTAGTACAAAAATAAGACGAAATTAATGTCACGAGATAAAGCACACATAATGCGTTTAAAGCATGCCAGCTTATGACCAAAAATTGTCCAAATTCAACAATATGGGGACCCCATTATCTTTAGTTGACTTTTAACTGAAAGTATAGGTCAATATATTGGCAGTGGCGTAGCTAGGTAATCAAAGGCCCTGAGGTAAATTTAAAAATGGGGCCCCACTGCTGATTAAGTTTTATCAAATAAAAATATGAAATATACAAATACTTTAAAAATACTGCAGGGCAGGTAATAAAAATATTAAACAGTAACAGCATAAATTACAATTAATACTTGACGTAGGCTTGGCTAATAAAAGGAAATTGATAAGATTTAAGGGTTTATTATATAAAGGTATCATATAAAGTGAATATATAACAATTACATATATTTACAAATTTCTCCTTGCGTTTTCGCAAAAGTATCAAAAATTTCGTTTAAATGCGGTTTTATCTTCACTTGTTATTAGCGATAAATGTCGGAATCGAGTTTGGCCCATGTTATTTCTTAAAATTTTTTTTTATTATTTTTAATTGGCTAAACGACCTTTCGGCTGCTGCAAAAGTGACAGGAATTGTAAAGAATAATAACATTGCTGTCAATACTTTCGTTTGGTCGCATTCTAGCACTTCATATTTGCTCATTATTTCCTTACATAATGCTTGAGTAAATTGAGGTAAAACTACATAGGTGGTAAATATTAATAAATTGAAGTGAAAAACTAGGGCCTATTATATCTGAATATTTTCTTTAGAATTGATCACACTTTTGTAATAAAGTTGCTTCATCAACATGTAACATAAATGTTAGTGTTAGAAAGTCGAATATATGGCGGACACATACCAATAAAACGTATATCTAATTGAGATATTACTGTGTCTAGTACACTATTGAAAATCTTAATGGACGCTCATTTTCGACACTTCGCCGAATGAAAACGTGGCTGAGGACGAACATGCTTCAAGATAGATTTATTGACCTGGCGTTGCTGCACACGAATCTTGAAATTGAATTCATCGAAAGATTCTCAAAATTTGTCCCACATCGTTTTGCTTTGTGAAAATTTTCTATTCAATACACGAACTGACTACTGTACCCTCTGGTGGCGCCATCTAAGTATTGTCGACTGTTGTGTTGGAATCTGCTATTTTTATCGATTGTCCAGTGAGAATTTCATGACATTTTCTTGATTAGAACTGAAGTTATTGCGTTTTAAGTGTCAGTATATTTGTGTTATCGGTGCGAAAATGAGCTTCGAACCAAGTTGTTTTAAAATTGGTAAAACTTTTGTAGAAACGTTTCATTTGATGAAGTACGTTTATGGCGATGATTGCCTATCCCGCTATTCCGTAGCAGATTGCGCTAGTGGTTTCAACGTTTTCAAAGTAATCGTGAGAACATAAGTGACGATCAACATGTGGGCCGATCAAAATCCGTGATCACCGGAAATTCCATCAAAAATCAGACATAATCATCATTGAAATTTATGGAAATGGAATTGAACATGTCCAAAACATCGATTTATCACATTTTGACCGAACATTTTACCTTACGAAATTGCTCAGAATCCAACATTCGAAGGACGATTATTTGACCAAAAACCACATTTTAAGCATTAACCACTCCCCGTATTCACATGATATGGCACCGTGCGACTTCTTCTTGTTCGGTAAAATGCATTTTCCCATGAAAGGAAAGAGTTATGCAGACGTAGACGCTATTCAAAAAACTTGCACCGGCATACTGGCGGCCATACCGGCCAACGAGCTAAAATACTCATTCGACATGCTTTTGGGCCGTGCAAAAAGCTGAATTGAAGCAGAAGGAGACTTTTTTGAATAAAATAAATTGATTTTGCCGAAAAACCCATTTGATCTGTTTTTTTAAAGTCATGTTTGCTTTGGAACACATCTTGTACTAATAAAATGTTCCCTGAGTTTACCTCACATACCATCCCCATCGAAAATCCTGGTGCAAAACACACTTTTTCATTTTCGTTGAGATAACTCACATATGGGCCAATACATGGGGTATAAAGTCCGATATTTTCTATGAGAAGTCAGCCATATGCACTGAGTCTCCAGCTTTGGTAAATGGGGCTTAAACAGTGAATGTAATATGTAAAACAGTATTGCAACATGAGACAAATATGTATTCTTTGTATGAAAAAGTAAAAAGGTTAACAAAACCTGCAATATGCAAATGTGTAAATTACAAAAACAAAAACAGCCTAACAAAATGAAATGTAATTATTTGTATTCCTACAGAAGATTTTGTACTCTCGCCTTTAATTCGTTCTTCACAAATTCAAAACAAATAGTTCTTATTTGTTTTCTTCTTCTTCTTCTTAATTGGCGTAGACACCGCTTTCGCGATTATAGCCGAGTTAACAACCGCGCGCCAGTCGTTTCTTCTTTTCGCTACGTGGCGCCAATTGGATATTCCAAGCGAAGCCAGGTCCTTCTCCACTTGGTCTTTCCAACGGAGTGGAGGTCTTCCTCTTCCTCTGCTTCCCCCCTCGGGTACTGGGTCGAATACTTTCAGAGCTGGAGTGTTTTTCATCTATTAGGACGATATGATCTAGCTAGCGTAACCGTTGTCTTTTAATTCGCTGAACTATGTCAATGTTGTCGAATATCTCGTACAGCTCATCGTTCCATCGAATGCGATATTCGCCGTGGCCAACGCGCAAAGGACCATAAATCTTTCGCAGAATTTTTCTCTCGAAAACTCGCAACGTCGACTCATCCGCTGTTGACATCGTCCAAGCCTCTGCACCATATAGCAGGACGGGGATTATGAGAGACTTATAGAGTTTGGTTTTTGTCTGTCGAGAGAGGACTTTGCTTCTCAATTGCCTACTCAGTCCGAAGTAGCACCTGTTGGCAAGAGTTATCCTGCGTTGGATTTCTAGGCTGACATTGTTGGTGGTGTTTACGCTGGTTCCAAGATAGACGAAATTATCTACAACTTCAAAGTTATGACTGTCAACAGTGACGTGAGTGCCAAGTCGCGAGTGCGACGACTGTTTGTTTGATGACAGGAGATATTTCGTCTTGCCCTCGTTCACTGCCAGACCCATTCGTTTTGCTTCCTTGTCCAGTCTGGAGAAAGCAGAACTAACGGCGCGGGTGTTGAGGCCGATGATATCAATATCATCGGCATACGCCAGCAGCTGTACACTCTTATAGAAGATTGTACCCGCTCGATTAAGTTCTGCAGCTCGAACTATTTTCTCCAGCAGCAGATTGAAAAAGTCGCACGATAGGGAGTCGCCTTGTCTGAAACCTCGTTTGGTATTGAACGGCTCGGAGAGGTTCATCCCGATTCTGACGGAGCTTCTGGTGCCGCTCAACGTCAGTTTACACAGCCGTATCAGTTTTGCAGGGATACCAAATTCAGACATCGCGGCATAAAGGCAGCCCCTTTTCGTGCTGTCGAAAGCAGCTTTGAAATCGACGAAGAGGTGGTGTGTGTCGATTCTCCTTTCACGGGTCTTTTCCAAGATTTGGCGCATGGTGAATATCTGGTCAGTTGTTGATTTGCCAGGTCTAAAGCCACACTGATAAGGTCCAATCAGTTCGTTGACGGTGGGCTTTAATCTTTCACACAATACGCTCGATAGAACCTTATATGCGATGTTGAGGAGGCTAATCCCACGGTAGTTGGCGCAGATTGTGGGGTCTCCTTTTTTATGGATTGGGCATAGCACACTTAAATTCCAGTCGTTGGGCATGCTTTCGTCCGACCATATTTTACAAAGAAGCTGATGCATGCTCCTTATCAGTTCTTCGCCGCCGTGTTTGAATAGCTCGGCCGGCAATCCATCGGCCCCTGCCGCTTTGTTGTTCTTCAGGCGGGTGATTGCTATTCGAACTTCTTCATGGTCGGGTAATGGAACGTCTGCTCCATCGTCATCGATTGGGGAATCGGGTTCGCCTTCTCCCGGTGTTGTGCTTTCACTGCCATTCAGCAGGCTAGAGAAGTGTTCCCTCCATAATTTAAGTATGCTCTGGGCATCGGTAACTAGATCACCTTTGGGGGTTCTACAAGAGTATGCTCCGGTCTTGAAACCTTCTGTAAGCCGCCGCATCTTTTCGTAGAATTTTCGAGCATTACCCCTGTCGGCCAGCTTATCGAGCTGTTCATACTCACGCATTTCGGCCTCTTTCTTCTTCTGTCTGCAAATGCGTCTCGCTTCCCTCTTCAACTCTCGGTATCTATCCCATCCCGCACGTGTTGTGGTCGATCGTAACGTTGCGAGGTAGGCAGCCTGTTTTCTCTCCGCTGCGACACGGCACTCCTCGTCGTACCAGCTGTTCTTTTGCACTTTCCGAAAACCAATGGTTTCGGTTGCAGCTGTACGTAAGGAGTTTGAAATGCCGTCCCACAGTTCCCTTATACCGAATTGTTGATGAGTGCTCTCAGAGAGCAGGAGTGCAAGCCGAGTAGAAAAACGTTCGGCTGTCTGTTGTGATTGCAGCTTCTCGACGTCGAACCTTCCTTGTGTTTGTTTGGGTGCGTTTTGGCTGCAACAATATAGTGGTCCGAGTCGATGTTAGGACCTCGGAGCGCACGCACATCTAAAACACTGGAGACGTGTCTTCCGTCTATCACAACATGATCGATCTGGTTGGTGGTTTTTCGATCCGGAGACAGCCAGGTAGCTTGATGTATCTTCTTATGCTGGAATCTAGTACTACAGATAACCATATTTCGGGCCCCGGCGAAGTCGATCAGCCTCAACCCATTTGGGGATGTTTCGTCGTGGAGGCTGAATTTACCGACCGTAGTGCCAAAGATACCTTCTTTGCCCACCCTGGCGTTAAAGTCGCCAAGCACGATTTTGACATCGTGGCGGGGGCATCTCTCATAAGTGCGCTCCAAGCACTCATAAAAGGCATCTTTGGTCACATCGTCCTTCTCTTCCGTCGGGGCGTGGGCGCAAATCAGCGATATGTTGAAGAACCTCGCTTTGATGCGGATTGTGGCTAGACGTTCATTCTCCGGAGTGAATGATAGTACTCGGCGACGGAGTCTCTCTCCCACCACGAATCCAACACCAAACTTGCGCTCCTTTATATGGCCACTGTAGTAAATGTCACAAGGACCTACTCGTCTCTGTCCTTGTCCCGTCCATCGCATTTCTTGGACGGCGGTGATGTCAGCCTTTATTTTCACGAGGACATCAACCAGCTGGGCAGCGGCACCTTCCCAATTAAGGGACCGGACATTCCAGGTGCATGCCCTCAATTCGTAGTCCTTATTTCGTTTGCCATGGTCGTCATCAAAAGGGGGGTCACTCATCCGAGGCTTGTTGTTAATATTCGCTGGGGGTGTTTTTTTACGTGGCGGGTCCCAAACCCAGCGCACAACCCTATGCAGGGGATGTTTCGCCTTCTCACGTTAGCTCGCCTTCAAACGGATGTTCTTAGGCTACCCAGAGGATACTTGGTCAAAGACCGGAAGTCGTGAGCTGCTTGAGTCATATGCAAAAGAATCGTTTCTGGCCACTCCCAAGTGAATGGCGATCAGAGAACTTTCCTCACTTGCGTGAACTTCTACACATGACTCCATCCTCCATTTGTTTTAATAATGCATAATCAATATTATTGAGAGCAGTGAATTATTAAAGAAAAATTTTATTAAAACTCATATACACTTGCGTTTGTGGAACTATTGCTACTAAAGCAAATATTTTATTTATTTACTCGTATTTATTAAATGAAAAATAATAATAAATCTCTTACAGAGTAAGAAGCAGGGGCTTACGGCTTACTAAAGCAAATAAATTTAATAGTAATGCATAAAACTCCGTCTAATTGTAACGTTTATTGAATCTGGCATGTATGTACATACATATGTATTTTCTTAATTACACCAATTATAGTTTGTCAAGTTTATCAATAAAATCGTTTTATTAAACTATTAACAATATGAATATTAGGCGTAGTTTGGATTCAGATGATATTCTGCTAAGTCAAACAATATTACAAGGTTGCAATCATATACCTTATATTAAAAGGTGACTTTAAAATTATAAATAATTATTTCTTTTTGATATTCAATATACTTATGTATGTCATCCCCATATATTATGTAGTATGAAGATAAATGGCTACGAAACAAAGTTGTTGCTTAATTGATTCATGTCTATAGTATATGCAGTGTGGGCATATAATCGCAAATACTATTCTGGAAAAGCGCTCTGGTATTTGAATTGATTTCAAAAATACCGAAGTGTCTGTAAAGCTAGTTTAATTGTATCTGTGTTACCATGTACATATGAATTGCAAAAAGAATTTTAATTGATTGGATTTGAGCAATGAACATTCAATGTTCTACAATTTCCACACAAGCGCAAGTGTGTTGCTCAGTTATAAGTAAAACAAGTAAGGAAGGGCAGAGTTCAGGTGCAACCGAACATTTTGTACTGTTGCAACTAGCAAGAATCAAATCCAGGGAAACACTTTAAGGTGTAAAACCAATCATATAGAGTAAAGTCAGCCGGATGTTCGAAAATCCAGATATTGTTATTTGAGGCCCAGGCCAAGTTTTCGCTTAAATTTATCTATTTTAGGCACAAAGATACACTCTTATGAATAAAACACATCGTCTTGTTTTCATTGGGATACCTCACATATTGGCCGATATATACAGTCACCCGGAAGTTCGAAATTCTTTATATTAAGCATATGGGGGCTAAGGGAAGTATTGGACCGATTCAACTCCTTTTTGACATGCAGCCATACCATTACAAGGGAAAGATTACCACATAATTCCAGTTGTATATATCACACTTTAACCGACATTTTAGGTACTGGGATTCACATATTGGGTACCTAGGGTCTTGAATAGTTTTGGTTGGATTTGAACAATATTTTGTCATAACGTGGCACACACTAAAGGCATTATTCGTTCAAAGTTTTATCTCGTTATATATTGCATCTTGATTTATGTACTGGAAAGTAAAAGAATCGAGTGGAAATTAAAATTGTGCTATATGGGAAGTAGGCGTGTTTATTGTCCGATTTCACTCATTTTTCCAAAGTGACATAGGAATATGAAAGGAATGCCACGCTCCATATTTTGTCGAAATCGGTTTGGTCGGGTACCAAGATATGGGATTTCACCAAAAATTGGGCGGCGCCACAACCGTCGTTAAATTTTTACCACGATCCATATAAAGCCTGGCCATAGAATCCCTGCGGCATATATTAACGTTTCTGGCACATTTATCGCGCTTTTAGTAGTTTTTACAGTACCGTTACATGGAGATTCAGCGGGGTTACCCTTCGATTTTATCCATTTCCACACTGGTGGTAGGAGTTTTTATACGATTTCCGCATATCAAATTTGGTTGCTGTAACTTTAGTAGTTTATGAGATATATGCATTAAACTTCTTAGAGGACGGGGTTACGCTCACCTTTTCACGATATTTTTACTGCAGTTGTCCCTAGCTAATGCGATCTTTTATGCCAAATTACAGTTTTATAACTTAATTTAATGCTTAGTTTTTGCCGATTTGTTGGTGTGGCAGTAGTCCGATTACGCCCATCTTCGAACTCGAATTGTCTTTTGTATTAAGGAAACCGCATACCAAGTTTCATCAATACATCTCAATTTTTACTCAAGTTACAGCTTGCACGGATGGACGGTCGAACGGATGGACGGGCAGACAGACAGTCAACCTGATTTCTCCTCATACTGATAATTTATATATATGTATATATCTACATATATCTATCTCAATTAGTCTTAATTGATACGTACAACCGTTAGGTGAAAAAAACTATAATACTATGTTGCAACTGGTTGCAAGGGTATAAAAATACAGTGAAACCTCTATTAAATGGACGCTCCATTAAGCGAACATTTCCATTAACAATGCACACTGGTCGGCGCCACAATTTTTTGGTAACCAGACATTGAGAAAGCAGCCTTAAATTCTTTATTTCGTTCGTCAAACTTTTCGTTCCGAGTAATTTGATATGAAATCAGAAATAGTCTTTATGAAATGTACTGTTTGAAATACTTACATAGGTTATTATCCATTGTATGGTATTTCCAAAAGCTATTCATTCCTCTTTGAGCAAAATAATGTCCAGTTTTTCTGATTGGTTTCAACTGAAAAACGGGTGAATGTATTCACTACGAAATGGAAATTGGTGAAAAAAATACTACAAGAGTGAAGAAGTCGTTGCTTAATTGATTAAGATCAAACCTATATACATACATATGTACATGTGGAGGCAATTACGCAAATATGCTACTGGAAAGTAAGCGCTCTGGTATTTGAATTGATTTTGAAAATACCGGAGTGTCTGTAAAGCTAGTTTATTTGTATCTGCGTTACCGTGTACATATGAATCGCAAAAAGAATTTTAATTGATTAGCATTGAGCAATTTAATATCATGATTTCCACATAAGCCCAAGTGCGCTCACTTACAGGTATAAGTAACTAAAATTAACAAGTAAATACGAACGTATCTGAACATTAGATAAAGGGTGATTTTTTAAGAGCTTGATAACTTAAAAAAAAAAAAACGCATAAAATTTGCAAAATCTCATCGGTTCTTTATTTGAAACGTTAGATTGGTTCATGACATTTACTTTTTGAAGATAATTTCATTTAAATGTTGACCGCGGCTGCGTCTTAGGTGGTCCATTCGGAAAGTCCAATTTTGGGCAACTTTTTCGAGCATTTCGGCCGGAATAGCCCGAATTTCTTCGGAAATGTTGTCTTCCAAAGCTGGAATAGTTGCTGGCTTATTTCTGTAGACTTTAGACTTGACGTAGCCCCACAAAAAATAGTCTAAAGGCGTTAAATCGCATGATCTTGGTGGCCAACTTACGGGTCCATTTCTTGAGATGAATTGTTGTCCGAAGTTTTCCCTCAAAATGGCCATAGAATCGCGAGCTGTGTGGCATGTAGCGCCATCTTGTTGAAACCACATGTCAACCAAGTTCAGTTCTTCCATTTTTGGCAACAAAAAGTTTTGTTAGCATCGAACGATAGCGATCGCCATTCACCGTAACGTTGCGTCCAACAGCATCTTTGAAAAAATACGGTCCAATGATTCCACCAGCGTACAAACCACACCAAACAGTGCATTTTTCGGGATGCATGGGCAGTTCTTGAACGGCTTCTGGTTGCTCTTCACCCCAAATGCGGCAATTTTGCTTATTTACGTAGCCATTCAATCAGAAATGAGCCTCATCGCTGAACAAAATTTGTCGATAAACACATTTCGAACCGAACACTAATTTTGGTAATAAAATTCAATGATTTGCAAGCGTTGCTCGTTAGTAAGTCTATTCATGATGAAATGTCAAAGCATACTGAGCATCTTTCTCTTTGACACCATGTCTGAAATCCCACGTGATCTGTCAAATAACGGGTGATTTTTTTGAGGTTAGGATTTTCATGCATTAGTATTTGACAGATCACGTGGGATTTCAGACATGGTGTCAAAGAGAAAGATGCTCAGTATGCTTTGACATTTCATCATGAATAGACTTACTAACGAGCAACGCTTGCAAATCATTGAATTTTATTACCAAAATCAGTGTTCGGTTCGAAATGTGTTTCGCGCTTTTTTATCGACAAATTTTGTTCAGCGATGAGGCTCATTTCTGGTTGAATGGCTACGTAAATAAGCAAAATTGCCGCATTTGGGGTGAAGAGCAACCAGAAGCCGTTCAAGAACTGCCCATGCATCCCGAAAAATGCACTGTTTGGTGTGGTTTGTACGCTGGTGGAATCATTGGACCGTATTTTTTCAAAGATGCTATTGGACGCAACGTTACGGTGAATGGCGATCGCTATCGTTCGATGCTAACAAACTTTTTGTTGCCAAAAATGGAAGAACTGAACTTGGTTGACATGTGGTTTCAACAAGATGGCGCTACATGCCACACAGCTCGCGATTCTATGGCCATTTTGAGGGAAAACTTCGGACAACAATTCATCTCAAGAAATGGACCCGTAAGTTGGCCACCAAGATCATGCGATTTAACGCCTTTAGACTATTTTTTGTGGGGCTACGTCAAGTCTAAAGTCTACAGAAATAAGCCAGCAACTATTCCAGCTTTGGAAGACAACATTTCCGAAGAAATTCGGGCTATTCCGGCCGAAATGCTCGAAAAAGTTGCCCAAAATTGGACTTTCCGAATGGACCACCTAAGACGCAGCCGCGGTCAACATTTAAATGAAATTATCTTCAAAAAGTAAATGTCATGAACCAATCTAACGTTTCAAATAAAGAACCGATGAGATTTTGCAAATTTTATGCGTTTTTTTTTTTAAAAAAAAGTTATCAAGCTCTTAAAAAATCACCCTTTACTAATGCATGAAAATCCTAACCTCAAAAAAATCACCCGTTACTTAAATAAAATTGCAAAAGATTTAAATATAGTTTTATTGCTATATTTTAGATCGCGTCAGCTTAAATTATATTAAAGAAATAAGGAATGACTAAGTTCGGGTGCATCCGAACATTTTAGGCCCTTGCAACTTGGAGGAAACAAAGCCAGAGAAATGTCGTAAGATGCAAAATATCCGCCAGACGATCGGAATCTAAGCAATTTTATATACATACATACATATGTATGTATATGTGGGAGCGCTAGTAACTAAGTAGTTGTAATTTGTAAATCACAGTGCAGGCGTATGTCGGAATACTAATATTTTGTTGGAAAGTGTATGTATATGCCAGAGCGTCATTTGAAGTAGGCGACACATAGGCGGCATATACATTCTGTCAAGAATGTATCCGGAATTTATAAATAAAACGAAAATTTTTCAATAATAATCCAAATTTATTTTATCGCCTTGAAAGTAACATCCATTTGAAGCGATGCAGATGTGCCAACGCTTCTCCCAATAGTCAAAATATTTTGTTATAGGCACTTTCCGGGATGACTTTCAACTCTCGGGTCGAATTTGTTTTGATGTCTTCAATTGAGTCGAAGCGTGGTCCTCGAAGTGGATATTTCAGTGTGAAGAAAAGTAAAAGTCACATGGAGCTAAATCAGGGAGATTCGGTACTTGATCAATGATATTTGTTGAGTGGTTCTGGTTGACTCAGAAGTGAGATCGGCTAAATCTACAAGTCAAGATTGTGAGGATCTGGCATCGCAGCGCATGAAGCACAGAATCTGATGGATATGATGGATATGATCAAGTCCATGCTGATTCCAAGACTGGTAGAACACGCAACGCCTGTCTACGTTGCTTTGCCAAAGTTCAGTCCCAATTGTGCTGAAGCAAATGATGGTGACAACGGTGGACCTGATTTTTACTTTCAACCTAACAGGCCGAAATGAGCTACAGCAACAACTGTGGGCCCATAAAAATTAAGTGAATGGAAAATGAGAAGCGACCATGGAAAATTGGACGCAAGTAATTATGAAAAGAAATAAAACACTAACAATAGTGCCACAAGGACGCTTAAAGAGACATACACGGGCACACATGTGCGTTCGATCTGTGTGAATTCGTTTGCCCATACACGACACACAAATCCATTTTGCGTTCGTGCTTCATACAGTTAACATGGCGACAGGCAAGCGGAAAATTTCTTCGAATTTATTTCTAATGTAGCACTTTTATCTATTTCTTTGTATTTCGTTAATAAGTTATTCCAACTTTTATTTTTCTCAAATTTATTTTTATATTTATCACTTTTCGTTTGCCAAAATGCCAATTAATTTTTTATAAGATCAATAAATTCAGATACGAAATCATTATTAAGGGGAGAGCCTGCTTTAGAAGCTTCAAACAATCGCTTAAATCTCTTTAAAAATTATCTAACAAACAAAGTTATAGATTGGAACTCGAAATATTGTCGAAGCTAGAAGGGAAATAGTGTCCGAGCGTCAGACAGATATGTACATACAAGTATATGAGCGCTTGGGAAAAAAGCGAAAAGCGCGATTTCTCGGTTTTTTATTTTTTTTAATTGGTGGGCAAAGTTGGAATTGGGCAAAGTTTATTATCTTTGGCATAAAATTATCTTCTATTTAAACTAAAACAAGCTAGGAAAAGTCAAGTTTGATTTGTATGTATTTTTAAACAAAATAAAGTAAATTTTTTTTGGAATTTTCTTAGTTTAACTAGAAGATAAGTTATTAAAAAACATGAATCTCTTTGAATTTTTTGTTCCTGATAAATGTATATGCGAGATGCATCGGGTAATTGCTTCCTAAAGGCAGAATATCAAAGATTTCGTATTCAAAAAATTTGTGAAAGATGTTCAAACTTATGACTAAAGCCTAGAAATTTCGCTTCAATCAATTATATCTTTCCCTCCCGAAAAAATCCCCAAAATATCGATTTTTTGAAGCCTCTAAAGCAGTCTCTCCCCTTAACACTTGCAATTGTCCGCGATCTTCACTGCTCGGCGACACGAGAGAAATGAGATTTTGTGCGCTCACAACGCCATACGCGATAAACATGTTCGCGCACCGATCGTAGAAAATCAAACATTTTCGCGAACATGGATCGGTACGCGAACAAGCCCATACACAAGTAAACCGCATGTTTACACATACCGATCGAACGCACGTGTGTGCCCGTGTATGGCCGCTATTACTGATTCTTACCATTATACAGAGTGCGGGTGTATGTGTGATAGTGTGAGTTTCTTTTTACGATTATTACGATGCACGCAGTTGATTAAAGCATAACCAAAAGCTAAAAGTGGCCAGGTAAAAAGTATAATGACCACGCTTAAGATTAAGGTGACCGCCGGTGAAACCAGTCAAGGGTCGTGTTAAGATATCTTAACTGAAGCTTAGTTGATAATGAATTGCACGGCCAATCGAGTTACCAAAACGGGGTAGTTAGACCTTTGTGCCTATTGCTAATAGGTTTGGAAGTAGATAAAAAAGCTAAGGAAAACATGGAACCAAATGCACGTTTTCGGGCAGTGCCAAATAGAAAAAAGTAAATAGATTTGAACGACTCAAGAGCAGATGCATTTAATTCAAAAATGGGAAATAAAGATAAAGAAATGGCATTGTTGGTGTCTTGGAATCCCACGGGGGGATACAATGACTACACTATAATGTTAGGACTTGTTATGGAGGGGGATGTAAAAGGAAATACACCAGTTAATTAATTCAACATGAATTGGTAAGTATGGTTGGTAAGAAAATGTAATGAAAAGAATTTATGAAATGTTATCATGATACTAATTTTCTTGTTTGGCTGTTGCTAAATTTTGTCTATTGCTGAGAGTTCAACCATGAACAAATCGCCAACATATACAAATACTATACATAAGTATATAACTTAAAGACTGTCTTACATATTCTTGTGAAAAATGCAACGATAACTACACCAAACCTAATTGCGGGGGATTTCAATGGGCAATAAAATGGGGAAGCAAGACAACCAACCAGAGAGGAAGTGCACTGCTTAAAGCCTTCACTGTGTTAGAATATGTCTTACTGAATACAAGGACAAAAAACACCTTTGAAAAGATTAGACGTGGCTCCATTATTGACGTATCTTATGCTGGATAACCTTAACTCGATCAAGGGACTGGAGAGTGTGGGATATATTTACCCAGAGTGATCACCTGCCTATAATAATAAACACAGTATGTACAGTAAAAATCCTTTTCGTGGTAGCTTTCTGGAGGGTGAATAGCGGCCATCTTAGATTTTCAGTGGTATCAACGCAGTGCTGTATATATTGAGGTAGTAAACACGTAGAAATTTTATTTTATTAAAAACTTAAATATTGTTGCTCAATATGAAAGAAAATTATTTATTAAAGATATATATTTACTAATAGGTGATTTAAATGCCAGAGTAGGGATGGCAAACTCGATTCCGATTCTACTCGAGAATAGAGTTTTCTCGTAAAATACTCGAGTTTTCGGAATCGATCTTCAGTAGTCGGAGTCGATTAATAATCTAATCTTACTTTTAATTCGACTTTACTATTAATTAAGTGACCAGTTTCAAGTTATAAGCTTAGTATCCAGCTCTCAAGAAATGTTCCTTTCCTACAATAAATTTACTGAAGCGGGTGGAGTACCAATTGAATTAAGGCAATTTATTAATCGGCCGATAGTAGATAGAGGTAGTACACCAGATCCATTAATTGTTTGGAAAAGTATCGAAAATGAGTATCCTCACGTATCGAGGATTGCAAGAAAATACTTATCAATTGTTGCGACTTCAAAACCTTGTGAACGTTTATTTTCGCATACTGGGCTAACTGCGAATCAAATTCGCAGCCGGCTAACGCCAGATCACTTAAATATGCTTCTGTTTTTAAGATCTGTCCCGGAAAATGTATGGTTTTCTTAAACTGACAATTAGCTTATTGTTCTTTTACTTATTTTAAATTTATTTAAAAACTTATTTTATTAAACTTCTTTAAACAACTTGAATTATTTAAAAAAAATTTAAATGAAATGTAATGTTCCCTGTACCTTATTTATAAATAAAACAATATAATTGTTTTTATCTATTTTTGTGAAAAGAAATGTAATGTTCCCTGTACCTTATTTGTAAACAAAACAATATAATTGTTTTTAACTATTTTTGTGTTTTATTTAATCGATTATTCATTCAATTTATGCCTTGTGATTTAATAAATAAATTTTTGTCCTTTTAATTTAAAATCGATTAGAATCGAAAGAATCGATTTTTGCCCCCGGATAATCGATCCTTAGAATCGAAAAATATAGAAAAATAGTCAGAATCGAGAATCGATTCTGTAACCAATTTTGCCATCCCTATGCCAGAGTGTGCAATATTTCGCCCATAAAAATATCATTTACTGATATTAAGATATTCTTTATTTAGTGAGTTCTTATTAATAAAATACAGCCGTTTTTAGATTTCTCGGTGGAGGGTTTTCTTCTGACTGTATTTGTTTACATTTGACCGTCAGAAAACATGAAAGGTGCTGATTCCTTAAGCTAATCTTGTTTTTTATCTTAAAATTCGCCTACTTTATTTAATTAAATTATTTGTAAAATTATATTCATATGTATATTTAAATGCGAATGCCACCTAATTTTCTTTTGTAACGGCTAATCAATTCGTATATGTCAAACGAAAGTTTACCGCCCAAGACCGTATCTTTTTGCATGCAAAATTTAAGAAATTCTTGAAGCGTGTTTAACACTTGTTAAAAAAAAGAACTTACATAACAAATAACATCTCAGTAAAATTTAAGAAACACGCAAAGTAATTAAAAATAATTACTTAAATACGCAAACACTTGCATTACATAATATCTATTAAAGTACTGCTCATCAAACTTTAAAATGTTTATGTAGCTTAAATCCTAACACATCACCCTAATTACCATGAAAATAGCAAAAAAAAAAAAAAAGAATTGCTTGTCGCCAAAAAGTGCAGTCCAAAGGGTGGAAGATTGAAACATTTGACGAGGAACTTTTAAAATTTATGCTGGACGAAGAAAATGGCTGCGATGCGGCCATGCCCAGAAGGAAGCAAGCAGACCAAGGAAAGCCGATATACTGATGGAACATTGAAAACGATTTACTGAGAAACGATTGCCAAAAGGTGAGACGCCGATAACCAAAGTGAGACGCCGATAAACCAAGAACTCGGAAGTCTACTTCTTGAAGAACCAGAGACCACAGATGCAGCACAAGTAAATGATCTCGAAGTGCTACAAGCTGCTGAACGGTTCGGTAATTCCATAGCACTAGGCCTGAAATCCTGAACAGGGCCCTGAAGCTCGCAGTGAAGTACAACGCAAACGCATTTGTTGAACTAATTACACGATGTCTACGAGAAGGGATTTTTCCCAAAATGTGGAAAATGCAAAGTCTAGTGCTAGTACAGAAGGCAAACGAATCATTTGGTTAGTAGATAAAGTGTGCCCAGAAGGAATCGATCACATTGATCAAGAATTATATGATATAGTGACTACTAACATGATTCATGGGCCATGTGGTACTTTAATTATGATGTCACAGTGAAAATGGTCCATTACAGCAACTATTAAATTAAGTGCCATTAA
The DNA here is from genome assembly GCF_023373825.1 of Bactrocera dorsalis. NCBI lineage: Eukaryota > Metazoa > Arthropoda > Insecta > Diptera > Tephritidae > Bactrocera > Bactrocera dorsalis. The sequence continues at coordinate 21,314,169 of NC_064306.1, read as the reverse complement.
ACTTATTACTAATATTTGCTTTGGTATCCTTTTTGACGAATAATAGACTTCAAACGATTTGGGATAGATTCCACTAGCTTTTTGGTATATTTCGAACTTATTTTATCCCATTCTTCCCAAAGAGCTTTTCTATTTCAATGTCCAATTTATGCCACAAATTTTCAATTACGTTTATATCTGGTGATTGGGGAGGCGTTTTGAACACTATTTGGTAATGATATACATAGAAACCATTATTTAACGATTCCAGCCGTATGCCTTGATCCTTGGCTTGGTAGAAATGATACGTGTCCTTTATACTAAGTTTTTCGGCGCTTTGTAAATGATTATTTTTCAAAATATTTAAATATTGATATTTGTTCATAATCCATTCGACAATGTGCAATATACCAACACCAGCAGCTAAACAAGCAGCCCATACCATCACGTGACCGCCATCGTTCTTAACTGTCGGCCGCAAATACATATCTAGGATCCATCTCTTGATTGAGTTTTCTCCAAACGTTCAGTCTGCCATCTACCTAAAAACACTTGCAATTGTTCGTCCGCGATCTTCACTGTTCGGCGACACGAGAGATATGAGATTTTGTGCGCACACAATGCCATACACGACACACATGAAAGTAGTCAGTGAGAGTAGACGTGTTTTTAGTGATCTAAAATATCAGCAAACATTTTTTGAATTCAGGCTTGTTTTTGTTAGAGACTTACCGGGAGACTGGTACTGGACTTTTGACTTATTGGATGCTTATACCAAAAATTGGATAAATACTTTTGATTTGATTTCAATAGAATTTATTTGGCACTTACCTGCCCCTTTTTTGTAAATTTATATATGTACAAATAATAAAAATTAAATAGGAATTTCCCCACGTAACAGCGAATCAAAACGTGCACTCAATTCTTTTTTTACCGTTTTGATTTAGTCTGTCAGCTGTTTTTTGTTTTGTTTCTCCTTTTTCTCCTTCTTCGTTTTGCTTTGGTTACGGCATTGCCAACCATCAAAATATAAGTTAGGTTTGTTAGGGAAAAGACTGAACGTACCCACTAACAGATGTTCCCAACTATTCTGTGACAGAGTTATGGCCTCTGAGAACAGTTTGGGAGGAACTCAAAAATCTTGAGAACGCCTCCAAAAGGCAAACCTGAAGAACCCACCGCTGCTGGATCAGCAAAAATATGCGAAAATGCTGACCAAGCAGGCAAAGGTGGCAAATCTGAGCAGCTTCAAAATAGTGAAAATCCCAATATTTTCTGCAAACTGGGTAAGAAAATTAAAGAGCTCGAAAGCATGATGTCTGGTCAGAGACATATTAACCAAGCTATGCGTGATCTGGTAAGCTGTATCACAAGTTTGTATGACAAGGCAGAAAAGCAAGAGAATCCGTCGAAAAGAGTTATGGTAGGAAAGGCGTCGCAGGTATCCCCTGTCCAAAGTAATAAAAATGCCCCAAAGAGACCTCGCGAGATATTGGGATATTTGCCACCAACGAAGAAGCCGAAAAACATGAGTTATAAAGTGCAAGCAAAATATAGTGAGGACACTGAATGCATGCAGAAAGACAGTTTGGGAGATAAGCTCGCAGGCGAGAAATGGGCAGACGTCGTTAGAAAGAAGAAACGGATCAAGAAGAGAATCAGATCGAAACCAGACGCTATAATATTAACAAAAAAGGAGAGAGTGTCGTATGCGGATATCCTGAAAAAAATAAAATGCGACAGAGGCCTTGAAGAACTGGGTTCAAACGTGAGGTACATTAGAAAAACCCTCAAAGGAGGCCTGCTAATTGAACTGAAAAATCAAGCAGAAAAGAGAGCCGACACGTTCGGAAGCGCCCTAGAAGGAGATATTGGTGAGATGGCCGTCATACAGCCAAAAACTTTTAATATTACCTTTATGTGCAAAGACTTGGATGAGATAACCACCCCTGAAGAAATCTGCGAGGCATTACAAAAGGAGTGTGGGATCCAAAACCCGGGGAAGCAAAATATAAAAAATTTGCTGAAAACTCGAAGTGGCACTCAAATAGCGCTTATATGCTTACGAGCTGAGGATGCCTGAAGTGTGGCAAAGTAAAGATCGAGTGGTCTATCTGCCGTCTCCGGGAATTTTCACCTTTTACTTGTTGTTTTAGGTGCTACCAACTAGAACATATAGCACACAAATGTTACAGCCCCATTGATAGGTCTTCCCTCTGTACACGTTGCGGAACCTCAGGTCACGTGGCAAAGACATGCACAAATTCCCCAAGTTGTATTCTCTGTAAAGGGGAGCACTCCGTTCTAAGTACGTTATGTCCTAAATACGCAGATATGCTGAAGTCAACGAAAAAATGAAGATATTGCAACTAAATCTCAACCATTGCGCTGCAGCAGAAGACCTTCTAAAACAGACGGTGTTAGAAGAAAACATAGATGTCGCCCTATTAAGCGAACAATATTCTCAACGTTCGGAAAGCACTTGGAGTAAAGATATAAGTGGCAAAGCGGCAATATGGGCCTGCAAAGGTCAAGCCTTCACATCCCGTTCCAACGAATCCCATAACGGATTTACATGGGCGAATATAGAAGGAATATATTTTGTAAGCTGCTATGCTCGTTCTAGCGCAACAATTAGTGAATTTGAAGATTTTCTCCTGGAGTTATCTCTAGAAATCAGGAGCAAGTCGCCAATAGTAATAGCGGGAGATTTTAACGCATGGTCTACTGCTTGGGGTAGCAGAATTACTAATCATCGTGGTCGCCTAATTCTAGAATTTTTGAGTCAAACAAACCTTACGATTTTAAACAGTGGCATACAAAATACCTTTCAAAAGGGAAATAAAGGTTCAATAATAGACTTAATGTTTGCTAACGACGCGCTTAGCAGACATACTAAGTGGAAGGTGTCAGATATGTACACAAATAGTGACCATATGGCTATAATTGCTGAAGTTTCGTTTTCCCAAGAAACAGAACACTGTCCGAGAAATACCTCTCGAAAACGAAGTTAGCGGCAAAAGAAATTTGATACTGACGTTTTTGATAGCGTCTGGAGTGCGGCAAAGGCATCAGGCGATAACGCAGCCCACTTAGTATCCGCTGTGCAGAAGGAACTAGTTGCAGCATGCGATACAACTATGCGCAGGACGAGATACTATAACAATCGAAAGCCGGTGTACTGGTGGAACGACGAAATTGCAAAGCAGAGGAAGCTTTGTTACTCCGCTAGACGCCGCTTACAGCGTAACCAGGGAGGTGATAACGAAATCAGCCTCAGAGAAGCACTTAAATGCCAAAAAAAGCTTCTGAAGTCAGCCATTATCCGTTGTAAGAGATCCTGTTTCGAAAAGCTTTATGAAGAAGCAAACAAAGACCGTTGGGGAATGCATTCAAAATTTGTATGTCGAAATTCAAGAATAAGTCACAGCAACCCAAGAACGCATTATTTATGAAAAATGTTGTCGAAGCGTTATTTCCCGACACATGCCTCTATTTCCTATATTAAACAAAACGAAGCTACGGAGCCATCCCTATTAGTCACAGAATGCGAACAATAGGCTATTGCGAAAAAAATCAAAAATTCCAAAGCGCCAGGAATAGATGGTATACCAAATAGAGCCCTTGAAGAAGCCATAGCTCTAAGGCCCAGATTATTTGTTAACATGTACAATGCGTGTATATTAGAAGAGATATTCCCCGATCCGTGGAAGATACAGCGTCTGGTTCTACTGCCAAAGCCAAATAAGCCATCAGAAGAACCTTCATCTTATCGACCTCTTTGCATGCTCGACACAATTGGGAAAGTGTACGAAAGCATTGTAAGAAACCGCTTCGAGTTAGCAATCCAAAAAGCCGACGGATTATCAGAGAGACAATACGGCTTTATTAAAAATTGGTCCACTATTGACGCACTAAGAGAAGTAGTTGATACTGCAAAATGTGCAATAAGTGGAAAAAGATGGAAAGGTGGTAGGAAAAAATACTCCGCGCTAATAACCCTGGATGTGAAGAATGCGTTCAACTCGGCAAAGTGGGCAAATATAATAAAAGCTCTACACGATATACACGCGCCTCATTATCTGATAAATATTATGATGAATTATTATCAAAATAGGAGATTGCTATACGAGACTGACGAGGGCACTCAGAGCTACACAATCTCCAGTGGAGTACCGCAAGGCTCGGTCTTAGGCCCGCTTCTATGGAACCTGATGTACGACGGGGTGTTAAGAATACCGCAACCAAAAAATGTGAAAACAATCGCTTATGCGGATGACCTCATAGTGGTAGCTGTAGCTAAACATCTGGATGACCTCCGGATCCAATGCAATGATAGCATAAATGGTCTACGCCGATGGTTTTCTACCATGAGTCTAGAGCTGGCTGAGCAGAAAACAGAAGTCCTGCTCATAAGTTCAAGGAAAATTGAGGAGAAAATATCGCTGACCATAGGAGAATGTGAGATTACTTCACAGCCGCTGTTGAAGTATCTTGGGGTAATAGTGGACTCAAGACTCAAGTTCAAAGACCACTTAGAAAATGCGACGAGTGAAGCAAATAAAATATATAATACGTTATCTAGAATGATGGCAAATAAAGGCTGTATGCGTATAGCTAAGGCAATAAGTTCAGTGAACCTGTATGCGGCTCCAATATGGATACAGGCGCTAGAAACAAAATCATATGCTAGACCAATTAACACAGTGCATACGCTTTCAGCAATACGGGTGATAAGTGCTTTCCGAACCATTTCGAATGACGCTGTTGAGGTATTATCCAGTATGGTGCCGATTGACCTATCAGAGACGTCTACCACAGCAAAAAGAGAAGAGAGAATAAAAATCATTGCAATGTGGCAGCAACGGTGGCAAACTTCATGCAAAGGACGGTGGACCTACCGACTGATTTCGGACATACATTTGTAGATAGGTAGACGACATGGAGACTTGGATTTCCACCTTATCCAAATACTCAGTGAGCATGGTTGCTTCAGAAGCTACCTATTTAAATATCGTCATGACTTTAGTCAATACTGTCCGACGTGTACGGAGTGTATAGAAGACTCTGTCCTCGGTTTTCAAGTATAAGGGAAAAGCTGAAAACCACCCTTGGAGGTAGTATCACGGTGGAAAATTTGACAGCACTTATGTGCGAGTCCTCTGTAAAGTGAAAAGCTGTCAGCGAAGCTGCAAATCAAATTATGACAAAATTGAGACATTTAGAACAGTTTAGGCGTCAGTCAGTCCGTGCAATAGAGGAGACTTAAACGTCTTCTTCTCTCCCATGTCCAGTGGTCCCGTGGGAGAGACATGAGGTGGGAGAGACATGAGGTGGGAGTGACATGAGGTGGGAGTAGGTTAGGTTTAGCGGATTAAAGTCCCGCACTCCGGCTTTCGATGCTTCCTCCTACTATAAAAAAAAACACGACACACATGTGCGCGCACAGATACACGAGTAAATCGCATGCGCACACATATCGATCGAACGCACTTGTGTGTCGTGTATAGGCACTTTAAAAGAAACTGCAAATACTCTGCCGGATTTTATAAAAAAGAAGCAAGTGATGGCCAATACAACGAGGAAATGGAAAGAAATCGTAAAATAATATTATTTTGAATATTGAAGTTCGCGACACTGAAACAGTTGCGACACGCTTTCGAGGACTATTTCATTAATTTCATTTTGGAGGAATACGTACAAACGTTCACGGAGGCTATTACAATAGACATAACCATCGACGGGATCATCATCGATCCTCGAAAGCAAACGAGCAGAACAGACGACGGCAATAACTGAGAGCTATTTTTCCAAACTAATGTCTAATTTCAGCTTAGAGTCGAACGTAATAAGATGCAAACGATATTGACGTACTTAGTTCAAGCTAGCATCGAACTTGAGAGAAATCGCATCTTATTTCAAGCGTCTTATTACATCCCAGAACCGAAGCGTGGTATTGAAGTACTTGAACGCGATATTATTACGAAATGGGCATCTGGAACGCAATCCCCGTTGTTCTAGTCAAGAAGCAAAATGGAAGTGATTGGTTATGTGTCGATTAAGATAGGAAAGAAAAAAAAATTCCATCAACTCCTTCGACGAGATGTACACAAAGCTTTCTCATATTCTACAAGTACTACACCCGTGTGGACTCACATTGAAAGTCAACAAATATGATTACATTTTTGGGACATCAGTTAACTCTCGAAGGCATTAGTCCGGGTAACGTTAAAACCATACATTTTCTACAGAGTAGAAATGTTACTTAACCCTTCGTTGCATGATTTAATTTCCGTGAGGATAAAAATTTTTTTGAATCATATATTTAATGTGGGCTATTATAAGATGACAATTTTGAAATTTTATGATTGCCGTGTTTCTAGTAACAGAGTTACGTAACATTGCATATATGCAATATCATGCAGCAAATCTAATAAATTTACAAGGAGGTTGCTGAATGGATATGCTCTTTATTTTATTGAATAAAAGTGGACAGAAGTAAATTCATTACTGTTACAATAAATTTGAGTTTATATCATATGAAATTTTTTGAAACAATTTATTGATTTGCTGAAACATATATTAATTTCATGTTTTTGCACCTAACACATATGTACATACTTGTATATTAGTCACAACTTGGTAGTTTGCAAGTGACTCGAGTGTCCACCCATGTTGGCCAGTGATCCATGAGGTTCAATCGTACTTCGTTTTCAGTGATAGGACCATTTCTCTGGTACTTTCTATAGAAATAAAGTATAAGGATTATACTTATATGTCGCAAATACCACTTCTTAAAGCGTATTTTGATTTTGTATCGGTCTATAAAGGAATCTAGCAAATCAACACCCTTCATGTATTTGTTATACTTTGATAGAACGTATGGGCAAGCGACACTTATTTTGAGGCCAAATTTCGCATCAAACCATTAAACTGCTAGTTCTGGAGTTTTGCCACAGTAACTAGAAATTAATATCGGTATTCTGCTTGAGACGATTGTCTCATGTCTCTAATTGTCACAATCTTCATTTAGTGACTCTGTTAGTCAAGAGTCTCATTTTGGTTTTCTGACAGATACAGTATATTACTATACAGTATACTACTTTACTATGTCTGCCAGAATACTAAAATGAGACTCCTGACAAACAGGGTCACTAAATTACTATTGTGACAATTAGAGACAATCGTCTCACGCAGAATACCGATATAAAAGTAACTATTGTTTTATCTCTTCAGGAAACTACAGATATATGAAAGTTATCCACGTTTGCATGCTTAAGGGATTTTTCGTGTGCTTTCTTCATCGCAATTTCTTGTCTAGAAGCTTTAAATTGGGAACCCAAATCAGACGAACTGTTCGCAGTGAGTAAAAGATGTGTAAAGATGTGTAAGGTCTATCAAAAAAAAACTTTTTAGTTCTTTTATGGGGGAATATCCTTTAGTAAGCTATGTTGGGACTTGATCTCAAATCAATTTCCTCAGGAAGTCTATTGATGCTGCTGTTTTATATATTTCGGAGTTGCAATTGTATCCACATATAACAGCCAAAACATACAACTTTTATATTTTTCGAATTTATTCACTGACATAGTGTCCTGTATTCATTTCATCCCTTCTCTTGGCGTCCAATATCTTCGAATATTAGAGATTTGAACAATAGACATCAAAATACATATCCTTAAAAACTTTTTCAGATCTTGTTTGTCGATAACATTCATTTTGGCTCTTTTTGACAAGTGCGTAAATATCCATTAGATCATCTGATCATTCGCGTCTGCATTAACTTCTTTAAAATTATGTACTGATTGGCTTGCTTCTTCCTGGTTATATTCGTATTGATGTATATCTAATTTGATATTTGCTTCATCACCTTCATCTAAATACTCATCTTTGCTTTCATCCCAGTTTTCTATTACTCGTACGCAACCATGACAAGTAACCGACCTACAAGTAAAAATTTAGGTTTAAATGCATGGTATTGCACATGTGCAATGTAACATCATAACTCTTGCAAAAATAATTCGTGTGAAGACCGAATTTGTTATTTGTGCAAGAAACTCTCCAACATAATAGGAAATACTTACATTTATTATACATTCTCAATAATTCACAAAAATAATGAAAATTTAGCACGGCATTTTCAATATATCAGAAAGAATTTCGCTCTTTAATACGTATATTCACAAAAACTCAACGATATTTGCGAAACTCTACCAAAGGAGAATAGTTATAAGGTATAATTTTGATTTGGCGAAAAAATAACTGTAAATTAAAAATGATGTAGGTGCCAGATCAACGAGAAGTTAACATTGCATATATGCAATGCTATGCAACGAAGGGTTAAGACTTAAGTCTTAAGTACGCAAGTCTTTAGGTCTTAGTTGCTACTTTCGAAATATTGTCGCTGGTTATTCTGTTATTTCTGAATCATTGCGCTACGAAGCAACGCCGAATTCGCATGGGGACATCAGCATTGCAACGCTCTACGAACGACGATGGAGAAACGAGAGGTCATACCATACGTTGCCCGATAGTGGTTGAGACTTCACGAATTCGACATTGAGATTCTACATCGACCGGGTGCCCGTATGACACACGAAGTAGATACCGCTGGTCTCAAAATTTCCACAATTATTATTGACAAGGCTGAATGGTTGTTTAGAGTTCATTGTGAAATTAGAATACGCCGACTATGTCATTGAACTGGAAAGTTTATATCGAAAGTATGACTATAAACTATTATGGTCTGTTCCGAAGCAGTTAAGGTTCCAGATACTCTACGAATGCCACGATAGGTGGCCTCAATCTCTTCTTGTTTCCCCGAATGTGCAATTACGTAAAGAGCTACGTATGTAAGTATATTAAATCATGTGTGAGTTGTGTTTTGAATAAAGCTCCTGGCGGATGACGTGAAGGTCAATACCACTACGACAACGTTAAACCGATACCGTTTAGACAATACACGTTGATCTTTGGGCCCGTTCCCAAAAAGTTCAAACCGCAACGAGCATGTGTTGGTAATTGTAGACTTATTTACCAAATTCTTGATCCTATGAGCAGTCAAGAGTACCGCAACAAGACATGTAATTCAGGTATTGCCAGAAATCACGAGCTACCTGGGAATGCCTGAACGTATTGTATCCGACCGAGGAACGGCTTCATTCCGTGTAAACAATTGTGCATCGAAAATAACATCAAACATATTTTCAACACGCGCTAACGGTCACGTTGAATCGGTGACAACTCTGTTACTCAGGAGATGAATGATAACAACTTACAATATTTTTGTAAATATTGCTTTGAATGGAATTTGTCAATAAAATATTTTTATATAAAACATCGAAAATCTTCTGCGATACTTTACAAGAGATTGCAATAGTAAGGGTCACCTGTGTGCCAACATGTTTTCTAAGCCACTAAAGCTACAATAACCAAATTCGCTTAAAACAATTCCTTTAACTATGTACTCCTACCGACAGTGTAAAAATGGATGAAATCGAAATGGAACCCTCTTCATCCCCATATACCGGTTTTAATAGAGACGACTAAAAATGCGCTAAATGAATAACTAAATGCGTCTGAGACATTAAATTTTACACCCAGGAAGTTGCAAGTGGACCCTGTTGGGACCGGGGTCAAAATTGGACGATGGACCTGGCACCTCCCACATTTAAGAAAAATTACTTAGAACCAAAAACGGGATTGGTTGACATCGGGCGAACAGGTCCCGAGATATGTGAGTTCACTGTGGACGGTGCCATGCCCATCCTTCAATATAGACATCGGCCACCAATCCGAATTCATCCATTTTTACAATGACGGTAATAGTGCTTAAGATATTTGTCCTCAGTGAATTTGTTTAGTTTAGCTTAAGTGGCTTAGGAGACGTGTATGTTTAACCAATTAAAGGGCGGTTAAAAACTGGGAAAGGTTTTTAAAAATTTTGAGGCTACAGGTGCGCCTTGCTACCGCAATTCTTTATCACAATTTAGGGCTTAGTTATGACACTTTGTACGTTTTTGCTGAATGACGTTTTGTAGGCGTGACAGTGATTCGATTACGATTATCTATGAACTCATTCTCCCCTCTTTGCCATGGAACACGTATACCAAATTTCACTACGATACCTCAATATTTGCACAAGTTACAACATGCACAGACAGACAGATGGACAGACGGACAGTCACTCAAAATTCAGCTCGTCTTGGCAAACTGATGTACATATGTGTATGGTAGTCGAAAAAGTATATTCATATTTTGTCAATGTCGTTGCATATATAGTTGGAAAGGTAAGATTTAAAGCTTCATTTAACTAAAAAATTAAATTCGGGGAAGTTGCGAAAAAGTTACAGCTCTGACAGAAATCGCCATATTTTCTAAAAAACTAATCATATGAATATAGCAAAGTAAGCCGGATTTTCGAAAATCCTGATATTAGTTATATGGCGGTATGTCAAGTTTTCGCTCAAATTTATCTATTTTAGACACAAAGATACACTGTTATGAGTAAAACACGATAACTCATTTTCATTGAGATAACTCACATATTGGCCGATATATGCGGTACAAAGTCACCCGGATGTAAGATCGATCTTAATATTAGGAATATTGGGGCTAAGGGAAGTATTGACAGACATACCATTATAAGGAAAGGATTATCCCTGAATTTCAATTATATATCTTAGAAATTGACCGATATTTTCGAACAAAAGTCTACTATAGGTACTGGGGTCCTTATGGGATTTCACTAAAAAGTGGGCGGTGCTACGCCCACCGTACAATTTTCATACCAGCTCTCATAAGGCTCCCTCATACCAATTCGGTGGTAAAATTTAGTATCTCTGGCGTTTTTGGTTATTGATTTATCGCGATCTTACTAGTTTTGAACAGTACCGTTATATGAGGAGTGAACGAGGTTTTCGTCTGATTTCGTCCATTTTCACACTGTAACATAGAAATGTTAGGATAATATTACTTTGGGTTGAAATCGGTCAAGTAGGTCTTGAAATATACGCTTCTGCCTAAATGTGATCTGTGCCACCCCCCTCGTCCTATCTTAACATAGCTTCAATAGAGCCGCCTCGTGCCATCTCAGGTGTACATTTTTATGTCTCTTATAGATTTATCGTAGTCTTAACAAAACCGCAAAACTGCTATTATCCGAATTCACCCATTTTCAAAGGGTTGGCATTAATAACAAAAATATTTGCCAGCAGATAATTCGGTTATTATAAGTTGAATGGTTTATGAGATTTGCCTGTTTACTTTTAGGCCATATGAAGAAGCATTAGGTTACCAAAACTACTACATCTACAGCAACATGCGGCAAGTTGTACGTTGAATGCGGAAAAATAGTTCGATAACAGAAAAAAGATGAACCTATACAATATGAATGGAAATAAATTCTGTGCAATTTCATTCAAATAGACTAAGAAATAGACTTATTTTCTTATTATAAATACTTCAGTTTTTGAATTATTTTGTAAAGCACTTATTTAAAAATCAATTAAAGAATAATAAGTCTCCGACTATCTCTTTCATTGAGCGGACGTGTTTCTTGATTACGTTAATTATTTTGTGCTTTACGCTTTACTTTCATAATTTTTGTTGCACATAGGTGAACGTCCTTTCGTACGATTACTCGCGCTGCTGGTGTAAAAAATAGTTTATATTAGTAAATATATAGTTTATTATGGCCCCAGGGCCTCCTAACCTCGGGGAAAATAGATTTGTTTTGCTTGCTTCAAACCCCAACCCCAAAAGAAAAAAAAACTCAAAAACAAACCTTTTGAAAACTTTCCTGAACTTCCTCAAGTTAAAAGAGATTACCCTAACCTTGTTCTGATATCTGCAGCAGATTCGAACAAAACTCTTTCTAAATACTCTTGTTTCGCTGTGCTTAAAAGCTTAGAATCAATAAGTAAGGAAATTTTATCCATCACTGAATTACGTGATGGCAATCTACTCTTACTTGTTAAAAATCGGAAAATCGCTGGAAAATTTCTAACAACAAAGAAATTAAATGGAGTTTGCAAGGTCACTGTGAAATTACAGGTCAAATTGTCCTGCACTAATTGTACAATGTACGCTCCATTCCTAAACGACGAAGAAGAAATTGCTGATAACTTAAAAGATCAGGGAGCTACATCCGTCTATAAATTTACAAAAAATTTAGAAGCAAACAAAGACCTACTGGAGTAGTTCTCCCATCATTCCACCTCTACAAACTGCCCGAAAAAATCGAAGTGTCATAGCACACAATCCGGATCAGAGCCTATTTCCCAAACCGTGAGGTGTAAAAGTTACCAGCTTCTAGGTCACACAACTTAACGTTGCAAAAAAAAACAGCCTGCGATACGTGTAATTTCCCTCCTCATTTCCTCTCGTCATGTAACCGCACCTTTTTTGCAAATTGCTCAGGCGATCACTCTTCCTCTTCCCGTTCTTGTCCTAAATGTTTACAATCCAAAGATATTTTAAAAATAAAAATGGAAAAGAAATGCTCACTGCAAGGAGCACTAAGGCTACACAAACAACAATTACCCCCCACCCCTGCAAATACTTCATTCACTTCTATTATAAAAGAAAACACAAACAAGCAAATACTAACGTGATTTCCGACAGCTCATCATCTCCTCCCCTTCCTCTCTCCACAGACATTGTATTAAAATCCCCAACAACTTACTCTTCTTCACAAGAAAAGAATGCTACAAAAGAAAACAAAAGCAATGTTGTAATTAATACCCATCTAAACTCAACAAATGAAACTACAAAAGAAACAACATACTCTCCACATACTTTTACAGGCAATATCTCACCTCATGAAATTATCACTTCTGACGATGAACTCTTATAATTAGTCTCCACTTCTTTCTCCATAATCTCATTGTTAAGAAATGTTCAAATTTCTATAATGGAATATGAACGGATTGTACAACAATTACACTGATCTAAAATTACTCATAAAAGAACAAACACCAAGTGTTATGTCACTACAAGAAATACACCTTTCTTTAATTCCGCAGCTACTGTACCCAAACTGTACGCTGCATATTTCTCCAACTTAACACAAAATCATACTAACAAGCAAGGTGTTGCCACTTTAATAAAAAAAGATATCGCTCACAAAATTCTCCCTACTTGTTTTAATATTGCTACAATGGAATTACAAATATTTCTTGGATTTAAATTAACCATTCTAACAATTTACATTCCACCACACCAAAACTGTAATATAAAAGGACCTCGCCATATAATCGAATGTAGACCTGGTCATTTATTCTTCTGTTATTTTATTGCCCCCAAACTTAATAGCCAAACACTAACTGATCTATATAACGGGGATCACTTCCCCATCATAACTCACTTATCCACTCCTTTATCCAGAAAAGGGTCGGCGAAGCCAAAATTCCTGTGGGACAAGGCAAATTGGTCCTAATTTCAACTTTGCAAAAGTTATTCTACAGCAAATCCCATTGATGGTAACATAAATAAAGAGACAGCTACGATTACCAAAATAATCAAAACCTCTGCTCACCTCTCTATCCCCCAAACGGGTAAAAAAAGCTTAATGTGCCTTCGTGATCTTCGACTTTGGATCACGCCACTGTTCAAATGCAGTATAAAAGAATCAGCACCACCAACGCAGGAGTTCGGTTGGAGTATTATTCTGCTACAGAAAGGAAGGCGACATCACCATTAGCATTTATTATTATTTCTTTTATTTCGGTACAATAAACAATTGTTGTAAACACGAAAGTGCATTGTTTTATTAAAGAATATATGTATATTAAAGAGAGGAAGTTAACAACAACCACCCTTAATATATAATTATATGAATTTTAGATTTGTGACGATAAAATTATTTTCCGCCATTTAAATGCTCTTTTTCTGGCTCATGCCATGACTTTAGTATTTGGAGATATCCGGCCAGAATAAAATTATTAAGAGAACAGGTTTCTGGTTCATTTAAATGGCTTCTAGGTGACTCAGGATATCCACTGGAGCCATGACTCTTTATAACAAAATCCATATAAAGGCCACGAACATAATTGAAAGAGCCTTTCGCGTCTCGTTTCCGGTGCCTATTTAAGACAGAGTATTGAGATATACACCCTCAAACGCCGCGTTCTTGGTTTATACTTGCTCAATTTTCCACAACATTATGCAAAAACATGGTATTTGTGACTTCGATGAAATCGACATTGAAAACTTTGAGGACTCTTCCTTCCATGATAACTCTACAGCTCAAACAAATCAATATTACACTGCAGGAATAAATGGACGGCGTGATTGCTTAAATTCTCTCACACCTTATTTGTAAATTTGTATCGAAGTGATCAAAAATGCCTTATATGAGCGCTTGGTGCGAGCCTATGAGAGCTGCCCCCGCCCCGATGTCAAAATCGTACTAGGTGACTTTAACACCAGGGTGGGCAAAGAAGGTATCTTTGGCACACCGGTCTGTAAATTAAGCCTCCATGATGAAACATCCCCAAATGGGTTGTGGCTGGTCGACTTCCAATTGGCCCGAAATATGGATATCTGTGGTATTAGATTCCAGCACAATAAAATTTATCAAGCTACCTGGCTGTCTCCGGATCGAAAAGCCACCAACCAGATCGATCATGTTGTTATAGGTGGAAGACACGTCTCCAGTATTCTAGACGTGCGTACGCTTCGAGGTCCTAACATCGACTCGGACCACTCCCTTGTTGCAGCCAAGATTCGTACCTGCCTTTGTGCAGCAAAAAACGCACGTCAACAAACACAAGGAAGGTTCGACGTCGAGACGCTGCAATTACAACAGACAGCCGAACGATTTTCTATGTGACTTGCACTCCAGCTTTTTGGAAGCAGTCATAAGCAACTTGGTATAAGGAAACTGTGAGACGGCATTTCAAGCCCCTTACGTGCAGATGTAACTGAAACCATTGGTTTCGGATGCAAAAGAACAGCTAGAGTGCCGTGCCGCAGCGGAGAGAAAACAGACTGCCTACCTCGCAACGTTACGTTTGGGATAGATACCGAGAGTTGAAGAGGTAAGCGAGTCGCATATGCAGACAAAGAAAGAAAGAGGCCGCAATGCATGAGTACGAAGAGCTTGATAAGCTGGCCGACAGGGGTATTGCTCGAAAATTCTATGAAAAAATGCGGCGGCTTACAGAAGGTTTCAAGACCAGAGAATACCCTTGTAGAACCCCCAAAGGTGATCAAGTCACCGATGCCCAGAGCATACTTAAAATATGTAGGGAACACTTCTCTAGCCTGCTGAATGGCAGTGAACGTACAACGCTAGGAGAAGGTGAACCCGATTCCCGAATCAATGACGATGGAGCAGACGTTCAATTATCCGACCATGAAGAAATTCGAATAGCAATTACCTGCCTGAAGAACCACAAAGCGGCTGGGCCGATGGATTGGCGGTCGAGCTATTCAAACACAGTGGCGAAGAACTGATAGGCAGCATGCATCAGATTTTCGTGTAAAATATGGTCGGACGAAAGCATGCTCAACGATTGGAATTTAAGTGTGCTATGCCCAATCCACAAAAAAGAAGACCTCACAATCGTCGCCAACTACCGAGGGATTAGCCTCCTCAACATCGCGTACAAGGTTCTATCGAGCGTATTGTGTGAAAGATTAAAGCCCACCGTCAACAAACTGATTGGACCTTATCAGTGTGGCTTTGGACCTGGCAAATCAACAACCGACCTGATATTCACCAAATCTTGGAAAAGACCCGTGAAAGGAAAATCGACACACACCACCTCTTCGTCGATTTCAAAGCTGCTTTCGACAGCACGAAAAGGAGCTGCCGCTATGCCGCGATGTCTGAATTTGATATCTCCGCAAAACCAATTTGGCTGTGTAAACTGACATTGAGCAATACCAAAAGCTGTGTCAGGATCGGGAAGGACCGAGCCGTTCGATACCAAACGAGGTTTCAGGGAAGGCGACTACCTATCGTGTGACTTCTTCAATCTGTTGAGAAAATAATTCGAGCTGAAGAACTTCATCAAGCAGGTACAATTTTTTATAAGAGTATACAGCTGCTGGCGTATGCCGATGATATTGATATCAGCGAATTAAAGACAGCGGCTAAGCTGGCTAGGTCATGTTGTCCGGATGGACGAAAACACTCCAGCTCTGAAAGTATTCGACGCAGTACTCTCCGGGGGAAGTAGAGGAAGACCTCCACTGCGTTGCAAGGACCAAGTGGAGAAGGACCTGTCTTCGCTTGGAATATCCAATTGGCTCCACACAGCGAAAAGAAGAAACGACTAGCGCGCTGTTGTTAACTCGGCTATAATCGCGTAAGCGGTGTCTACGCCAGTAAAGAGGAAAAAGAATCTTTGTAAATAAATCTTCCATTTATATTTTCATAAAAAAATAATTAATTCATTTATTCAGACTTCTTTTATATGTATGTACATAATAAACATAAATAGTAACCACTTAAACATGTAATTATTTAATTTTTTTAAACAGCTTCCGACAGTTTTAAAATAGTACTTGCCATATTATTTAATGACTTCGCAACATTTTGGAAGCAAACATTTCTTGTGATGTCTGGTTACGTGAAGTTGATGGCATCTCGCTTACTGAGGTACTGTATATGGATTATAATGTCGTCCTAAATGTTAAAAAAAAATTCATTTATTGATGAAAAATATGTGTATAAACATTTTGTATGCAATGACTTTATTTCATCATTAGTATCGTTTTTGTGGAGCTTCATCTCAGAGTGAAGATCTAGAAATGCTAAATTGCATTCAATTTGTTCTTTTGATGTCCGCAATGATTCTGCAAATGTAACAGTTAATTATATACAAGTAAGAGAATATAACAGCAAATATTTAATTTAACGCTTACTTACCTTTGTTTTCCATTTTGAATGTATTGACAATTCACTTATAGAGATCATCACAGAAAATAATCGATTGTAGGTGTTTATGTTTTATACAAAACTCAATCAGGTAAAATTAAAAAAAAATCAATTTCACATAAATTTTAACTATATCGTATTTCATCAGACAGATGATCAAAACTGTTCGTTTTCAGTTGAGAGACTGGCAAATTTTTAGTGACTGTCACTTACAGAAATTGTCTCTAACTTAAAATCTCAATTTTAGAGACTTGTGACTGTCTCACATTACAGAATCACACGGTAAGAGGGCTTTCTTACAAAAACTTGCCGAATCTATCACTCCGTTAACAAATCCCAAGAAATTATGGGTAGACATAAAAATTCTCTCAGGCACCTATAAGCAATGGCCCAATTTTCGACTCAAATATTCATATGGTAAGATACAGAAAGATCACTCACCCCCATATATTACCGAATCTTATATAATATAACCATTGCTACTTCATCTTCAATGTCAGGCAAAACTCACGGTTCAGACAGAATTTCCTATCCCATGCTAAAAACTGTCTCTCAAGTCTCAAAGCTAAAATTATTAAATTGTACAACAATATTTTATTTCAAGGTATCTACCGTCAAAGCTGAAAAAATGCGGTGATAGTAGCCATTCCTAAATCTAGTAAAGTGTCTACAGATTTTCTTGGTTGCAGGCCAATATCACTTCTCTTTTGAATGGGCAAACTATTGAAGATAGGGCAAGGCACTATGCAGCTGTTAGAAGCAATATTCGGGCATTCCCAATATCACCAATAAAGTTCATATTAACGGAAGCCGGACTCCCATATATCGAGTAAAGAGCAAAATCGTATTTCAAAACTACTATTACTACAGTAAAAGCCAAATGGACCGACGAGACAAACTCCAATACTTTTTCCACTCTTTCTAAATGCATTAAATTATTTGTTCGTCATACGTCATTAAAGCACTCCCGTTAAAAATAACATCTATTGTAAACATCACTAAAATATCTGAATTCCTACCTCGTACAAAGTTGAAGAAATATATTTAAGTTATCCTTCCTTTTAAATTCATTTATAACATATAATTTTTAGTCCATAAAAGCATATTGCTTTTAAACAATTCTCACATGGAATGTTCCATCTTTATTATTTAATTTATAATTGTATTATTATTTTACAAATAATTAATAACTAAAGAATAAAAAATTAGAAACCTCGTTGAACCCGTTTATGTTTTAGTATTTTGGTGTAAATTTAAGAAAATGTTGGAATAAAATGTTTTAGGTTTTAACATACGGACGCTACTTGCGTTGTTTACGGTAAAATAAAATATCATCGCGGCCAAAAATCGCGAACATTTACGTGGATTAACTAAGCAACTGTGCATCGATGAACATAATTAAATTTTTGGCGATAAAGCTCCATCAAGTTATTATTAAGGGTATGTTGAATCCAGTTTAGATCGTACACCCATCCAAGACGAATTTCGTGATGGTCATCCAAAATCAGTTGTTATTCCGGAAACTATTGATACAGTGAGCAAACTGATATCGTCATGTGACCCATCTTGAGACAACTAAAATCATTTGTGGGATCAGTATACATTTCCGTTGAATCCCACACAATTCGACAATCGTTTAAAAAAAATCATGTCGATTTGTCGAGAGAAATGGTAAAATATACGATAGCGGCGCTTCGAAATACGTTTGTGACTTCGTGCCAAATGATATAACGCATATGAGCCAGAATGTAAAAAAGCAGTCAACTGTATGCGTGAAGTTTTTCGAGCACGAGGCACTTCCGACCAATTGGTTACCTGTTTGATTTGGAAAAAACTGGAAAAGTCTCAACCATACCACTCAAACCATCAATTTAGTGAGTTATACACCGTATAGTCCTGACTTCACTCAGAATGACTTCTTTTTATTTCCGTACGAAAAAAACTAACGTCAGAACGCATGAATATATCCCAATCAGGGTTGCAATAATGTTTCGACAATTGGTTCAGATGCATGCACAAGTGTAGAAATTTTAATGAAGAAAATTTTGAAAAACAGTTATTATTAATATTGGTTTTTGTTCCATAATCCCGAAATACAAAAGCAATCTCTTATTTACAACAGTCAATTTATCACATTTCATTAAACTTCTTCTTAGGATTTAGCGTCCGTTAGAAAAGATTCTATAGAAAGGTTTGCTGAAGAACACTTTGCTCAACGCCAGGATTGCGGGGGCAATCAACTCGAAACACCACCAGGAAACGGCCATATTCAGATAAAGCTTTTTGCATATATTGCCACTAAAATATAATAAATAAGAAAGGGCTAAGTTCCAGTGCAACCGAACATTTTATACTCTTGCAACTTGCAGGAATCAAAGCCAAGGAAATTAAGCTTAAAATGTGAATTAGAGGATCGGAATCCAAGCAATTTTATATTAACTCATTAACCGACAAATTCGGCATAAGATTTGTTAGAAAAATGAAAATCATTATACGTGGTACATGGGAGTTAGAATAGTAGCGGCCCGATTTATCTTAGCTATTATCATCCCGCGTACTAAAAATTGTTCTCTGAGTATCATTAAGATACTTCACATACATCCACCAATCATAGCAACAAAGTTATATGGGGATAGGCCAAGTTTTCGCCGAATTATATCTATTTTAGGCACAAAGATATACTGTTTAAGAAAAACGTGTTCTGTAATTCTCATTGAATCGAAAATCTATATATTGGTTGTCAAAAAAGTCTTGCGTTATTTTTATTGAATTTTTTTTTATTGAAATTGAAATGAATTTTTTATGACTCATCCCCAGCTCTTGACCGATGCTACGGCTGTTACTATGCCGGTCTCTTTCGACCAATTCAGCGATTTTATCGCAATTTTCGACGACAGGCCTTCCGGAGCGTGGCGCATCTTCGACCACCTACTTCAGAACGAAAACGTTGAAATCATCGTTGTGCGGTGGAAATGGAAACTGTATCGGGTCCATAAACTGCACAAATTTTTTTGAAATGCATTTTTGCCTTTATCGTAGTAGTACTGTAAAATATGCCGTATTTTCTCTATATTTTTCTCCATGTTTGCGACGCTATAACTCACGAACGACTTGAAAGAAACGACAATCAATCAAACACGTGTTAGCGCGTGAAATGAACTTTCTAAAAAGGTATAGCATGACCCGATGCGACGAATAAAACTAGAACTACGCGCTCTCAGCGCCAACTAGCGAAAATACCGCAAGACTTTTTTGACAACCCATTATTAGGTATATGGCGGCTCCGGAAAGTATTAACCCGATTCAATCCGTTTTTAATACACAGCAATGCTATTGTTTGGAAAGGTTTCTGTTTGAATTTCAATTGTACATCTTACACATTGACTGATATTTTCGGTCAAAAGTCAACTATAGTTACTGGGGTCCAGATATTTGGATCCTAGGTGCTTAAACAGTTTTGTTTGGATTTGAACAATTTTTTATCAAAAGGTGGCATACATTAAAGGTTATTATCAGTGAAAAACCACGTTGTATTGTTGTACTGGAAAGTGAATGAATCAAATGGAATTTAGAATTGTGTTATCCGGAAAGTAGGCGTGTTTTCAAAATTTTTGGCACACAATTTTCAGGTCGTTAAAAAATAAAAGAAATAGTCATTTTTTTGTTTGATCGAAATACGGGTACAAAACCATGTCGCCAATTGATGGAATGCGTCGTATACATAGCATGAGCTCATTAATGACGACGATTGAATTGTGAATTTATGATTTTTATATTCAAGTTAAAAAATTCAAATTTGCATCACACACCTTTAAATCTTTGACTTATTGTATATTGGTGTTCAGGGGACACCAAAGCATAAATCATTGCAGTTTACTACGCCAAAGCGGCAATTTACACTAAACAGCACGCAAAAAGAAAAATTAAGGGGAAAAAATGTTTCATACGCCGCACAGTGGTGCCGCTTCATACAAGCCGCGGCAAAAAATAGAAGGAATCGAGGTAGGGCTTTGAAATTTGGCACACATCTCTCATATTGCCAAATTAGATGAAAAAAAAAATTTTGTTAAAATCCGCCCACAACCACGCCCACCCCCCATATAACACAAAAATCAAAAATCATCCTACAGTAACAAAATTTTCTACAGTGTAATATTTTGTAAATATAAGCTTCTCCAGAAAAAATAAAGTAAATCCGCCCACAATTACGCCCATCTCCCATATAATATAGTCACAAAAGTTGCAATATTTTCGCTGTTATCACAGCTAGACTGTTAAAAATTGTCAAACGGATTTGAATCAATAAAAATGATTATTTCTCCAAAAATGAAACAAGTCTGCCCATAACTACGCCCACCTCCCATATAACATAACCTATAAATATTCAAAAATGATCATATATTATTAATTATTTATTCAACAAGTAATTTTTTAACATCATCGTCCAATTCTAAAGTTTTATTTTTGGGATTTGTTCTGAAACCATTAATAAAAGGATCGATGAAGCTAAAAGCAAGTGCATTACATCTTGATTTGTAGAAATTCTGTCGCATTTTGTAGAATGATTAAGCCTATATTTCTTGTAATCTTTATTGCGAGCTTCTTGAGCCTCCTCTGATAGCATGCCCAATGGTAAAATAGAAGATGAAACAATTTTACTTCCATGCATTAAAACTTTATGTACCGTCATTGGCATATAGTAAAATTCATAAAGGCTGACATATAACCTCACAGTTTTCATGCAATAAATTTCAAATTTTTGAGGATCTATTGCTGCTTGACTATTGACTGTATTTAATATTATTTTAAATTTCTGCAATATCACAATATTTTATTTCTTTTGCTATTTCAAAATTTCGTGTTATGTTAATTTTTTTCACTACTGGAATGAAATTTTGTTAAAATTAGATAGTTAAAAATTACATATTTTTCCGCCTTTTACCCACTGTGCGCCGCGTGTACTGGCTGAGGGAGCGGCCCTCCTAACCACATAACATTATTTAATTAATTTTAACCACTCCTTTCAGAGAGTAGAGACACACAAAAGCAGATACTATATACTTGTATGTACATACTACACATACTTTGTAATATACCATGAATTCAAAATGGAATATTACCTCTTTTACCCAATTACTTTATCATGTAAAATGCAAATGCAATTGGATTCGATTTTATTCTTCTTCTTTGTATTATTATGGCAGGGGAAGAGTTGTCCACTGATGCAACGTGGTTGAATTGAATCCATTCTAAGAAACAAGTTAAAGGGGCTATGTTGTTGTATCCGAATATTTTATGTCATACTCTCGCAAGGGAAATACTCTCAGCTGTTGGCAAAACTCTATAATAATACATTTTGCCAAAGAATGCAAACCACCAAACTCGACATAAGGATGAAAAAATTAAAACCATGTTTCTTATTTTATTTTTTTATGAACTTATTATAGTCATAATACCTAGTTAACGGAAATGATATACAAGTATATGTGGTATAACCTCAACAAATGAGGCTAAATTTAAAATACTGGATAGTGGAGAAAGTCCACCAGTGAAACGAAAATAATTAGAATAGAGGTAAGTGGCGTAGACCACGGTCTAGCATTCATATTATGGTGAACTTTCTATTCCGTTAACTTACGGCATTACTCAAGTATAAGAACATACATAGATATGTATGTCCTGGAATAGGTTTCAATTGCTAAAATAGCGAAAATTATTATTTTTGGATCTATTTCACATTTTCGATATTAAGATATTGTATTTTCTTTTATACTCGTACATACATATGTTCACATAATTTTTCTTAGATGTCAAAAAAATAGCTGAACGGTATAAGGTCAACCTGAAGTTTAGAATCTTTATATTGGTTACATTGGTGTAATATTGGTGTGATTTTATCCATTCTTGGCATTACAACATATTATTATCAGAAAACAAGTAAGGAAGGGCTAAGTTCGGGTGTCACCGAACATTTTATACTCTCGCATGATAAAGTGATAATCGAGATTTCATTATCCGTCATTTACATATTTTTTTAAACGTGATACCTCAGCTGGATGGATGGAGCCACGTGTAGAAGTTCACGCAAGTGAGGAAAGTTCTATGAGCGTCATTCACTTGGGAATGATTATTTTATATATCACTGAAGGAGCTCACGAATTTCGGTCTGAGACAAAGTATTTTCTGGGTAGCCAAAGAACATCCGTTTGAAGACGAGCTAAAGTGAGAAGGCCAAACATCACTTCTACAGGGTTGTGCGCTGGGTTTGGGACCCGCCACGTACAAAAACAACCCCAGCGAATAGTAACAACCACCCTCGGATAAGAGACCCTTTTGATAACGACCATGGCAAACGAAATAAGGACTACGAATTGAGGGCATGCACCTGGAATGTCCGGTCCCTTAATTGGAAAGGCGCCACTGCCCAGCTGGTTTATGTCCTCGTGAAAATAAAGGCTGGCATCACCGCCGTCCAAGAAATGCGATGGACGGGACAAGGACAAAGACGAGTAGGTCTTTGTGACATTTGCTACAGTGGCCATATAAAGGAGCGCAAGTTTGGTGTTGGATTCGTGGTGGGAGGGAGACTCCTTTGCCGAGTACTATCATTCAATCCGGTGAATGAACGTCTAGCCACAATCCGCATCAAAGCAAGGTTCTTCAACATATCGCTGATTTGCGCCCACGCACCGACGGAAGAGAAGGACGATGTGATCAAAGATGCCTTTTATGAGTGCTTGGAGCACACCTAGGAGAGCTGCCCCGCCACGATGTCAAAATCGTGCTTGGCGACTTTAACGCCAGGGTGGGCAAAGAAGGTACCTTTGGCACGATGGCCGGTAAATTCAACCTCCACGAGGAAACATCCCCAAATGGGTTGAGGCTGATCGACTTCGCTTCGAAAAACCACCAACCAGATCGATCATGTTGTGATAGACGGTAGACACATCTCCAGTGTTTTAGATGTGCGTGCGCTCCGAGGTCCTAACATCAACTCGGACCACTATATCGTTGCAGCCAAAATTCGCACCCGCCTCTGTGCAGCAAAAAACGCACGCCAACAAACACAAGGAAGGTTCGACGTCGAGAAGCTGCAACCACAACAGACAGCCGAAAGATTTTCTACTCGGCTTGCACTCATGCTCTCTGAGAGCACTCGTCAACAACTCGGTATAAGGGAACTGTGGGACGGCATTTCAAATTCCTTACGTGCAGATGCAACCGAAACCATTGGTTTTTGGAAAGTGCAAAAGAACTGCTGGTACGACGAGGAGTGCCGTGTCGCAGCGGAGCGAAAACACGCTGCCTATCTCGCAACGTTACGATCGGCCACAACACGTGCGGGATGGGATAGATACCGAGAGTTGAAGAGGGAAGCGAGACGCATTTATAGACAGAAAAAGAAAGAGGCCGAAATGCGTGAGTACGAAGAGCTTGATAAGCTGGCCGACAGGGGTAATGCTCGAAAATTCTACGAAAAGATGCGGCGGCTTACAGAAGGTTTCAAGACCGGAGCATACTCCTGTAGAACCCCCCAAGGTGATCTAGTCACCGATGCCCAGAGCATACTTAAATTATGGAGGGAACCCTTCTCCAGCCTGCTGAATGGCAGTGAACACACAACGCCAGGAGAAGACGAACCCGATTCCCCAATCGATGACGATGGAGAAGACGCTCCATTGCCCGACCAAGAAGAAGTTCGAATAGCAATTACCCGCCTGAAGAACAACAAAGCGGCGGAGGCCGATGGATTGCCAGCCGAGCTATTCAAACACGGCGACAAAAAACTGATAAGGAGCAGGCATCAGCTTCTTTGTAGAATTTGATCGAATGAAAGCATGCCCGACGATTGGAATTTTAGATGTGTTCTGCTCAATCCACCAAATGGGAGACCCCACAATCTGCGCCAACTACCGTGGGATAAGCCTCCTTAATAATGCATATAAGATTCTCTCGAACGTATTGTGTGAAAGATTAAAGCCCACCGTCAACAAACTGATTGGACATTACCAGTGTGGCTTTAGATCTGGAAAATCAACAACTGGCTAGATATTCACCATGCGCCAAGTCTTGGAAAAGACCTGTGAAAAGTAGATCGGCACGCACCACCTCTTCGTCGATGTCAAAGCTGCCTTTGACAACACGGAAAGGAGCTGCCTTTATGCGACTATGTCTGAACTTGGTATCAACACAAAACTAATACGGCTGTGTAAACTGACGTTGAGCGGGACCAAAAGCTCCGTCAGGATCGGAATGGACTTCTCCGAGCAGTTCGATACCAAACGAGGTTTCAGACAAGGCGACTCCTTATCGTGCGACTTCTTCAATCTACTCCTGCAGAAAATAATTCGGGCTGCAGAACTTAATCGAGAAGGTAAAATCTTCTATAAGAGTGTACAGCTGCTGGCGTATGCCGATGATATTGATATCATCGGCCTCAACACGCGCGCCGTTAGTTCTGCTTGCTCCAGACTAGACAAGGAAGCAAAACAAATAGGTCTGTCAGTGAACGAGGGCAAGACGAAATATCTCCTGTCATCAAACAAACAGTCGTCGCACTCGCGACTTGGCACTCACGTCACTGTTGACAGTCATAACTTTGAAGTTGTAGATAATTTCGTCTATCTTGGAACCAGCGTAAACACCACCAACAATGTCAGCCTAGAAATCCAACGCAGGATAACTCTAGCCAACAGGTGCTACTTCGGACTTAGTAGGCAATTGAGAAGCAAAGTCCTCTCTCGACGAACAAAAACCAAACTCTATAAGTCGCTCATAATTCCCGTCCTGCTATATGGTGCAGAGGCTTGGACGATGACAACAACCGATGAGTCGACGTTGCGAGTTTTCGAGAGAAAAGTGCTGCGAAAGATTTATGGTCCTGTGCGCGTTGGCCACGGCAAATATTGCATTCGGTGGAACGATGAGCTGTACGAGATATACGACGACATTGACATAGTTCAGCGAATTAAAAGACAGCGGCTACGCTGGCTAGGTCATGTTGTCCGAATGGACGAAAACACTCCAGCTCTGAAAGTATTCGACGCTGTACCCGCCGGGGGAAGCAGAGGAAGAGGAAGACCTCCACTCCGTTGGAAGGACCAAGTGGAGAAGGACCTGGCTTCGCTTGGAATATCCAATTGGCGCCACATAGCGAAGAGAAGAAACGACTGGCGCGCTGTTGTTGACTCGGCTATAATCGCGTAAGCGGTGTCTACGCCAATTACGAAGAAGAAGATACCTCAGCTCAAATACCGTATTTGTGTAAAGTTTTATTCCGCTATCATCATTGGTTCCTAATGTATATATTATACAGAGAAGGCATCAGATGGAATTCAAAATAGCGTTATATTGGAAGAAGGCGTGGTTGTTAACCGATTTTACCCATATTTCGTACATGTCATCAGGGTGCTAAGAAAATATTATATACCGAATTTCATTGAAATCGGTAAAGTAGTTCCTGAGATATGGTTTTTGGTCCATAAGTGGACGACGCCACGTCCATTTTCAATTTTTATTAAAAGCCTGAGTGCAGCTTCCTTCTTCCATTTCTTTCGTAAAATTTTGTGTTTCTGACGTTTTTTGTTAGTCGGTGATTTTTAACATAACCTTTGTATGGGAGGTGGGCGTGGTTATTATCCGATTTCTTCCATTTTTAAACTGTATATGGAAATGTCTGAAGGAAATGACTGTTTGGTTGACATAGCTATAGTAGTTTCCGAGATATGTACAAAAAACTTAGTAGGGGGCGGGGCCACGCCCACTTTTCCAAAAAAATTAGGTCCAAATATGCCTCTCACTAATGCGATCCTTTGTGCCAAATTTCACTTTAATATCTTTATTTATGGGTTGATTATGACACTTTATAGGTTTTCGGTTTCCGCCATTTTGCGGGCGTGGCAGTGGGCCGATTTTGCCCATCTTCGAACTTAACCTTCTTATGGAGAAAGAAATACGTGTACCAAGTTTCATCATGATATCTCAATTTTTACTCAAGTTACAGCTTGCACGGACGGACGGACGGACGGACAGACAGACATCCGGATTTCAACTCTACTCGTCACCCTGATCACTTTGGTATATATAACCCTATATCTGACTCTTTTAATTTTAGGACTTACAAACAACCGTTATGTGAACAAAACTATAATACTCTCTTTAGCAACTTTGTTGCGAGAGTATAAAAAGATGATCGATGATTTTCATTAAGAATTTAACAGATATATGTGGTATAAAATCAGCCGGAAATGAAATTCGTATATTGAGAAAATGGAGTTAATATAGTAAGTACTACCCGTATTGACCTGCTCTTTTTTTCATTTTTGACTTAAAACTTACATATCTTGTGGCTTGAACATGTATGGTGCGATCTTGATATTTGTTTAACTTGAGATGTCATATTTTATATGATGTTTCCAACAAAAATTTTAAGTTATTAGATTGTCTTTAACTTATTCATAAATCTAGAGCGCTTAAACTGCCGTTGAAGGTTTATAAAAGAGCTATTTTTGGTCAGCCAAAGCTGCAGCATTTTTTCTCGCCACACTTCTACTAGATCGGCTTCCGCAGCCACACTCCAACACAATTGGAGAACAATTACTAGGATAATGAAATTGAATAATTTGTGAAGGTTGCTCTTGTGTTTATTCTTCCATGTTAGGTTTGTTTAGGAAAGTAATAGGTTAGGAAAGTAATAGGTTTATTGAACCAATCGTTACAATTCTTTAAAAACTTTCAAAATAGGTTCCTTTTGCGTCGAAGTAGCGCTGCCAGCGAGATTTCCAAGTATTGAAGGCGTCACTATTCTCCGGAATAGCCTTGAGAGCCGGGGTGGATGCTGCTTGGATCCCCTCGTCTCAAAATGCTTGCTTTCATCGGCCTTATCAGGCAACGAAACAAAAAAGTCCGGAGGGCGCCTGCTCGTCACCTGTGATTACCTTATTCAAAAATTGGGAGTCACCTTCACACATGTTCAAATTTTCTTACCAAACTTTTACCCGCTGCAATTTCTAGTCGTCAGTGAACAAAAAAAGATTACAGATCATGACATATTAAAAATGGCCAAAACGACACTTAGAATCTATATCATTATTGCAAAACCCGGTCTTAAAGGCAGTACTTGTGGAAATTTTAGATGCGTGTAAAGTGAAAGAATCACAGGAAATTAAAACTTATGTTAAAACTTATTATGTAAGCTTGAAGGTTAAGAAGAAAAGACCTTTGTGTTTGGGTTGGGCATACATATGTAATTTATTTAGATACCATTGCATATTGATTTATAGACGATTAGCTACAACTTCGGTCTCCAAGCTAAACATAACATATCAACTCAAAGCTTAATGAGACTATCCAGACTGCTAGTATATTGTTTCACCTAGAAAAATACATAATATGTAGAAATGTACATATCTATGTATATACATATGTATCCCAACTCGATATTAGTTGCGGGATAGTATGCAAAATTGAAATTGAAGCGAGATAGGAAGAAATTCAGAGAAATCGCGTCATGGGCAATAAGATGTAGGGTAGTTGAAAAAATCTTTTTGTATTTTCAAACAAACTTTACCTTATTTTTTTGTATTTACATATATTGAACTTTAATGAACCAAAAACGTACGATTTTGGTCCACCACTTTTTGCCATTTTTCCGCTAGAGACATTATTTCATCAGCGTAAAACTTTTCTGTTCTCTCGGCGAAAAACTGCGACAAATAATTTTCTTCTCTTGAAGCCAACTTTACTCCATTAAGGGAGTTCTGCATTGACCGAAACAAATGGTAGTCCGGAGATGCAAGGTCAGAGCCATATGGTGGATACATCAAAACTTTCCAGCCAAGTTCTCCCAGTTTTTGTCGAGTCATCAAAGATGCGTGTGGTCTAGCGTTGTCCTGATGGAAGACGAATCCCTTTCTGTTGATCAGTTCTATCCTTTTTTTTTATTTCTTGCTTCCATTTCGTCAGATGTTGACGGTAAAATGTAAAATAAATCATTCGACCAGGCTGCAGCAGCTCATAGTGATGATTCCTTTCCAATCCCACCAAACACTCAGCATAACCTTTCAAGGCGTCAATCCTGGCTTTGCGACCATTTGTTGAGCTTCACCACGCTTGGACCATGATCTTTTTCGCACATTATTATCGTATTTGATCCACTTTTTGTCTCCTGTTACCATTTGCTTCAGAATTGGTTCGATTTCATTTCGTTTCAGAAAAGAATTGCAGATGTATATTCAGTCCATTAAATTTTTCACAGACAATTCATGTGGTACCCAAACATTAAGCTTCTTTTTGTAGCCAGCCTTATTTAAATGGTTCAAAACCGTTTGTTGATGAATGTTAAGGCTCTAGCGATGTCGTGGCTGAATAATTTAAGTCTCTGTTAGAATATGTACAAGCAATGTTTTAAATAAAATTTTTATATGATTTATGTATTAATTTGTGTTCGTGCAAACAGATGAGTATAAATCATAAGTTCTAACTCCATATACTACGAGTATATAATGATCATTTGCATTAATTGTAACCGATACATTTTCTGTGCGTAATTATTCCCCAATTTTACCCATTTTCCCATAAGGATAGGATAATATTAAGAGAAGAGTATACTTGTATAACTGTTTTCAATTCCCGAAATACTCGTATACCATTTGAAATCTTACATCTTGATATGCAATATCAAAAAGAGAAAAAAGTTATTCCTACTTTACTGTATTGCTTGCCAAATTTTTCTGTCTTTTCAAAATTCACTATCCAACGAGCCACTTAAAATTTAATGAATTTGCCCAATAAGGACCTCATATAGAAATTTAGAAATGTAGCAAAGAAAAACTGAAACATTAATACAGATGTACGGTGGTTATGGCACATGTTGCACTCCCTACATATTCTATTAAGCACAAACTGTGTCTTTCTGAAACTGCTACGTACGAATTGACTAACAGCTAAAAGGTTGCTGTAATAGCAATAAACGTGCTGGCCAGCCAAACATATTCCTGCAGAAAATATTGCAATACATTTATTTACTTACATACATGTTCATATAACCATTTGTAAATAAAGTGAAAAATTAATGGAAAATATTGTTGGCTAGCAACTTTTTTTAAAGAAATCAAAAATTTACTTTTTCTAAAACTTATACTTAGTGTGAACATGGATATGACAAACTTACATCTAGTCAAAACAAAAAAGTTCCAAGTGTTAAGGCTTCACTATAAAATGTATGAAAACTATGCTAACTGTGAATAAACTGAATTGAATTATCCTGAAAACAAATCTGTTGCTCCTGAACTAAGCGAAATTCCTACGAGGAATGTTTATGGCAAACGTCCATTTGTATGCTATTTTTGAAACTAAGTGTAAGCTAATGATGCGTGAAATAGAAAAATGTTCCTGCGACTGACCTAAGTTTTGATCAGATTTATTAACCGTTGGAAGTAATAAGCAACATCGTTACTACTTCACATCACATTCACTTTTTGGCTAACGAGCATTTACTTACATATAAATTGAATTAACAATTGTAGATATTTTCCTTATAGCGGTTGCTGAACGGTTACTAAGCGGTTCCTGAATCAGCAAATTATGTAATGAAAAAGAATAGTGGTACTTAAGTATTGTACTTTTTTACGTTGCACCAATATACAGATTTCGATTGACGAAATTTATATGTTTTAAGCTGAGAGGTATAAAATAGTCCTTTTATATGACATTGATAACTACTAGGATAATTTAAGACAAAGCAAGCAACTACTAATACGGTGTGCGGAAATATAATATTATAAGATAAGATATTATAAGATTATTAAATTCATATTTTCGAAGAATATATGCATATTCGAAAATGCTAAAAACCAATTTTTTGTAATTTCTAACTAACGTGCGGATTAAAGTCAGATAGAGTGGAAAAAGTTTTTGTATCGATAATGTGAGTTCCAGTGAAAGACAGGTTTCACTGTGGCACCACAATTGGCATGCCTGTTTAATTCCAAGTATATAATTGAAATATTGAGCTCTACACAGACCACATGGACCTCCACGGTCCATATATTCCTCTTATGGGATCTATTCATGATATTTACCAATCCTCCCTTATTAAATTCAAGTTGTCATCCTCGGAAACTAACGAAAAAGATTCCGATTTCGTCAATTTTCACACAGCATTTCAGGGTAATACTGAGTTAGGTTGAAAATAGTCTACTAGTTCTTGGCCGGTATGTTTTCACCTAAACGTAGATCTGTTGTAATATTTGCTCCTATAAAGCTCGATCATACAATTTTATGTGTAAAATGTAATGTCTTTGGCATGTTTAGTGAGTTATTGCGAATTTAGTAGTTTTCATTAAGCCGTTATAAGGGGAGCGGGCTGGATCATCCGATTTCACCTATTTTCACAGTGTCGTAAAAGATATTGAAGAGATTTAGCTTTAATGGTTTCCATGATAGATGTATACCACATTTTAAACCCGTTAAGGGGCGGGGCCACTTCCGATTTATTGAAGATTTTTAAACCACCGTTTACGGTTTTGTTTCTTAATTTGCGTTTTATTCTATGGTCCGATTATGCCCATTATATTAACATACAATACCGAGCTTCAAGTATATAAGTGTTTAACCCTAAATCCATTTCGAATAGTTTTGGGCGAACAAACAGCCGTTAGGTGAAGAAACATATCAAACTACAAGGTGCGTTCCAAAGTAAACAGGGCTTAAAACAAAGAACAAAACGTTTTTTTCGGGAAAATCAATTTATTTTATTCAAAATAGTCTCCTTCTGCTTGCCATTTTTCCGCTAGAGACATTATTCCATCTGTGTAAACCTATTCTGGTTTCTCGACGAAAAACTGCGACAAGTAATTTTCATAGACTTCCCTTGAAGCCAACTTTACTCCACCAACGGAGTTCTGCATTGACGGAAACGAATCTCATCAGTTGTTGACAGTAAAATGTAGAATCAATCGTTCGACCATGCTGGTGCAGCTCATAGTGGACAATTCCTTTCAAATCCCACCAAACACTTAGCATAATCTTTCGAGGCTTTAATCCTGGCTGTGCGGCCAGATGTAAATTCGGTCAATTAAATTTTTCACAGATAATTCAAACATCGAGCTTCTTTTTGTAGCCAGCCTTTTTTAAATGGTTCGAAACCGTTTGACGATGAATATTAAGTTCCTTAGCGATGTCAATGGCCTGGTAAATCTTTTCTATAATTTCATCGAATTTTTCAATGATAGGT
This sequence comes from Bactrocera dorsalis, assembly GCF_023373825.1. Classification (NCBI taxonomy): domain Eukaryota; kingdom Metazoa; phylum Arthropoda; class Insecta; order Diptera; family Tephritidae; genus Bactrocera; species Bactrocera dorsalis. Next base: position 21,282,067 of record NC_064306.1, on the reverse strand, counting down.
CGACCAGAGCTAAGTGCATCGTTCACATCGAAATTTCCAGAACGGAAACGAGTAAACCATTGTTGTGCTGCACGAACTGATACAGCATCGTCTTTGTAAACTTCAAAATTTTCATTGGTGGCTTGCGTGGCATTTTTCCTTTTTTTATTCAAAAATTTCGAAATATACCGAATTTCTTCCTTAATTTCGCAGCTGTAACTTGCTGTAACGCACAGTGGCACCGCTCCATACATTTCTTGGAAAAAAATATAAGGAGTGGTCGTACAACAATGAAACTTTGCAGAAACACTTCTCTGGACTAAATTAAGAAACTTTGAAAAAATCTTGGAAAACCGCCCACTGCCACACCCACCTCCCATATAACTGCAATTGCCAAAATTTGTATTTTTGGACCAAGGGACTTCAAATTCGGGACACTTCTTAATTGAGTTCTCCTGATGAAAAAAAATTTAACTTAAAAGCAAAGTGACGTTATTTATACGTTTACCTTGATAAAAATCCAATATAATATGCAATGTTTTAATTGAATATGTAACAAAAAAAATTGTGTTAGTTTTTATTTGTAATATTATGCAAGCACCATGGGATCTAGTTCTAAGGAAATTTTGTTCGAATGACGCCTTAAGCTACTTATGTAAGGATCCGAAGTTATAAGAAATCTGTTGAAGACATCAGTATTTGCGGAAATTCGATCACACTTTCTCGAAAACATCAATCGATACTTCCTGTAGTCTTTGTTTCTGGCTTCCTCGGCTTCCTCAGAAAGCATTCCTATTGGTAATACGGCAGCATCCATTATATCCTTACCATGCATTAGTACTTTGTGCACAGTAGCAGGCATATAAAACCAACTATAATTTTGTACGAACAGTTTCGCAGTGTCCGACGTATATAATTTAAATTTGTCACTATCAATTTTTTCGTCACATGTAATTATTTGAAGAATTATCCTGAATCGATCGATAAGTTCTTCTTTGACGCCAGTAATATCCGCAACCATTTGTGGGTTAAAAAAAAAGCCTTGACGTGTTCCCGTCGTTAGAAGTTCCTGTACTTTGTTGAAAATCAACTCGCAACCGCATTTTATCTTTAAAGGCCGCTTTTATTTTTAATTTATTTTGTATTTTAATTTCTTTGTTTTGGAAGGTTGCAGCCCATTTCTGAACTTGATTCTAGCATGTAAGGATGAAATTCCCAAATCACATGCCTCAGGTTTAATTGTTTTCATGGAAACTAACTCTAAGTTGTTCATTTCAGTAGGTTTCGCTCCACAGATGTAGCATACTGCTGCTGCAGTAGTATGTGTCACTATCTGAGCGGTTTTACCATCCAGCATTGCAATAAATATAGTTTAAAAAAACTAAAAAACACGCTTTTAAAGCATATCAAACTAAAAAGTGAAAAATAATTTTTTGTATAAACTAACAATAATAATGAAGGAAAAATTCCTGCATTATTGTGAGAAAAGCGTGGCATGCTCGATATATGAAAAATATGTCACAAAGCACCCCACGCTTTTCTCACAATAATACAGGAATTTTTCCTTCATTATTATTGTTAGTTTATATAAAAAATTATTTTTCACTTTTTAGTTTGATATGCTTTAAAAGCGTGTTTTTTAGTTTTTTTAAACTATATTTATTTTTAATTTTTTAGTTTTTCTTCTATGAGATTTGCCAATATTGTGAAATATAAACGAATATAACTTAAATCGTATTCTCCGCCATTAGATTCGGTGACAATTTTTAAAAAGCTCACATCGACGTGACAGCCAAAGTTAAAAAAAGGAGTTTTCTACTACAGTTGCTTCTCGGAGGCATTTTGAAAACTAGTATCTGAATTTTTTTTTTACTACAAAAATTTTATTATAAGTATTAATTTTTTTATTACCTAAAAGTCACATGTTTTGCATTATTAATTTGATATTATTTCTTCTGGTGCGCGGTTATACTTATATATGTACTGCTTAAACTTACTGTCGCCTTCCTACAGTGTCTCTCAAATCTTCTACGTTTCAGTACCACTTAAAAAGTTACAAACATAGATACATACATACATACATACAAGTGAAGCTAATAAAAGCGTATTAAAAAGGAGGTTGTGTAATACATTAATTTCCTTGCCCTTTACATGAGAGCCTGAAAGTATACTACATTTTTTGTCTTATTGACCATTTGTATAAAATATTGGAAGTGACTTGAAAATAAAAACGATGTTACTAAAAGGGACGGTAATTGGCGGTTGTTTTTTTTTTTTTAATTGAAAGTACAGACTCGAAACTTTCATTTTTTTATAGTAAGAGGGCTAAGCAAGGCAAAGCACATAAAGTTTTTTTCCATCAAAAAATGAAAAGTTGATATTTTTTAGTATAATTTTTGAAAAATTATAAAAATTAGCTTACTTTGCCAATTTCAATAAATTTTTTTTTTATAAACAAGTAGGTGCTATATTTTCAGTAAAAAATAAAAGAAAAGCCATAGCTGTAAACTTACACACAAAAAAAATTCTTTATTTGGACAATAATTTTAATCTGATTTTATTGAATAAGTTAAATAAGTATAAAATTTCACTTTTTATAAAAAACCTTGTTGAATTTTATTATCCAAATATTTCTTTACAAAACAAAATCATTAAAGTTTCGAAATTGGAAAGTGGAAAAATCCTATTTTTTCCGCCGAAATGCCACTGTGTAACGTGCCGAATAAATAAGCGACTTTACATAGTAACTCCACAAAATTTACATATCTAACGGTGCTAAGTCGCACTATCTTGGAGATAGCGCCTTATACTATGTTCAGACCGACACTTAATCACACGATTTCGTCTGTTGAATAGATTATCCCACTAATCTTAAAAATTATCAAGATTTCGCCATACAAAAATGACAGTTCCAAATCACTTCATTGAAATGATTTGAAACTGATCCACGCAAAATCTCTCTGTGCGACTCTGATTTTGCGCCATCTATTTGTCAACATTGGAAATCTGTTACATTATCACAGCTGATTTAGACACTACAAAGGGGAAAAAATGTAAACAAACAAATTTTTTTAAAGCAATGAATCTAATTTCACCTGAAAATCGACTTAACAAATGAAAAAATGCATCCACTATTTCTATTATATGGAAAATATTTGAAAAAAGACGGCTTTTATTACAAAATACTATATGACAATGTTTTCTTTTGATAAATATTAAGCGATGTGACTTCATGAATGACAATAACAGCTGTTTTTTGATCTTTCTAACGGCAGTGAGAACACTGTTGGGTTATGAAATGATTGAATGTAATCTAATCTTTGAAATTTTCGGTCTGAACATAATATAAGCCCACGACGCGAAATTATGCGCTCGCCAAAAGTTCACTTCAATAAATTGATTGTTTCATCGGCATGTAGCGCCGTCTTGTTGGAACTAAATCAAAAATTATCTTAACTGACGTTTTTTTATTTGAAACCGCGATAATTTGTATGTATTTTTATATATTTTTCTTTTCAGCCTACTTCTGCTTAAAGATAACTCTAAAATTCTAACATATAAAATCAAATTAAATTTGTAATAAAATATGATTGGGCACATGCAAATATTTTCAAGGCGGATTTAAAATATATACATAAAAGAGATTTGAACATAAATAAATAAATGCTTTTTGTTTTTGCAAATGTACTCCCGTGGTGGCCTCCAAATTCTTTCGGATGGATTTAATGATTTCAACGCAAAACGTGAAGAACGCTTCAGTTTGATTTATTTTATTAAATATAAATATTTGACAACCTAATATTTACAAGGTTGTCAAATATCTCCCTTCCGCTTTTTTGCTCTTTATTTAATGCTTTATAAAAAGTGTTACAGTGATCGGATTTAGTTCAAATATGCCGTTTCGTTCGATAATCTATTTCCATCTTGACGGCAACTTCAAGAACTCGTACAGTCACTTTTAACAAGCCTCTTTGAGTTCAACTTTAGGCCAATAAGGGCGCTCGCCATGGACAGGAACAGGTGGTAATCACTTGGCGCTATGTCCGGGCTATATGGTGGATGCGATAAAACCTCCCATCCGTGCTTCCGTAGTTTCTAACGAGTCATCAACGAAGTGTGTGGTCTGATATTGTCTTGGTGGGACACTACACCTCTCCTGTTGGCCAATTCTCGACGTTTCTGGTCGATCGCCAGCTTCAAGCGGTTTAGTTTTTCTTAGTAGATGGTAGAATTAAGCGTCTGGCCATATGGGAGTAGCTAATAGTGGATGATTCCCTTCCAATTCCACCAAACACAAAGCAAAACCTTCCTGGCCGTCAATCCCGGCTTGGCCACTATTTGGGACAATTCACCAGCCTTAGATCACGACCGTTTTCACTTGATATTGTCGTATGTGATCCATTTTTTGTCGCCAGTCACCATCCCTTTCTAAAATGGGTCTAGTTCGTTCTGTTTCAGTAGCATATCGCAGGCGTTGATTTGGTCCAGAAGCCTTTTTTTGCGCGAAATCATGCGGCACCCAAACATCTATATTTTTTGTGTATCCAGCCTTTTGCAGATGGTTTAAAAAGGTTTGGTGACTAATTTCCATCTTCTAGGCGATGTCACGAGATGCCACATGCCGGTCTAACACGATATTTTCCATTATTTGATCGGTTTTCCGTAGTCAGAGGTCTTCCGCCGGCTGGCTTATTCATGGTGTCGTTTTCACCCGCTCGGAATCGTCGAAACCCTTCGTCAGCAGTTCGAAGTGATAGAGTTCCATCCCTCAAAACAACATTAATCTTACGGAACGTTCCTCTAGCAGATTCGTCTTTAACGAAGGAAAACTTTAAAATAGCGCGAATTTCAGCGTTAGTGAACTCCGTGCTTACACGTCTATAACTGTTGAACGCAATAGCCAAACTAATTATGTATAGCGTCGTTTTGTATGTTATGTCAAGACCTTTAAAAGATGAATAATATTGTCAGATACAAGCTCTGTATAGCTTTATATATAGCCGTGAAATTCAAAAAACAAAAAGGCGGAAAGGAGATTTTTGTCAACCTAATATGTATATATATGAACTTATACATATTTATGCTTATATAAACAACGTTTTGACTTGATGCTTTCGACTTGTAAAAGGTTATAGATTTATGTATCCAAGCAACATTTCTTTGGAGAAAATAAATTTGACATTTTATTTAAATACTTACATACATAAATCACGAGTCATCAAATTTAAGACTGAACCGTTTTTACGGCCAAGTTTAATGGAGAAATCGTCAGAATCCGATTAATAGGAGTTTTTATTCTACATCTCAGTCATTACTAGGGTGGGTCGATTCCGGAATTTTTTCGATTCGGTATTTCTAATAGTGCGGAAAAGTTGCCTTAGTACTTCCTGATTCCAATGCAACTTTTTGTTTTGAGATCGGATTGCATCTTCAACCCGAACCTCGGCCTTGAAATTTCGGAAATTCGCCTAAAATCGTGAAATTGTCTACCTAGCACCTGAAATACGCATCTCATGGCAAAACGTATAAAACAAAAGTTATTTGTCACGTCATTTGCTACCGAAAGGGTATATGTGATCAAGGCCGTAGGACGAACCGTTCCCGAGATACGAGCGAAAAGGCGGCGCGCCACAGCGCAAGGTCAAAATTGTTGCAGCTCTCAGCTAACCTGTATTGGTCACCCAGAACCCACCGCGTGGAGGTAGCTGCTCTTCGGGTTCCTCCCAAGCCCAACCCAATCAACCAACCATATGTCAGGCTTGTTTTAGTCTGAATCTGTGTCAAATTTATTGATAAAATCAGATTTTGTACTAAACTTTGGCACTTGTTGCCTAGATTTCAGTGTAGAGCGTATCAAAAGATCACGAGCTTGGGGGCCAATAACTTTAGAAGATGCCTCTGTCACCAGTTTGACGATGCTCTCGACTGCCACGGTGTGAGAGGGGAATTCACTAAATTTCCATACCTCTGCAGTGTCTCCCGACAGCCCTTTTATGGGTTCTTCGTTAGAAACTGAACAAAGAACTGGTGGAACAGTCAAGGTAATAGTCTTCCAGTTAATCATATCGTAATAAGTATTAGCTTTGAAATTCAGCTTTGGCACTTTATTACATCTAACTCTTCCATTTATGGTGTCAGACTCTGCTTATCTGGCTGCCAGAAGACGGTCAAGGGCCAACTTTCTGACTTCTATCCGTTCGTCAGTCATCATACTAAGGAGAATGTTTTCTGGAAGAGCAAAGAAAGCATTCTGTTGAATGGATGAATCGACAACCTTGCGTAGTTTAGCGGGTAAGTATCTCGACCTTTGAATTGCAGCATAGAGATGGCGCGAGCCATCTTTGATTAAACTGTCGAATCTTATTGAGAACCACAAAGGTGAGTAAACTGTAAGTATGTACTTGACCAAAATCTTTATTTCCTTTGTTGGTTTGTCAGTAGAAATGTATAATCTCAGAATTCTATTTGCACAGGTGAGCCAGCGAGATTTGCACATGTTACCTGGATGCATCGACGCCAAATCTGAGGAACATTGACCGGAAATAACAGCTTCTGATATTTTATAGAGATAAGCTTGGTCTTTGCTAAGTTGGGTCGGATTAATAACTTCAGAAGGTAATTGGCAGGATGGAAAACTTTCAAATTTGACAACAGGCAACTTCTCACAATAAGCGAGCAGTTTACCTATGTCGCCAGAGAATGTATTTGGACTCTTTGAGACACCATCTATGTGTTCGAAAAGAGCACGGAATGGAAGTTCGTTGAAATGTAGAAGACAAACAACCCACTGTAATAGCCTACCTATTCTTTCTTCTAATTCCCGAATGATTCCACCTTTCCAACCTGTGTTCTTGTTGGTGCCATCAGCACCGACAACGTCTAGATGTTCCACATCAACTGAATTGTCTTGTAAATGTTGCCATATAGCTTGCGTCTCATCCTCAGCTGACCCGGAAGGAGAAGTGACGTGGCCAAAGTAATGACAACCAGGTTCCGCTATAAGAGAAATATGTTCCTCTTTGACAGTGTCGCGGTAGTACTTTTCACCATCGCTGACTTGTGTAAGTGTATTGTCTTTGCGGCCGTCAAAATACAGCCCATATACGGAGTCAATACTTTCGGTGTTCTGGAGCTTAACACCAACACTTTTTTTTGCCCGACTAAACTTGCATTTGTCAGTGACAAAGCTAGCCTGATCCTCTGTTATCAAACCTGCTTTTTTGGCATCCAGAAAAGCCGATGAAACAATCAAGGCCGCTGCTCTATCACTTACTCCAAATCTTTGGGCAGCTAAAGCAGTGTGTTGTAATACTAGTGTGTTTTGTTTGGTTTTAGAGGATGGAAGAGAAAATTCATCATCACCATCGTTTTTCGAAGAATCAATGTGCGACGCGCCTACATTTTTGTCGTCTGTATGAGAGTCTGGCTGATCTGAATGGTCACGTGTTCTAGCTGATACTTTTCTGGTAAGTGTTGATGTTGAATGACGTTTTGAAAGCTTTTCTTTACGTTCATTTTTCTTTGCAATCTTTTTTGTTTCAGGTAGATCAACACTTCCAATGCGACCAATTCTTGTGGTTCTCTGGTCCAAGAGAAATGGTTCATTGATAGGAACTTTCCTTTCCTTTGGACAAGTGCAAGATGAAAAATAAATGCATTTACAAGCAGCGATGTCAAATAATTTTCCGGCAGAAGAGACAAAGTCGTCTCTTTTAGAGCTCAAACCTATTGGGTTCCTTAAAAACATTTTTTTAAGAGTCAGAAATTTCTTATGGTATGTGGTGAGCATTTGTACAACTCTGGTGTGTGAAACTATCGGAATAGATGACTTTTTGAAAGTATTTTCAACCTTTTTTGCAACTATTTCTGTAACCTCTTTACTCCTAGGTTCATAGTTGTCGCCTCGGAGTCGCCCTATACCAAATCTTTCAAACTGATAACACAAAAGAACATCCTGGTAAGTAGGTAACTGGGACTCAGAGAGATTGTACGGATATATGCCAAACACAGGACATTTCCGTCTAAATTTAAATTTAGATACAGACATTTTGAGTTCTGTGTTTTGTTGAGAGAATATAAGTGATAGCACCTGGCGAAATCAACGACAAGAGTGAAGGAACTCGATGAAAAAATATTTATGTGGAGACCAGTCCGAACGTGTCGTATGGCGCAAGGAAATGAATGTAAGTGATAGAACTCGGCGAAATCACCGATAAGAGTGAAGGAACTCGATGAAAAAATATTTGTGTGAAGACCTATCCGAACGTGTCCTTTGGCGTAGGTGAATGAATGTGAGTGATAGCACTCGGCGAAATCAACGTCAAGAAGTGTGGCCGCAAGCCGATTTTCACCTTGCGCTGTGGCGCGCCGCCTTTTCGCTCGTATCTCGGGAACGGTTCGTCCTACGGCCATGATCACATATACCATTTCGGTAGCAAATGACGTGACAAATAACTTTTGTTTTATACATTTTGCCATGAGATGCATATTTCAGGTACTAGGTAGACAATTTCACGATTTTAGGCGAATTTTCGAAATTTCAAGGCCGAGGTTCGGGTTGAAGATGCAATCCGATCTCAAAACAAAAAGTTGCATTGGAATCAGTAAGTACTCGGGCAACTTTTCCGCACTATTAGAAATACCGAATCGAAAAAATTCCGGAATCGACCCACTCTAGTCATTACTTCCTTTTCACCAAAGTACGTAGGTTATCTCTATTCACAAGTTACAGTCAAGTCATGAGGAAGGGTAGCCAATTCATGCAAAAGGGTCACTAATATACAAAAGGGTCGCTAATATCGAAAGCATGCCACAGTTGTTTTGGTATTTTGGGCGTTTTGCGCAATAATAGAAATACTATTATGTCTCGTAGAAGATTTCCTTAACAATTATTCAATATACATAGTATACGAGGTGTGTTCAAAAAGTATCGCGAATTTTGTGTTTTTCAAAAATTATTTATTTTTTCATGAATATCTATTTAGTCCCCTTCAAAGTAATCCCCATGAGATATTATACACTTGTGCCAACGGTTTTTTCAATCTTCGAAGCACTTCAAACAATCATTTTTATACTCTCGCAACAAAGGCAAGAGGCCGAAATGCGTGAGTACGAACAGCTTGATAAGCTGGCCGACAGGGGTAATGCTCGAAAATTCTACGAAAAAATGCGGCGACTTACAGAAGGTTTCAAGACCGGAGCATACTCCTGTAGAACCCCCAAAGGTGATCTAGCCACCGATGCCCAGAGCATACTTAGATTATGGAGGGAACACTTCTCCAGCCTGCTGAATGGCAGTGAAAGCACAACACCAGGAGAAGACGAACCCGATTCCCCAATCGATGACGATGGAGCAGACGTTCCATTGCCCGACCAGGAAGAAGTTCGAATAGCAATTGCCCGCCTGAAAAACAACAAAGCGGCAGGGGCCGACGGATTGCCGGCCGAGCTATTCAAACACGGCGGCGAAGAACTGATAAGGAGCATGCATCAGCTTCTTTGCAAAATATGGTCGGATGAAAGCATGCCCAACGATTGGAATTTAAGTGTGCTATGCCCAATCCATAAAAAAGGAGACCCCACAATCTGCGCCAACTACCGTGGGATAAGCCTCCGCAACATCGCGTACAAGGTTCTATCGAGGGTATTGTGTGAAAGATTAAAGCCCTCTGTCAACAAACTGATTGGACCTTATCAGTATACGTGGTTTCAGGCGTGGAAAATCAACAACTGACCAGAAATTCACCATTCGCCAAATCTTGGAAAAGACCCGTGAAAGGAGAATCGACACACATCACCTCTTTGTCGATTTCAAAGCTGCCTTCGACAGTACGAAAAGGAGCTGCGAAATATCTCATGTCATCAAACAAACAGCCGTCGCACTCGCGTGGGAGACTTCACTGTAGACAGTCACTACTTCGAAGTCGTAGATAATTTTGTCTATCTTGGAACCACCGTAAACACCACCAACAATATCAGCCTGGTAATCCAACGCAGGATAACTCTTGCCAACAGGTGCTTCTTCAGACTGCGTAGGCAATTGCGAAGTAAAGTCCTCTCTCGGCGAACAAAAACCAAACTCTATAAGTCACTCATAATTCCCCTCCTTCTATATGGTGCAGAGGCTTGGACGATGACAACAACCGATGAGTCGACGTTGCGAGTTTTCGAGAGAAAAGTTCTGCGAAAGATTTATGGTCCTTTGCGCGTTGGCCACGGCGAATATCGCATTCGATGGAACGATGAGCTGTACGAGATATACGACGACATTGACATAGTTCAGCGAATTAAAAGACAGCGGCTACGCTGGCTAGGTCATGTTGTCCGGATGGATGAAAACACTCCCGCTCTGAAAGTATTCGACGCAGTACCCGCCGCGGGAAGCAGAGGAAGAGGAAGACCTCCACTCCGGTGGAAGGACCAAGTGGAGAAGGACCTGGCCTCGCTTGGAATATCCAATTGGCGCCACGTAGCGAAGAGAAGAAACGACTGGCGCGCTGTTGTTGACTCGGCTATAATCGTCTACGCCAGTAAAGAAGAAGAAGAACAAAGTTGCTAAGGAGAGTATTATAGTTTTGTTCACATAACGGTTGTTTGTAAGTCCTAAAACTAAAAGAGTCAGATATAGGGTTATATATACCAAAGTGATCAGGGTGATGAGTAGAGTTGAAATCCGGATGTCTGTCTGTCTGTCCGTCCGTCTGTCCATCCGTGCAAGCTGTAACTTGAGTAAAAATTGAGATATCATGATGAAACTTGGTACACGTATTTCTTGGCTCCATAAGAAGGTTAAATTCGAAGATGGGCAAAATCGGCCAACTGCCACGCCAACAAAATGGCGGAAACCGAAAACCTATAAAGTGTCATAACTAAGCCGAAAATAAAGATGTTAAACTGAAATTTGGCACAAAGTATCGCATTAGGAAGGGGCATATTTGGTTTTTTATACATATCTCGGAAACTACTATAGCTATGTCAACCAAACTCTGTAGAGTCGTTTCCTTCAGACATTTCCATATGCAGTTCAAAAATGGAAGAAATCGGATGATAACCATGCCCACCTCCCATACAAAGGTTATGTTGAAAATCACTAAAAGTGCGTTAACCGACTAACAAAAAACGTCAGAAACACTAAATTTTACGGAAAAAATGCCAAGGGAAGCTGCACCCAGGCTTTTTCTAAAAATTGAAAATGGGCGTGGCGTCGCCCATTTATGAACCAAAAACCATATCTCAGGAACTACTAAACCGATCTCAAGCAAATTCGGTATATAATATTTTCTTAGACATGTACAAAATATGGGTGAAATCGGTTCACAACCACGACCTCTTCCAATATAACGCTCTTTTGAATTCCATCTGATGCCTTCTCTGTATAATATATATCGTCACCTGAAATGCAAAATAACGTATCATCAAAAAATTCGAAAATGAGTATCTTATTGATTACGCTTCACTACTTCAAATTACATATGTACATAATATTACATGTGTTCTACATTTTCAAGTTCTGCGGTCAGATATAAACCAGTTTTAACCAATATTAAAATTCTGTTTCACTCATGTTCCATTTTATTTCGTATTTCATTTATACCACTTTAAATTTCCGAAAATGTTGTTACGTCTTGACTTCCTTACTTGTTTTTTTATCTTCTTCAACTCCTCCTTCGATGCCGTCTTTATCTCGTCAAGAGAAGCGTAACGTCGTCCTTTCATGGGCCTCTTCAGTTTAGGGAACAAGAAAAAGTCACGGGGGGCCAGATCTGGGGAATACGGTGGCTGCGGCATCATTAGTGTGTTGTTTTTGGCCAAAAAGTCGCGCACAAGCAACGATGTGTGAGCAGGGGCGTTATCGAGGTGAAAAACCAATTTTTGTTCTTCCATGAATCCGAACGTTTCTGGCGGATTGCTTCGTGCAAATTGCGCATAACTTGCAGGTAATATTCCTTATTGACCGTTCTTCCCTGTGGCAAGAACTCATGATGCACCACGCCCCTGCAATCGAAGAAAACTGTCAGTTACGATTCGCGATACTTTTTGAACACACCTCGTATAGTATACATATATTATTATCTGGTAACTCTGAATCCAGCAACTAAAATGTTTAATTCTCTTACAGTATTAATCGCATGAATTAAGTGCTTATTATTCCTTTACCTATTTTGAAAAATTCGTTCAGCTTAACGCATTTATATCATAAAATCTGTGGACATTTGACAAAACAACTTCTCTCGAAATAAGACAATTTTCCAGGATTTTTATCATATGTATGAATTTTCAAGGCGCGTTTTTCTGTCTTATCGCCATTGTCCTAGGACCGTTAGTTCAAAAACTATGGAGTCATCAAAACAACTTCTTTCGTAATTTTTCAAATTTTCGGGGTGACAAAAGAGCTTGTCTCAAATAAGTTGGAATTTCAAACGTAAAATCATAACGTACATTTATCAAAAAGCTTGTCTCTATATATCGTCTGAGTAAAATCAGAAATTGGCGTTTGACAAAATAACTTCTTTCGATTGAAGTTCTTTTGTCAAATGCATATCTAAAAAGCAATGCTTTTCAAGTCAAGATAAGATAAAAAAAGGATTTTTTTTTGCACAAATCAAATTTGACAAAACAGCTTGTATGAGATAAGTTGATTTTCAGTAAGAAAAGGCATTTGACAATAAGTCTTATTTATTTGATTTATATTTATCTAGAAAAGTAAAATATTTAATTTAAATCAATTGATTGGAAAACGTGTCTTTATTGATCTGCATCCAGTTTAAATTGACTTCGTCCTTTAATAGTAAGAGGTATTTCTACTGCAAAGCTTTAAACATGTTTTTTCGCTCTCCTGTAAAATTTGCTTTTTGAAAGAGGTTGTTTTGTCAAATGTCCACAGAAATATAATGTATGTATATATCAAGTCGTTTACAAAATGATCAGCTTAAAGCAATCATCATCGGCAGAAATTTCCGAAAGTATGAATCCTCCGCAAACAACATCTAATACCAACTAACCAATGTAGTTTAATCGCGATGATCCCTCTCTGTCGATCGAACAAATCATACAAGGTGCGTTCCAAAGTAAACAGGACTTTTTGAATCTAGCGCCCCCCGGTGACGCCATCTACATATATGTCGACTGGTGCGTTAGAATCTGCTATCTTATGCTATCATTGGACAAGTGAGAATTTCATGACATTTCATAGATTGGAAGTGAAGTTATTGCGTTTTAAGTGTCAGTATGTTTGTGTTACCGGTGCCAAAATGAGCTTCGAACAAAGAGCCAATATTAAATTTTGTTTTAAAATTGGTAAAACTTTTACCGAAACGTTTATTCCGCACAAATTGACTGACGACCAAAAATTGCTCAGAATCTAACAGGCTTGTGAGCGATTATTTGACCAAAAATCAAATTTTAACCATTAACCACTTCCTTTCCTTTTCGGAAAAATACCAGTACCATAGTAGAGGCCATTCAAAAGGTTTACACCGCCATACTGGCGGCCACACCGGTCAACGAGCTGAAACACTCGTTCGACAAAAAGCTATATTGAAACAGAAGGAAACTGCTTTGATTAAAATAAATTGATTGGCGAAAAAACTATTTGTTCTTTTTTTTAAGTCCTGTTTATTTTGGAACGCCCCTTGTATAACAGTATTGTTAAAAAATATTAAAAGTGCAATAAATCTATAACTAAATAAGCCAGTGACATTAAACTTTCCTTCGAGATGGTAAGAGAGAGGTTTATGGGGACCGGTGTGAAAATTGGACGAAGGTGATGATGAAATCTCATATATCTAGACCCAACCAACCGGTTTCGACAAAATTTAATTCGTGACATTTTTACATTCTTATGTCACATTGTGAAAAAAGACGGAATCGGACACCAACCACGCCTACTTTCCATATAGCAAAATTTTATACATCCCTTCATTCGTTCAGCTTCCAGTACACAAATGAGGAACGGGATGAAACTTTGCGCATATAAAACCTTTAGTGTATGCCACCTTATGAACAAAAATTGTTCAAATCAAATCATAACTCTTCAAGCTCCTAAATACCGAATACTTGGACCCCAGTACCTTTACTTTTGATCGAAAATATCGGTCAATATGTGCTCTTATAAACCCTGTCAAAGAAGTAGTATTTAAATCTCCCTCTTATATGGAAGACAGGTACATTTCTTTTCTAGGTTGGTACAAATGCCCTTAAATATGATGCCAAAAATTACCGCGATCTGTCAACCAGTGTGTTTACAGCAGCTGTTTATGTCAGTCTTTGTCGAATTTTACAATGACCGAAATATTGATCAAGGTACAGTAGAAACTCGTTTATCCGGCCCTCAGTTATACGGATTCGCGATTATCCGGACTACCAATCGCGACCAATTTATATGTACCTACGTAGAAATTATGGAAGCGTGAACGTGTCGGAACTTGCATATTCCGCTCGCGCAGTGTGGGGTCGCTGCCGCTGCCCCGCACGTTTTTCTGCGAGTGTTTGTTGTTGTGCCGGTGCACCGAGAGGAAATATATGCAATTCTTGCACCGTGCAAGGGGTTTGCAAGAGCGAGAGAATACCCCTAGAGTAATACTGTGAGTCTACTACAACTGAAACGAATTCGTGATATAGCAGCAATGAAGAGAAAAAGTTGCTTACGTTAAATGACAATTACCATTTTAAACCAAATTAAACTTATTACCTACCTACTTATTTCATGATTACCAAATGCAAATTACCAAATACATATTGTAGACAAATTATTCGTACATTCTTCTTCTTCTTTACTGGCGTAGGCACCGCTTACGCGATTATAGCCGAGTCAACAACAGCGCGCCAATCGTTTCTTCTCTTCGCTACGTGGCGCCAATTGGATATTCCAAGCGAGGCCAGGTCCTTCTCCACTTGGTCCTTCCAACGGAGTGGAGGTCTTCCTCTTCCTCTGCTTCCCGCGGCGGGTACTGCGCCGAATACATTCAGAGCTGGAGTGTTTTCGTCCATCCATGACCTAGCCAGCGTAGCCGCTGTCTTTTAATTCGCTGAACTATGTCAATGTCGTCGTATATCTCGTACAGCTCATCGTTCCATCGAATGCGATATTCGCCGTGGCCAACGCGCAAAGGACCATAAATCTTCCGCAGAACTTTTCTCTCGAAAACTCGCAACGTCGACTCATCGGTTGTTGTCATTGTCCAAGCCTCTGCACCATATAGCAGGACGGGAATTATGAGCGACTTATAGAGTTTGGTTTTTGTTCGTCGAGAGAGGACTTTACTTTTCAATTGCCTACTCAGTCCGAAGTAGCACCTGTTGGCAAGAGTAATCCTGCGTTGGATTTCTAGGCTGACATTGTTGGTGGTGTTAATGCTGGTTCCTAAATAGACGAAATTATCTACAACTTCAAAGTTATGACTGTCAACAGTGACGTGAGTGCCAAGTCGCGAGTGCGACGACTGTTTGTTTGATGACAGGAGATATTTCGTCTTGCCCTCGTTCACTGCCAGACCCATTTGCGTTGCTTCCTTGTTCAGTCTGGAGAAAGCAGAACTAACGGCGCGGGTGTTGAGACCGATGATATCAATATCATCGGCATACGCCAACAGCTGTACACTCTTATAAAAGATAGTACCTGCTCTATTCAGTTCTGCAGCTCGAATAATTTTCTACAGCAGCAGATTGAAAAAGTCGCACGATAGGGAGTCGCCTTGTCTGAATCCTCGTTTGGTATCGAAGGGCTCGGAGAGGTCCTTCCCGATCCTGACAGAGCTTTTTCGTGTTGCTCCACGTCAGTTTACACAGCCGAATTGGTTTTGCGGGGATATCAAATTCAGACATCGCGGCATAAAGGCAGCTCCTTTTCGTGCTGTCGAAAGCAGCTTTGAAATCGACGATTCTGTGTTGGTTCTCCTTGCACGGGTCTTTTCCAAGATTTGGCGCATGGTGAATATCTGGTCGGTTGTTGATTTACCAGGTCTGAAGCCACACTGATAAGGTCCAATCAGTTTGTTGACGGTGGGCTTTAATCTTTCACACAATACGCTCGATAGAACCTTGTACGCGATGTTGAGGAGGCTAATCCCACGGTAGTTGGCGCAGATTGTGGGGTCTCCTTTTTTATGGATTGGGCATAGCACACTTAAATTCCAATCGTTGGGCATGCTCTCATCCGACCATATTTTGCAAAGAAGCTGATGCATGCTCCTTATCAGTTCTTCGCCGCCGTGTTTGAATAGCTCGGCCGGCAATCCGTCGGCCCCTGCCGCTTTGTTGTTCTTCAGGCGGGCAACTGCTATTCGAACTTCGTCATGGCCGGGCAATGGAACGCTTGCTCCATCGTCATCGATTGGGGAATCGGGTTTGCCTCCTCCTGGTGCTATGTGTTCACTGCCATTCAGCAGGCTAGAGAAGTGTTCCCTCCATAATCTAAGTATGCTCTGGGCATCGGTGGCTAGATCACCTTTGGGGGTTCTACAGGAGTATGCTCCGGTCTTGAAACCTTCTGTAAGTCGCCGCATTTTTTCGTAGAATTTTCGAGCATTACCCCTGTCGGCCAGCTTATCAAGCTGTTCGTACTCACGCATTTCGGCCTCTTTCTTCTTCTGTCTGCAAATGCGTCTCGCTTCCCTCTTCAACTCTCGGTATCTATCCCATCCCGCACGTGTTGTGGTCGATCGTAACGTTGCGAGGTAGGCAGTCTGTTTTCTCTCCGCTGCGACACGGCACTCCTCGTCGTACCAGCTGTTCTTTTGCATTTTCTGAAAACCAATGGTTTCGTTTGCTGCTGTACATAAGGAGTTTGAAATGCCGTCTCACAGTTCCCTTATAATGAGTTGTTGACGAGTGCACTCAAGAGCAAGAGTGCAAGTTGAGTGGAAGCTCGTTCGGCTGTCTATTGTAATTGCAACTTCTCGACGTCGAACCTTCCTTGTGTCTGTTGGCGTGCGTTTTTTTGCTGCACAGAGGCGGGTGCGAATCTTGGCTGCAACAAGGTATAGGTCCGAGTCGATGTTAGGACCTCGGAGCGCACGCACATCTAAAACACTGGAGACGTGTCTTCCGTCTATCACAACATGATCGATCTGATTGGTGGTTTTTCGATCCGGAGACAGCCAGGTAGCTTGATGTATCTTCTTATGCTGGAATCTAGTACTACAGATAACCATATTTCGGGCCCCGGCGAAGTCGATCAGCCTCAACCCATTTGGGGAAGTTTCCTCGTGGAGGCTGAATTTACCGACCGTAGTGCCAAAGATACCTTCTTTGCCCACCCTGGCGTTGAAGTCGCCAAGCACGATTTTGACATCGTGGCGGGGGCATCTCTCATAAGTGCGCTCCAAGCACTCATAAAAAGCATCTTTGGTCACATCGTCCTTCTCTTCCGTCGGGGCGTGGGCGCAAATCAGCGATATGTTGAAGAACCTCGCTTTGATGCGGATTGTGGCTAGACGTTCATTCTCCGGAGTGAATGATAGTACTCGGCAACGGAGTCTCTCTCCCACCACGAATCCAACACCAAACTTGCGCTCCTTTATATGGCCACTGTAGTAAATGTCACAAGGACGTACTCGTCTCTGTCCTGGTCCCGTCCATCGCATTTCCTGGACGGCGGTGATGTCAGCCTTTATCTTTACGAGGGCATCAACCAGCTGGGCAGTGGCACCTTCCCAATTAAGAGACCGGACATTCCAGGTGCATGCCCTCAATTCGTAGTCCTTATTTCGTTTGCCATGGTCGTCATCAAAAGAGGGCTCTCTCATCCGAGGCTGTGTTTGTTTTTTCATTGGGGGTATTTTTTTTACGTGGCGGGTCCCAAACCCAGCGCACAATCCTATTGTGGGGATGTTTCGCCTTCTCACTTAAGCTCGCCTTCAAACGGATGTTCTTAGGCTACCCAGAGGATACTTGGTCAAAGACCGGAAGTCGTGAGCTGCTTGAGTTATATGTAAAAAAATCGTTTTTGGCCACTCCCAGCCATCAAGTGAATGGCGATCAGAGAACTTTCCTCACTTGCGTGAACTTCTACACATGACTCCATCCTACTTTTAAGAAGCTAATTCCTATAATTTCCCTAACAGTTGGAAGTTCGAAAATCTTTACATTAGGCATATGAGGACTCAGGAAAGTAATAAGTTGATTCAACTCGTTTTGCATACACAAAATTACTATTGTCAGGACGGGTATTCTCTCTGGATTTCAATTGTATATCTCACATATTGGCCAATATTTTCTGTCCAAAGTCAGCTATAGATAAAATGTCCATATATTCGTTCGAGGGTACAATTTTGGTTGTGTAAAATTGTGCTATATGGGAAGTAGACATAGTTGCCGTTCAATTTCGTGTATTATCGTATTGTGACATAGGAATATAAGAGGAATGCTGCGAACTAAATTTTTTTAAAGCGAAGGGTCGGGTCCGGTTATACAATATGTGATTTCACCAAAAAGTGGGCTGTGCCACGTTACGTTATGGAGATTAAGCGGAGTTATCAGCCGATTTCATCCATTTTTACACTATCGGAACGAAAGTTTTAAAAATTTAATCAAAATCTTTATATAAGCAGTCTTACCTGTACACTTTTTTTTTGCAAAATTTAGTTTTTTGATAATTCCCTTGGAAGAGCTGGGTTCATTCGAATCAATATCCTGTCGTCTGTTGGTTTTTCTTAGAGGTTCTTTTTCCGATGCTTTCTCCAACGAAATTTGTAAAGATTTTTTATAAGGCGAAGATGTTATCAACGTAGACTTTCCTGCTGGTCTGCCACGATTGGAAGGCTTCGTTTTTTTTATAGGAACCGGAGATATTTCCATCGGTGTTATGACCCTAGAATTGGTTTCTAATTCGCTTAGAACTGAACGATTTACATTTTCATTACAAATATCGCTTATTGGATGCGGGCTCTCTACAATGGTTTCGTTATTTAGTATTTCATCTGGTACTTCGTAAGCGCTTTCAAACTCTCGAGGAGGAGAATGCGATGCTACATCATCCGCAGCTAAAAACTCATGGTCGCGAAATATATACCGGTTGTGCGAAATCCATTAATTGCGATTTCCCGACTCTGAACTCGCAAATAGGCCTTTCCATATACTTAGCTCTGCCATATCGAAGTGTGTCAAAGCTCTGCCGTTCGAACGCATCCAAACACGTATTTCTTCCGAAAGATAACTCTTAAGAGGTCCCATGAAAGTTTTATCTAGCGGCTGTATTTTGTGACTTGAGTGTGGAGGGATGGATTCGATAGATACGTGATTTTCTCTAGCCAAATCAACAAGCTCAATATTTCTTGCATGACTTCCTTGACAATACTTGGGGTAATTTTGATGGAACGACACTTATGCCTGTTTCATCAACGTTAAAAACATTGTTGGCTGAATAATTAAAATTGTCCATTTCCTTTTCAAGGATATCAAAAAAGGTATTCTTATTATCTTTTGTGAAACCTCGTGCTCTTGCCAATGAAGTTCCCGTCGGAGAGCGGAACGCTAAATTTGGGTTCCTCTTTAAAAACAAGCGCAGCCAATCCTTACCCGCGAACTGATTTTCTTTTGAAAATGGGTGCATAATATTATTTTTTTCAGCCAGTTGAGAGGCTAAGTACTTAACATCCATTCTGCTTATACCAAATAGTTTCGATTCCATTGTCAAAACGTACTCCACCAACATCTTTTAAAAATTTTCAGGAAAAACTGGTTTGCACCCTAATTTAGTATTTACGACCTTTTCGATTTCGGTGTCTTTCTTTAACGCTAGCCTTATTAAAGTTGACTTAGGGACATTGTACATCTTAGCTGCTTTCAGATAACCGCAGGTATTAGATCGCACCGCTGTGAACGCCTTTTTCATGTCCTCGGGATTCCAATAGTCGAGCTAAAAGAGTAAGAATTGTTCTGCGGGTAATAGCCTCTACTGTGGTAGTCCATATTACACCATATTACACTCAACATGTTGGCGATATAACTGAGTTTAATTCCAATCTGAACTATATTTATTAAACTATAACCATTCAAAATTAGCAAAAACTATTTATTTAACACACACTATTTGTCAATTTATTCGTTCCACAATAAATTTTAAGTAAAAAAGAAAATTTCGCTTACGCACATATAATTATCAGCAACCACTATTTTACAAAAATCACTATTGCTCGAATATCCGCACTTGCTGAACGGTAAATTGAATCTGAGGAAACTTACGTGAATAGACGAAGAAATCAAACGACAATAACGGAGGATTTAACAACTGAAATTCAAGATAACTAGGTGGTCCATATTACCCACCTTTACTCTACGAATAAAAATTACTATGTAGTGGTTATTTATTATATGGAGAAACTATTTAAATCTTTTTAAAGTATATTAGAAGAACTGAATTTTGACCTTTCAATACCCAATAAAAAGACTTAAACTTGTTAGCTCTCATTCATTAAATTTTTTTAATCATTTTCCATTGAAAATAATACTATAATGCCTCAAATTACAAAACGTTTCATCAAATACCTTTAAATATCACAAATTTACTTAATTTTCATTGTTTTAAATTTTTTATAAGTGGTCTTGAACGATGCAACAAATCCCTCCGTTTATATATTTTTTGGCAAGATTTCAATCTGGCCATCGCTCGTTTCCAATTGCTAAACGTCAAAACCACCTAATTTGGATTGGAAGGTTTGTAATTTCGTCGATATCACTTTTCATTGGACACAGAGGAGAAAACCATCAGCTGTTTGGGAGACTTTTTGGCGCCCCAAAAAATTCTTACCCTGCAAGCCGGAGGTAACAGATTGCACAAACACATTGAAACATTTTCAGCTGTTCACTAACACTGTTACATTTTCTGGAATTTTCAATGGAATGGGAGAATACGTAAGTAAGATAGAGAAAAACTATCGACATTATAAACATATTGTAATGTTAACTTGTTAGAATAGGAGAGGCGAATACCCAATATTTCAAGAAGAATAAACGAAAAGCGCAGTTTATTTTATAATTTTCTATTTGATAATATGATATTTTATAATTAATTTCTAATTTATATATATATATTATTAATTTCTTTTATATAGAGAAAACGAAAGAGGTTAACAAGGAGAAAAAGGTAAGCATTGTGAATTTAATGTTGTGTGTATAATTAAAAATTTTAATATTACAGAAATCATTTGGAACATTGGTAAAATTTAAACCTATTGCGTACAGCAACCAAATAATGGAGTATGTTTTAAATTATTAAAGTTAAATAGTGTATATTTAATTCAAATATTTGTTATAGATTGTGCATTTTATTTTGATTTTATTATTAAATAAAGAGAAATAATAAAAAAACTGAGTTTTATTTAAAAGAATTTAATTTGCTAGATGTAACAAATGGGTAACAGATAATCTTGTTACTGCTTGTTCTTCCTAACATGCTTATATGTTAAAGGTAACAAACTGATAACCAAAATAATAACACTAACAGATATTCGGGTAACAAATACTTTTTGTTATCCATAACACATGGGTAAGCTAAGCGCTAACAAAATAATTTGTTACCCGTAACATACTGTGAAGAGATTTGCTAACAAATGTGTATATTCTGTTAGAACAATGCAGCATGCGATATTTGCCATTGGTTAGAGCGACATAACCATTGAACATCAAATAGCTATGTGTTACTTTTTTCCCACTCTCTGAACAAAAGTAACAAATATTTTAACGAATGCAAAAGTGAACAATAACAATTCGCTTACACGTTTGCTAACAGCTACCCGTCTTGCAGGGTATATTACCTTAGCCTAAAAGTATACCAAAAATTTTGTTCAACAATTGAATCATCGCCTCGAATAATGTTGTAAGTGCCTTCGGCTATGATAGCACTTACAACGTTATTCGAGGCGATGCTTCAATTATTCCTAAGGCAACGGAATTATAGGGTTGCCAAGTATTGTTTATTTTATATTTATATTTTTAATTGTTTATATGAATATAATTATAAGCAAATATTTAAATCAATTATGCCTGTTATCAAGACCCCACCTCCAGGAGGGGGTATATTAAATAAAGCTGCCAAAAAGGTGTCACAATCGAAGAACTAACAAAAATGCTAGAGGAAATGGAAGAAATGTGTAAAAAACTCTCAATCGAAGTAAATACTTTAAAAGCCGAAAATATAAAGCTTAAGCCCACTTTGAAGAAAATCCAGAATTTGGAAATCAAAGTTGAATTCTCAAGTAATGAGGAAGAACTAGCTAGAGAAACGGAATGGATTCTAAAAAAAAAGACCAGCTAAAAAACGAAAAGCGGAGTATTCTCCTGATCTTCAGGAAAAAGCAAATAACGCCATATCAAAACCGCTTACCCCAAAAAATAGTACGCGGCCTCCACCAATTATGGTGTCTGGAGATGACAACGGCAATAATTATCAGCAACTAATGCTATTGCTAAATCAGAAGCAAAAAAAAAGTAAATACTTTCTCCGTAGAGGACTATAGATGCATATCGAAAGCACTTTCGTGTAGAAATATATCTTGGTATAGCTTTGAGAAGAAGTAAACGCGGCCAATTAGACTTTTTGTAAACAATTTGTACAATTCTTATGATCCAAAATCGATTATTGATGACTTAAAAGAGGATTAAATGCACTGAGTACTGTCAATCGTCTTCAACGTCTTCCTTACAAAATCGCTTAAGCAAGCTTGAAAAATATCTTTTTAATACCAAAGATGTCTAAATCTATAAAAATTCTTCTATGGAACTCAAATGGATTAATCTAACATAAGAATGAAATCGAAATTGTACTGAACTCAGAAAATGTTGACGTATGTATGGAATCGGAGACACATTTTACGTCACAAACCTATTTTAAAATTAAAAACTATGAAACTTACCATACAATTCATCCTAGCAATTGCGCCCGTGGCGGAAGCGCAATACTAATCAAAAGTACGATCAAACATTTTGAGGAAGAAAAACTTTCAACTGATAAGTTTCAAGCTACAACAGTGTCTACACTCTCTACTCTAACACTCTCACTTACCTCTGTGTACAGTTCTACAAGGCACCAAATCCAATTTGAAGAGTACCAACACTTAATAAACAGACACAGGTATAGATTCATAATGGGTGGAGATTTCAACGCAAAGAACACGCACTGGGGCTCAAGGCTTACGACTACAAAGGGGAGAGAACTCTATAAAGCACTGCAGTCAACCGGAACCGCATTCTCGACGAACTTACCATCATATTGGCCATCAGACAATCAAAAGATTCCAGACCTGATAGATTTTTTCATTGTTGGCAAAATATCCCGGAACTATTTGTCGATCAATCAGGGTTATGATCTTAACTCGGATAATTCCCCAATCTATTTAAGCTATAGTGAAACGGTCATCTTTAAAGACAAAACAGCGGCCTTTTATAATAAACGTACAGATTGGGAATATTTTAGAACAATGATGGAATGTTACGAAAGTAAATATGACTCTATATTAAATATAGACCAGTTTGAATCTGAAATTTTACACTTTACAACAAGTATACAACACGCAGCTTGGAAAAGTACACCGGAATTAAAGAAAATTGCAATAAACTCTCAATATTCTAATGATATAAGGGAAACAATTAAATTAAAAAGAAAACTACGACGTAAGTGGCATCAAACTCGTTGCCCAGCTGATAAATCTATTTTAAATAAAGTCTCTAAAGATCTTAATCAGAAAATTAAGAGGTTTAAAAATGAAAGTTTCACAAAATATCTTCGTTCCCTAAGCAATGGAAAAAATTCCGACTACTCTCTTTGGGAAAGCTGCAAAAGACTACAAACACCAGAAACTCAAGTATGTCCCATTAAAATAAGTGCTGATAGCTGGGCCAGAGACGATTCAAAAAAAGCAGAAGTATTTTCGGATTATTTAGCCAAAATATTCTCCCCATATGAAACACACGTTGATTATCCTACTGCTTCCAGTCAAGAAAACGAAAAAATCCCATGTTGCACAAGTAGTGAGCTAAGTGAGGAAATCAAAAATCTTAAAAACAAAAAATCCCCCGGTTACTACCTGATTACTGCCGAGGTCCTAAAACAGCTTCCTCAAATAAGTAGATATAGTAAAAATTACCAACATTATTAACGCAGCTTTTCGTCTTAAATACGTGCCAACTTATTGGAAAATTGCTGAAATTATCATGATTCCAAAGCCAGGAAAACCAGGATATGATGTATCTTCTTACAGGCCCATATCACTTCTACCGATAATATCGAAGCTACTTGAGAAAATTCTCATAAAACATATCAATAAAATCATTGAACGAAAAACCATAATTCCAGCGCATCAATTTGGGTTTCGAGCCAACCATTCTACAATTGATCAAATCCACAGGATAACACATATCATTGAAAAAGCCTTTGAGGAAAAAAAAATCTGTTCTGCCGTATTTTTGGATGTTCGATAAAGTTTGTCACAAAAGACTGCTTTCGAAGCTGAAACTAATTTTAACGAAACATTATTATGACATCATAAAATCGTATTTATCTGATCGCTACTTTCGCGTTAAACAAGGAGACAAATATTTTGATCTTAGGGAAATAAAAGCAGGAGTTCCACAAGGTAGTGTGTTGGGCCCTCTTCTTTATATTCTATTCACGCACGACCTGTCAATAGAGTGCAATTAGACGTATATACGTACAACAGCCACATTTGCAGATGATACCGCGTTGCTTGCTGTTGGTAGTAGTGAACACGAGTCCACTAATAATCTCCAAAAAGCTGTAAATAAAGTCGTACAATGGGCAAAGAAATGGCAGATAAAGCTGAATGAAGCTAAGTCTGTACACATTTTTTCACTTACAACAAGATACAGAACTGACCAATTTTCATAGTCGATACACGAATACCGTACTTTAACTGCGCTAAATACTTAGGAATAACACTTGACTCTAAGCTACGGTGGAAAATTCATGTAAGAAACAAGTAAGGAAGGGCTAAGTTCGGGTGTCACCGAACATTTTATACTCTCGCATGATAAAGTGATAATCGAGAGGGATACCTCAGCTCAAATACCGTACTTGTGTAAAGTTTTATTCCGCTATCATCATTGGTTCCTAATGTATATATTATACAGAGAAGGCATCAGATGGAATTCAAAATAGCGTTATATTGGAAGAAGGCGTGGCTGTGAACCGATTTCACCCATATTTCGTACATGCCATCAGAGTGTTAAGAAAATATTATATACCGAATTTCATTGAAATCGGTCTAGTAGTTTCTGAGATATGGTTTTTGGTTCATAAGTGGGTGATGCCACGCCCATTTTCAATTTTAAAAAAATGCAGCTTTGTTCTGCCATTTCCTCCGTAAAATTTAGTGTTTCTGACGTTTTTTGTTAGTCGGTTAACGCACTTTTAGTGATTTTCAACATAACCTTTGTATGGGAGGTGGGCGTGGTTATTATCCGATTTCTTCCATTTTTGAAGTGTATATGGAAATGCCTGAAGGAAACGACTCTATAGAATTTAGCTGACATAGCTATAGTAGTTTCCGAGATATGTACAAAAAACTTAGTAGGGGCGGGGCCACGCCCACTTTTCCAAAAAAAATTACGTCCAAATATGCCCCTCCCTAATGCGATCCTTTGTGCCAAATTTCACTTTAATATCTTTATTTATGGCTTAGTTATGACACTTTATAGGTTTTCGGTTTCCGCCATTTTGTGGGCGTGGCAGTGGGCCGATTTTGCCCATCTTCGAACTTAACCTTCTTATGGAGCCAAGAAATACGTGTTCCAAGTTTCATCATGATACCTCTATTTTTACCAAGTTACAGCTTGCACGGACGGACGGACGGATGGACGGACGGACAGACAGACATCCGGATTTCAACTCTACTCGTCACCCTGATCACTTTGGTATATATAACCCTATATCTAACTCTTTTAGTTTTAGGACTTACAAACAACCGTTATGTGAACAAAACTATAATACTCTCCTTAGCAACTTTGTTGCGAGAGTATAACAAACGTAAGGAGCTGGACATGCAACTCAAAAATTACAATTGGTTAATCGGTAACAAATCAGTGTTATCCATCGAAAATAAGTTACTTATCTATAAACAAATACTCCGACCGATATGGAGCTATGGTGCACAACTCTGGGGATGTACTAACGCAAACAATAAGAAAGTCATCCCACAATTCCAAAACAAAGTACTAAGACTAATTGTCAAAACGCCTTGGTATTGTAGATGTGCTGATATAGAGCGTGATCTAGGCGTAAACTCGGTTAACGCAGAAATATTAAAAATTGCAACAGCACATAGTGCTAGTTGCAATGTATAAACAAAAAAAAATAAAAAAAAAACTTACGAGTGGTACAGAGCATTCAAGGAGGGTCGGGAGACCGTAGAAGACATGACTCCTTCTGGACGGCCTTTAACGGGTGTGGCCGATGATAACGTTGAAAAACAGAATGAAATTGTTGCCGAATATAGGCATGTGAGCTTGAGTGAAATTTCCCATAAATTGGAGATGTCACATGAGCTGAATTTCCGATAGACTCGAATTTCCTTCAAAAAAGGTATCGAGAGCAGCTAGATGCAGACATGCTCGATCGAGCCAATTCGGTCTAATAATATATAAAGGGTGATTTTTTAAGAGCTTGATAACTTTTTAAAAAAAAAAAAAACGCATAAAATTTGCAAAATCTCATCGGTTCTTTATTTGAAACGTTAGATTGGTTCATGACATTTACTTTTTGAAGATAATTTCATTTAAATGTTGACCGCGGCTGCGTCTTAGGTGGTCCATTCGGAAAGTCCAATTTTGGGCACCTTTTTCGAGCATTTCGGCCGGAATAGCCCGAATTTCTTCGGAAATGTTGTCTTCCAAAGCTGGAATAGTTGCTGGCTTATTTCTGTAGACTTTAGACTTGACGTAGCCCCACAAAAAATAGTCTAAAGGCGTTAAATCGCATGATCTTGGTGGCCAACTTACGGGTCCATTTCTTGAGATGAATTGTTGTCCGAAGTTTTCCCTCAAAATGGCCATAGAATCGCGAGCTGTGTGGCATGTAGCGCCATCTTGTTGAAACCACATGTCAACCAAGTTCAGTTCTTCCATTTTTGGCAACAAAAAGTTTGTTAGCATCGAACGATAGCGATCGCCATTCACCGTAACGTTGCGTCCAACAGCATCTTTGAAAAAATACGGTCCAATGATTCCACCAGCGTACAAACCACACCAAACAGTGCATTTTTCGGGATGCATGGGCAGTTCTTGAACGGCTTCTGGTTGCTCTTTACCCCAAATGCGGCAATTTTGCTTATTTACGTAGCCATTCAACCAGAAATGAGCCTCATCGCTGAAAAAAACACGCGCGCGAAACACATTTCGAACCGAACACTGATTTTGGTAATAAAATTCAATGATTTGCAAGCGTTGCTCGTTAGTAAGTCTATTCATGATGAAATGTCAAAGCATACTGAGCATCTTTCTCTTTGACACCATGTCTGAAATTCCACGTGATCTGTCAAATACTAATGCATGAAAATCCTAACCTCAAAAAAATCACCCGTTACATATATACATTATATATATTCGTCGGCTTTAAGTTATATTGGGTAGCCAAAGAAGTCTTCTTCGTATTATATTTTGTCAATAGATGCAGTTGATATCTCTAGTGTTAGAAAGGTGAGATTTTAAACTACATTTAATAAAAAAATTAAATTCGAGGAAGTTGAAAAAAAGTTACAGCTGTTCAAAACCCCGAACTAAACTCTTCCTTATTTATTTTAATGATATATTTGTGCTTACAAATGCTTTCGAAATTTTTTGTTTTGAAACATCTATAGTAATATGGTCAATGTCTCGTTGGGTCATTGTTAACCGCAAATATTATCATATTCTCATTAAGTATAGAATTTGTACTTCGCATTAAGGATTGACCGCAATATCTGTGCGGGCATTTTTTTACGAATACTTAGATAAACCGCTTCACTTCTGCAAATTTAGGTCAAACTCATTCGCACACACCATAACACATTGGCTGCCAAGCTATTTTGATGAAAATCTTCACTGGGTGCCAAGCACGTTTTTTGTTAAATCGATTTGCATATATTCATAGTTTTTTTTCATAAAACTTGCAGAAAGCGTCATAAGGACTTGAAAATTTAACCAAATTTTTGTGCAGATATCAGCGGACGATGATCATATCAAGGCATAAATGATACGACATGACAGCATCTATTTTTGTGAGTCGTACGAAAGCATGTGACATTGCAGTCGCTCTAACACGTTTTATTTGTCTATTAATTTTCTTTCGTTGTTTGATGAAATTCGATAAATATGGTAGAATAGCGCAATCAGAATGAAAGTACAGTGGAGTCTGGATATAGTGAACTAATTTCTGCAAGGCCTGTTCGCAGTATCGAGGTTGTTCACTATATTAAGGTTAACATTTTTTTTTAACTTGGTTTATTAGCTTTAAATTCATGTTTGTTTATGTAAACAAAACAGGTTATATGTATAAAGTAATTTTTTGAAAAATACATACATATTATTGAAAGAATTTACGAATAGATGTTTGCTTTTTGATTTCGGAAATTGACTTTTGGACCGCTTTTTCGCGTAGACTTTTCAGTACTAGTATGCCAGCATAGTCAGTGGTGTTAGCTTCAGCCCATGCGATAGCTATATCGAAGCTTTTAATGGCTTCAGTAGCTTTTATTGAATTTCCGATCTGTCCTTCGCCTTGGCTGTCATCACCAGATTCTTCAGTATCCATGGCATAATTATCTAAATCAATTTCTTCGTCAACTTGGATTGAATTCCACTTCTCAATATCTTGTTCAGTGTAGATTTCCTAAAACAAATAATGTTCACATAAAAACTTAATTAACAGGTGCTTGTCAAGAGGGTGAATAAAATTACCTCCGGTAATACAACTTGCAGCAGACCCTGTATATCATGAACTTCTTTCCAGTTTTCCTGCAATATTTTTTGACGAAGTAAGCTCAAAGGAATATCATCGTATTCATCCTCGCTTTCATTTGCTTCTGTAGTATTTAAGCATTCTAATAAAGGCTTCCAACATTTTACTATTACATTTGCCTGCAGCTGATTCCAAGCAAGCATTAAAAATGATACAGCATCCTTTAAAGTTAAATGTTTTAGAAATTGTGTGATGTCATCCTTTCCTACAGCTAAAAGCAGGAGATGCTTTTTATAATACAGCTTAGTTAAGCGAATTACATTTTGATCCATAGGCTGAATTGAAGGCGTTACATTTGGAGGCATATAAATCACGAATATGGATCCCTCAGCAGTTTTAAGTTCATCTTCTGGAGGATGGCAAGGGGCGTTATCAAGCAAAAGGATACCTTTGGCTGGTAATCCTTTCTGTAGTAAATACTTACAGTACTTGTCCAATAAATTACGAACGAAGAAAAAAATAGTTCCAACTTTAATCATTAATAAAAACATAAATATTTGGCTTATTTCAGAAAAAAATTAGTTTTTATATGCTATATACATTAAACTTAAATTATTATATTTTTGTATTGAATCATATTCAATATTTTGTCGCCATATATATATATATATATATTTTTTTTTTTTTTGCTCTCTATCGTAATTTATTGGACCAGTACTGTATAAACCTAATATCAATTAAAAACGAATAAATACTCTGCAAAAATGTCAGGAGTTGCATTATAAATGTTCCTGAGGGACGAAGCAATGGCGAAACCATTCTCTGAAAATGTTGGC
Source organism: Bactrocera dorsalis (assembly GCF_023373825.1). Lineage (NCBI taxonomy): Eukaryota > Metazoa > Arthropoda > Insecta > Diptera > Tephritidae > Bactrocera > Bactrocera dorsalis. The sequence continues at coordinate 21,252,367 of NC_064306.1, read as the reverse complement.
TGTCATCCATGCATTCTTAGAGTTCCGATAGTCTACCGGGATGTCATAAGCCTTAAAAGAGCGCGGCTTCTTGGCATGCCCAATTATTAACGGTTTGACTTTATGCTGACCAGTTGCATTTGTACATGCAAAAAAAGTAATTCTGGCCTTTTCTGCTTTTCTTCCCGGAGCTGTTTTTTCTGTTTGACTGACATATGTTCTATCAGGAAGCATTTTCCAAAACAAGCCGGTCTCGTCTGCGTTATATACTTGGTCCTCGCAAAGCTTCAATTCGTAAATAATGTTTCCGAGTTTATGCTTAAAGGGATCAGTTGCCTGGATATCCGATGAAAGTTTCTCGCCACACACTTTTAAAAGTCGGATTCCAAAGCGAGTTTTAAATCCAGATAACCAACTGGGGCTGGCATGAAAGCTACCTTCTTTTTCCTTAAAGTCTGCGTGCAGCTTCATTGCTTTTTTTCTTTCCCCAGTAACTGGACAATTTTTGTTTCGTTGAGCTATAAACCACTTGTATAACATCTTCTCCATGCGGGGATACTCGCCTCTTCTAAGAGTCTTCCGCTTAGATGCTCCGACTGCCTGGTGGGATATAATACTACGAGCATTTTTTTTATTCCCGAAACTGTTGATTTGGCCACACATAAATCTTTGCTAAGATGAAACACTAGCACCTTTAATGCTTTAATGGAAGGAATTTCTTCACAGGCATGATAACACTTAATTTATTAGCACATAAACAATTTTAAAAATACATATAACAGTACACATTCACTCAGAAGCGCTTTGCACCCGACAAGAGACAAATAAAGACTGGCACCAAATACATAGCAGCAGATTTTCCAGTAAGAAGCATAAAATGAGCAATTTCGGGGAATACCCGACTTTATTTCTGTTTAAGTTTTTTTTAAAAGTTTATGCTTTCCGTTGCGTTTAAAACTCTGTTCACTATTTCGAGTTTTCGATAGTTCACTATTTAGAGTACTCAATGTAAATTTCTAGGCGTTCACTATATCGAGGTGTTCATTACACCGGGGGTTCACTATACACAGACTCCACTGTATATTCGTGCCACAACATGAATGCATTCAGCTACTGTGGTTTTGTATCGACGACCGACCCATGGGATAGAACGAGTAGAAAACGGCCGTCGCTGGCGAAGACATTCGTGGTTTCGGGTAAATATGTACTATGTATTACCTAAAAAGTGTCAATACTGAAATTACTTTTTTAATTGATGAGGGTGAGGGGTGGCTAGAGAGTGAGTACACATATTTATGCAAAGTACTTATTACTTTAGAAAAATAGAAGCAGTCAATGAAACTCCTTGGCGCCCAATTGTTGGGTTCATTTGTTAATAAAATTGTATATTTACCAATTATAAAACAACGATTTCTAAGAACAAACACACAATAGGTAATTAACGCAAATGTACTCAATTTTCCAAAACAGATGTTTATTTTATTAGCAATATGTTGCCTAAAGCAAACAATTGCTGTACACTTAAAAGTTGTTTGTACTCGTACTAATCGATATAGAAATAAAGTTATAAATACAAATATGTCAGAGATTTCTTCGGAGACAGGTTCATAATTCACACGTATTTAATTTCTTTGAGCTCAGCAAGTTCTGCTCGTTTAAAAACCGTTTACCAAACTGATTCTGTGAGAGCGCAACGTCCTTCCAAAGTACCGGTACCAGTACCAATCTATGCATCTCCTACTTCAAATGACACAATATTAGCACTCCGATATACGCCTTTATGTTCACTGACCCACAAAGCACATGTACTAGATCTCCGACATACTAATATGAGCATATTAAGACTTTGTTCATAATTTTAAAATTCTTAATCATCTAAATTAAAATCTATGTCGTCCCCCTTAAAATAGTCCCCCCTTGGTGCCAATACACTTGTGAAAGTCAATTTCCGGAATAGTCCGCGTGGTGATTCACGTTTAATGTCTTCAATTGATTGATTGGTTTCCCCGGAACGGTCGTTTTAGTTTGCTGAACAGCCAGCAGTCACACGGAGCTAAATCAGGCGAGTATTCCTGTGGCACGTTATTAGTTGAAAGTTTGGCAAAAAACTCACGAAGAATCACTGCAGTGTGCGACGGTGCATTGTTGTGGTGCAAAAACTGTGGTGTCGGTCCGTAATTGCTGCCTCTTTTTACGCATAGCTCCGCGCAAACTACGCATAACACTCAAATAGTATTCTTTGCTTAGCCGGAAAGCATTGTTTCACAGACGTCAATGCGACGTTGTTTGTCGAAAAAATTTAGTGATTTTGGAACTAATCGTGTTTTTACTTTTCGAATCTTTCAAATGATTATCACTGATTCTTCCGATATCCACAACTAACTCCAGTAAGATATCTGACTGTTAATTTTCGATTATCAAGCACCAATTCTTTTATTTTGATCATCAATTAATGTTGGTGGTCGTCAACGCGTTCTCGAACTTCTTTGAGTAATTTATACCAATCAAAAACCCTTGTTCCCGATAAACAATTAATTAATTATTTTCCAACATTCTTTTTTGAATTTTTATACTCTTGCAACCAGTTTCTACAGAGTATTATACAAGTAGTTTTGTTCACCTAACGGTTGTATGCATTACCTAAAACTAATTGAGATAGATATAGAATTATACATATATAAATGATCAGGGTGACGAGAAAAGTTGAAATCTGGTTGACTGTCTGTCTGTCCGTCCGTCCGTGCAAGCTGTAACTTGAGTAAAAATTGAGATATCTCGATGAAACTTGGTATAAGAAACCTTATTAGAAAAAAAAAGTTCGAGTTCGTAGATGGGCGTAACCGAACGACTGCCACGCCCACAAATCGTCATTATCTGAAAACACATAGTGTCATAACTAAGCACTAAACAAAGGTATACAATTCATATTTGACACAGGGGATCGCAGTAGCCAGGGGCACCTGTGGGAAAAAATTTTTGAAAAAGTGGGCGTGGCTTCGCTCTCTAATCAGTGTATACACTGCCGATCAACTGAATAGGTTCAAGATCTCAGAGGTAGGAATTTATCTATAATTCCTAAACCAGTTTTCCGATTTACATAATTTTTTTTCCTTAATTCTTAAATCATTTTAAACTAAAATGGTGAAGAAAGTTTTTCAAAAGCATATTATTTATTCTTTATTTATTTATTCTTCTGAAACTTTGTAGGTTTCCCCGTTCATTTTGGAAGTAACAAATTGAAGGTCGCAAGGCCAAAGAGTGATACCGACCCCCACACCATTACGCCTCCCTCACAGCTATGGCGACGGCTCAGGAAATGCTCTTCCTTTCGAAGATCTTGATAATAATAGTTGTATCCATCAAGGCCGTCTAAATTAAATTTTTTTTCGTCGGAAAAAAACACCTTCTGCCATTCGCTCGTCCAGCTCATGTGCTTGCGCGCAAAGAGCAGTCGTAAAGCTTTACGTGCATCATTTAACGGTGTTTTTTTTTTAAGTTTCATTCGTTTTAGATGATCAGCCGACGAAATCACACGTTTAAATGTAGACACACTGGCTGTAACATCGGAAATTTCTTTAATTTTGGGTGCTGAGTGATGCGAATTGGACGCAGCTCGAACAATATGCCTCCTGACTGCCGCAGAAGTGGCGAGTTTGACTCAGCCTTTCAAGTTTTTGCCGTATTCTGTTTTGTTCCTCAAAAAGTTACTCACATTTTTTTTTGGCTTCGTCCAATTTTTTGAGCGATTTTGCGATGGCTAAGACCACTTTCACGGTAGGCTTCGACTTGGTCTCTTTCATACTCGGATTATTGTTCTCTTCGTCCCATTTTTTCATTTAATTTAAATAAAATATATGAAATTAAAAATTTGTATCAAAAATGTGTCGCCCCACCGCCAAGTTTAAACGCAAACTAAAAATCTTTCAGCTGAACCTATTCAGTTGAACCATAAAATTGCACAGAAATTAGCGAAAGAAATAGCAAAACAAAATATGCAAAGTGACGGTACTTAGTAAAAGGGTTCTTTACTACCGCACACTGATTGACACAAATATAAAGTTAAAAAGTTAAAAAAAAAACATGCATACGATCAATACGTGATGAAAAAATCCTGAAAATTCAAGCGAATTTATGTGAACCTATTCAGTTGATCGGCAGTGTACTCGTATATCTCCTAAACCAGTTAAGCTGCAACACCCAAATTCGCTAAGCACAAATATTACAAGAACTCATACTCATATTGTAAAAATGAACGAAATCGAAAGAAAACCCCGTTCACTTGGTACTGGTCAGAACAACTAAAGCACGATAAATCAATAACTAAATGCGCCATAGACGCAAAAATTTGCCACCGATATGGTATCACAAGGTGTTACGAGTATAGGGACCAAAGTAAAAATTGGACAATGCGCGTGGCACCGTCCACTTTTGAACAAAATTTGGGGCATTACATTCTTTTCATACTCCTATGTTACTCTGTGAAAATGAATGAAATCGGACAATAACCGCGTCTACTTCCCCTATAGCACAATTTTAAATTCTATTTGATTCTTTTACTTTCCAGTACACAAACGAAGAAGCAATTAATATAACGGGATAAAACTTTGCACGAATAATGTCTTTAGTGTGTGCCAACTTATGACCAAAAAATGTTTAAATCCAATAAAAACTGTTCAAGCCCCTTGGTCGAAAATGTCGGTCAATGTGTGACATATATAACTGAAATTAAGGGGTAATCCTTCTCTTACAATGGTATGTCTGTATGTCAAAAACGGTTTGAATCGCACCAATACTTCCCTTAGCCCCCATATACTTAAAATAAAGATTTTCGAGCTTCCGGGTGTCTTTATACCGCATATATCTACTAATATGTGAGTTATCTCAATGAAAATGAGAGAGCGTGTTTTACACATAACAATGTCTCTTTGTGCCTAAAATAGTTAAATTTGAACGAAAACTTGGCTTAGCCCTATATAACAAATATCCAGTGTATTTTTAAAGATACCTAACGTTGAAAATAAGTGGTTAAAAAGGGTTAAATTAGTCCCATTTCGTATTCGTCGGTATTTGTTTACATTCGTGGTACTTTAAATAGTAAACACTCATATTGATTATGCGAAATATGTTTTATTTACTTCAACGGCTTTTCGGATCGAAAGGGTTAAAGTATTTCCCCGGCTTTGATTTTTGCAAGTTGCAAGAGTATAAAATGTTCGGTGCACCCAAACTTAGCCCTTCCTTACTTGTATAACTTATTTTTCTCTCTACTAGTACAAAACTGGGATATTAAACCATTTTTTAGTAGAGTATTTTTTAGTAGAGTATATTGGTGTCGTCCTTATTTGGGCTAATTTTGGATAGGCGCTTTTTAAATTTCCTTAAACATTTTTTTTATGGTTTATAAAAACAAGTATGCAGCAAACAAATAGTACTGATTTCGGCACTCTGCTTTATGTTTGCGTGTATGTATGAGGTATGTGGCAACATAACACAGTACAACAGCTAATTTGGGGGGAGAGAAATTCCAAGTCAGGGTGATGGTACTAGGTCAGTATAGTAAAACCCTCAATGGGTTTGGCGTTCGTATGTGTCAGTTTTTTTTATGACCTTATAAATTTTTTCCTTATCTCGCGAACCACTTGTCCGATTTTGTTGAAACAAATTTAGAAAAATTAAGAATTACCTAGTACCATCACCCTGACTTGGAATTTCTCACCCCCCAGACAATAATCCCAAAAATGTTCCACAGTGTAATGAGTGAACCATTGCAGAGCTTCTTACTGAATCAGGTATCGCTTTCATACTCGCAAAACATTACTGCTCTAAAAGATAAATTAACAGCATTGTTACAATCTTTTAACAAAAAGACAGTGGCCGAATAGTAAAGCAAACATCATCATATTTATTAGCATTGTTATTTTGCGGAGGAAAACTAAAAAATGAGAAGATAACAGTTATGACAATTTTATCAAAAATTACAACAGGAAAAGACAAAGAGGTAATCAAAATTCATTTCTGAACAGGAGACTTGTTTTTCACTAAAATTAAGACAATTTGTCAAAAACTCGGTTACTATGTTTAGTCAGAAAGTTTTTTTTGGCTGAACATGACAAATAAATTTGTATACAAATTATTGTTGTAGCTTTCATGTGCATGGAAAATACAGCTAATCTTAAATTAGGGCATACATATTATGTAACCGAACTATATAATTTTAGTGAATACGGTCCTAAATTAGACGAAGGACGTATCTGGTGCTAAGGTTGAAGCAATCTGATGCTCATCATCTCCATCTTCTTACAATTGACCCACTTTTCCGAGATTTAACCCCCAAATTTTCCAATAACACTATACAGTGAAATCATTACGGACAATCCTTATAACCAGATACTTCCCATAACCAGACGAATTTCATGAAACAACATTTTCATAAATATTTTAATTTAAAACGAATTCCTACTTTAACCAGATAAGAGTACATTCCACTGACTGGACACGGACACTATTTAGTAGAATTTCGTTCAAATTATGTCTGCTAAACAAACAAATGTTCATAAAATGTGTCAAGAAAATTTTGGAACATTTCTAGTTCCAGTTTTTTTTTAATTTTTGGAGTTGTGCCACAATTTTTTAAGAACAATATGCAAAATTTGCTGTGATTAAACAAATTGACTACCGCCGTCTGCTTCTCGGCAACTCAACGGAAACTATTGGAATAATCATCAGAATCAGTCATTCATTCACTCCTGACTGACATTCGCTCGCACTTATTAGTTCGGAAGAAATATAATTCTTAGTTGCAACCTCTAAAGGTAGGAATACATTTCAAACTTGCATTTTTCTACGCCCCATAGGTGTACAGTAGGGTGGGTCGATTCTGGACTTTTTTCGAATAGGGATTTCTAATAGTGCGGAAAAGTTGCCTTAGTACTTCCTGATTCCAATGCAACTTTTTGTTTTGAGATCGGATTGCATCTTCAACCCCAACTCCGGCCTTGAAATTTCGGAAATTCGCCTAAAATCGTGAAATTGTCTACCTAGCACCTGAAATACGCATCTCATGGCAAAATGCATAAAGCAAAAGTTATTTGTCACGTCATTTGCTATCGAAATGGTATAGGTGATCATGGCCGTAGGACGAACCGTTCCCGAGATACGAGCGAAAATGCGGCGCGCCACAGCGCAAGGTGAAAATTGTTGAAGCTCTCAGCTAACCTGTATTGGTCACCCAGAACCCATCGCGTGGAGATGGCTGCTCTTCGGGTTCCTCCCAAGCCCAACCCAAGCAACCAACCATATGTTAGACTTGTGTTAGTCTGAATCTGTGCCAAATTTATTGATAAAATCAGATTTTGTACTTTTGGCACTTGTTGCCTAGATTTCAGTGTAGAGCGTATAAAACGATCACGAGATTGGGGGCCAATAACTTTAGAAGATGCCTCTGTCACCAGTTTGACGATTCTCTCGACTGCCACGGTGTGAGAGGGGAATTCACTAAATTTTCATACCTCTGCAGTGTCTCCCGACAGCCCCTTTATGAGTTCTTCGTTAAAAACTGAACAAAGAACTGGTGAAACAGTCAAGGTAATAGTCTTCCAGTTAATCATATCGTAATAATTATTAGCTTTGAAATTCAGCTTTGGCACTTTATTACATCTAACCCTTCCATTTACAGTGTCAGACTTTGCTTCTCTGGCTGCCAGAATAGCATCTTGACTTTCCAAGCGCTTACCACCAACACCACCCTTGACACTTACATAGGTTGCGCTGACTTAAGTATGGTTTGGTTATGCATGTAAGAAACATACTCGTACGATGGTTCTAATAATTTTGTTTAAGTATAGAAATATGCTTTTGTAGAACATTTGCTTTCGCAAACATACAGACAAATGTGCAAACGACATAATATATGTATGATTGTTTCGCATTTTGCTTCTGAATATCACTAGAAAAGATTCAACGTTTGCTGTTCCATCAATCTCTACTGATGAATCTACGGTCGTCAATTCACCGATAACTGTTGGGCCTTCAACGCGTGTTGATGGATTACAAAAGAGAGATGATTACGCTGCATATTCTCTTCCGCAACGAAGAGACAGAACTACTTTTCTAGTCAAAGTTCCTTCATTTAGACTTTGCTTTATTCTTCATTTTATGTGCATAATAAATTTATAAAATGTGAATTTAAGTTTTCTAGTTTTTTTCATACAAAATGTTACGCATTTCTTGGAATATCACTAAGAAGTATAACTTCATCCGCGCGTAGGGACTCCACGCACCTTTTTTTTCGTAATTATTACTTTTACTTATAATATTTTTATACACTAATTTTTAAAGAATATTATTATTATTATTATTATTTAATATATTTATTTAATAATTTATTATTTACTTATATGTAAAACGACTGAATTCATTATTTATTACTGTTATTTAAATTTTTTGATTATTATTATTTTTATTCGTCTTTTGGTCGGGACACGATATATGTGATTTCACCAAAAAGTGGATGGTGTGACGTTCATTGTCTACATATTTTCACACCGGCCCCCATAAACCTCTCTTATACCATCTCGGAGGTAAAATTGAATTGAATCTCTGGCTTGTTTAGTTATTGATTTATTGCACTTTTAGTATTTTTTAACAGTACCGTTATATGGGGAGTGAGCGGTAGGGGTTCTTAAAATATTGGAGCCTAGCAAATTTGGTTGTTGTAGCTTAAGCGGTTTAGAAAATATGTATGTACATTAAACTTGTTAGAGTGCGGGGCCACGTTTACTCTTTGAAAAAAACTGGTGCCCTTACCTACTGTGTGCTTAGTAATGCCTTGATATAAATAATGTGAAGTAAAAGAACCCTGGTGGAATTCTCGTGGAATAAAGTCAAAGTGGTTGTAGACCGATTTCAGTTTTGCAAACTGTTACGTAGTGTTGTTAAGATAATGTCATCTGCAAACGGTAAGGACATCAATCTTGAACACTTTAGGTGTGTGTTTCCACTCGAAAATGTATTTAAAGATCTTGAATCTGATAGTTTTTGATTAATAAGCACATACATTTTCTAGATTACAATCTTTAAAAGGTTCTTTAGATGTTTGATATTTAGATCCCAGAGATTTTTATGTTTGTCTTTCTGAAAAAGTTTATGTGGAAAGCAGTACTGCTAGGCAACTTAATTATAAAACTCCTCAGTGTTTGTCCATTCATCTGTAAAAGTATTAAAAGCATCGTATAGTAAAATTTTACTTATTTGCACGTCTTCATTCCTAACGTCAACAAAATTATACGTATTATTTTTCAGTATTGCCACCGTTATAAATTCAAATACTCGTAGACCAATATTTATATTGTAGTCCCCTCCTTTGCAAGCCCCAAATACTTTATACTTGTACGTATACGAGTGGATTCTTGTGCAAAAGCCGGTAGTGTATCTCGATTTTAGAAAATTAATGCAAATATTGGCGTACAATTTGTGTTCTATCGCAAATTGTTGTAAAAGAATTTTTCTACTAACGTAAATATCGATATCGAAATAATCGGGAAAAATCAATACCGCGAAACAAAGAACATTATCTATGAGGGATGAGTTTTTTTTTCTGCATATTAAGGAGCCAAAAATAACTGGCAGACCTCTTTATAAAGTGTCCTACTGGGCAAATAATCCACATATTTGATATTACAACAAAACATATTATTTTACAGTATTGTGTAGTCGAATTATTGTGTAGTTTTGTCTTACTAGGATTCATTGTCTTTTCAGCACCGCAGTTGCTTACGACACTAAGGTACCCCTGAGCTGGCTTATAAACGGTATTCACACAATCATCCGTGATCCGACTTCCTCCAATTTCCCAGAATATCATTGACAATCATGATCCAGAGAAGAGGCCGCGCACTGCACCTTTCCACCGTGATCGTTCTATCCCAGAGAAGTTTGATATCGAAGAAGGTCCCTAATGCAAACCCCTTGCTATTGTGGTCCTTAAAGTATCTTTCTTGTGATACAGATCAATCAATCTTTCTAACATTTGCAATAAAAAAGAGGAGACACTGATGGGCTTTGAGATGAACGAAACCCTAATATTCCTTCAAGCCTCAATAAACAGTTACACGAAAACGTGACAGATATAAATGGTTTTGAACACACAAAACGTTAGTTATTTAAAATCGAATTTAAAACCAACAAGTTGGAAATCCAAATAATATATAATATATATTAAAAAGTACATATATATTAAAGATTTTTGAACGCACAAAAAATCTTTATTTAAATTTAAAAAAACACACATCTTTGAAAGTATTCTCGCTGACAAATGGTTTATATGCTGCGTGATAGTTGTTCCGGCTTTAGAAAATAGACTCGGGACTAAAGTGGCTAGAGTGGGTAAATACAATATTTAGAAGCTTGCTTATAAAACTTCGGAAATACAATTTTCATTTCAATCCACTTTTCTATTGATTGATAGGAGCAACAGCTGATACAAGAAAAAACTGTTTAAATAAAAAAACTGCTATGCTTTTAACTAGAACATCGAAGGCAGTTGCCAACGCAAAAATTTAATTTAATTCAAGTTCGTCATATCTGTTATTCATATTCTTTTGCGGTTCACTTTTAACTCCTCTGCAAGAGCATCTTGTGGTAAAGTTTTTGTCAAAGCTTCACTTAAACAGCTTACTATAGGTATAACCTTGCTAATGACTTTAATAACTCAATCACCTTCTTAATTGTGTTCAGCTTGGAGGCAGTAACCGTAGATGGTGCTTCCGGGCGAGTGAACAGCACTTCACTTAAAATCATTTTAATTTTTTTTTATGTTTCTTTCACAATTTATCACTGGCATTAACGCTTATTTTAAGAAACTAAACAATGTCGCGCACTTTGGTGATCAAAGCTAACACTTCCGTCGACTTTTCAACCGCCTGCGTGACAACCCAATTAAGAGTGTGTACGAAGCAGGGATTTATTTGCTTACCGCCAAGCAAGCTTCTTTTTAATTTCATCATAGTACTGTCGTTATCCTTACGGAAGCAGAAACTTTATTTGTGGAGAAGTTCCATTTGATGAAAAGCCGAAACAAATTTTCTAAATAAACTGCTATTTTTCTCTTTAACGTTCCACTCAACAAATGTAAATTGTTTAAAAAGTCAATTGTTACTAGTGATGAGCGATATTTCACTGCCGGTGAGGTTGTCACTGTGATTGAAAAATCGCAAATCGCAACTGCGATCACTTTTTATAAATAGCAGTTTGCTTCTATGAACTGCGAAACTGTGATCGCAGTTCGAACCTGTGAATTACGATCACAATAGCAAATAGCAGAAAAGTAACAACTTTCTTCAGGGTATTGTATATATCGTATATGCTATTTGGCGTCATAGCGGTTTGAAGTTTTGAGTGTAACATTCTTATAATTTTATAATTTGAAGTGATAGATGAAATATAATCAAAATGGAATATTTTAATTTGTTTTAATAAAATTTTTAATTTTACTTATTGTTAAAACCATATTTGAAAGCTTGTTGTGTTGAAAACAAGAATTGTAACTAATTAATTTCAGACAAAATATGGAATAAAAAAATTACGGGTTTTTAATATTTTCCCAAAGATTAGGAAACTCCCGTTATTAATTTGGTCTTGAAAATATTATTAGCGGGTATTCAAAACATTCTGATGGATTATGGAGTTTATAGTTTTTCTTTGAAAATATTAAAAGCGGATCATACCAACATACAAATGAACTATGCAATAAGCTCTAAGTTTCAGGTAGCCGAACCGCTCCAACATTTGCGAAAATGTAGTGAAAAGAAAGGCGTAAAAACTTGACTCGAATTACAGGAACCAAAAGAGAATTTACCGCCAATAACGACAAAAGGTTCAGTCGTTCCCACGACAGTCGGGTGTACGTAACTGGACGGGACCCGGACTTGTATTCGGCCAAACACTGTCAAATCGGCAGAATCTGCCGCTACAACAACAACAACAAAAGGTCTCCGTTTTAACGTCGACTTAGTTGCGATCGCAATAGCAATATAAAATCACAGTGATTTAAAAATCGCAATATCGCTCATCTCTAATTGTTACACCAACGAACGACTGCTGTTTCATTGTCTGCGTCCATATGTCATACGTTAGACAATAATTACGAATGTGTGTGAAAAATTTAGGATACCGTTCCAGGATTTCGGGAGAAAAAGTCAATGGTCGGATAGAGGAGATTATCCAGATCAAGAATATATATAGTTATAGCCGTAGGAAGCTTATAGTTTTCGAGATATTCGCGTTTAAAGTTGAAAATTTCAATATTTTAATTACGTATTTTCTCGATATAAAATTAAATTTTCACTTATATTTTTCACTTTTATATCCACTAACACATCACTAATTCAATTGTACACATTTATGTATTTTACATTATTTAGTAGAACAGTTTTATTTCAATATTTAAACAACCTATAAAGATAAAGTATAAAGAAAGTTTTTGATTTTAATAAAACAAACCTGTATTAAGGCTTGTATATAAATTTTATTGCCTCTATTAACTGCACAAACGGATCTTCGTGTCTGTTGGCCACATTTTTCCTCCAAGCATTTTCTAAAATTAAATCCGCGAAGTTTTCGGGACTGACACGCCACTAGGATTCTATCCACCGCCACAAATGGATTGTCCACATCTTTTCTTTTCTTTTGTTCATACCCGTGATTCGCCAAACCATCGTACGCCTTCCAGCAATCCGTATTATTGTTCCTGGCGCAACATTTTTCTTAATCAGGGGTATGAGCACCTCCGCAGACCTAACACTTCCGGGGCATACCTCCAGCCGCAGGTCGTCACTCCCATCCTCAATCATCCCCAACACCCAGTGACCTTCCATGCTCCTGCCTAAAATGATAAAAAACATATAAGTAATTACCTAAAATTGTATATTTTTAACCTTACCTTAATTAAATTTCCTCTTCTCCAATTTACTTTCATCAATTTGCACGTTTTTGCCAGGGCCACCAATTTTACCCACCTCCTGTTGTTCCACTTGGTATAAAACTACCGCTTCGCGACAGTTGTTATACCAATCAGATATGGTAGCGCTAGATAATATTGGTTCCCTGACAGTGCTGTTTTTCCTTACTACCACGTGCGACCAGTGCCATGCGTAACAGAACATTAAATAGAATATGTGGCAAAAGTATTTTCACGTTTTCCAAACAACTGCCCATGGAGCGAGATATCGCCGAACGCGTTCGGCAAGATCCTTTGCAGCACCTAAACGTACCGACGGTGCTATTTCCCATAACGGAGAGCACCATCGGCAGTCTATGCACCGTGCAATTATTTTTTTCAGCAATGAGATCCTCCTCCTCGCAAAAAGCTATGCAGCTCTCCCTCGATTGGAATGTCTGGAATATTTTGGCAATATTTCATATTCCCTTCACCTCCAATACTTTTAATTTGTTCGTTCTAACACACGACTAGCTGATTGATCTTGCAGATATACATATAATTGTAACGAATTATTAAAACATAATTTAAATATTATATTCAATATTTAATTTAACATATGTACCTGATGAATTATTTGCCATTTTCTCCAAAATAATTGAATTAATTTTAATAAGTGAAAATTCTCTTGCTTACACACACAGCTTATTTTCCAAATACGAAATAATTATAAAAATGACAAAAAAAAAGCAACGGTACTTTGCTTTAAAAGTAGAGGTACTTATATCCGTTAGATCGCATAGATGCTAGAGAGGTTGTTATATGAAATTGCTACTTCTTTGCGTATAATTCTTTTTTGCGTGGGCGGCCTTCGGCCGTGCTTCAAAAAGAATAAACCTGGTCGGACAAACACCGGTGTGTATCAAATGTTTTTCTCGTTGAACTTCTTTTGTTATTCTTAAATAATAATAATTCAACATTAAGTTAAATGTATAATAAACGCTATTTTTGCACTATATTATATAAAATAAATGTGTACAAATGAATTAGTGATGTGTTAGTGAATATAAAAGTGAAAAACATTAATGAAAAATTAATTTTATATCGAGAAAATACGTAAATAAAATAGTGAAATTTTCAACTTTAAACGCAAATATCTCGAAAACTATAAGCTTCCTGCGGCTATAACTATATATATTCTTGATCTGGATAATTTCCTATATCCGACCACAACCATTTTAATTCGGAAGTCCTGGGACGGTATACTAAAGCCGACCCCGAATGTGCTCTTTAAAAATGTAAGACAATGTTTTATAGTCTTTATTCAGGCTAGGAAGCTTAAAAAACTTACCAACTGATCCATGATCTGGTAAAATCCATTTCCTTTTATCATGGAAAAAGATAAATTTGATTTGAAATTTGAATTAATAAATTTGACAATTGCTTCAGTGATTTGCCTTGACTTAATTCCGTCTTGAGAAGAAATACTTTCGAATTGCTTAAAAAGTCCTTCACATTTTGTTGGATCAGCGCTATCTCAGACAATTCTGATTTCAATTTATTTTTTAATAGTGTCGAAGTACTTGCCTAGACTGCGATTCAAAAATACTTGTAGTCTTATTATTTGTACTCTCAGATGCCTCACTAAGACGTGACAATGTCGTCCCAACTGTTGGTGAAATGTTTATTATTTCCAAAATGTTTTTCTTCAGTTGGGTGTGTGGAATAGCTTCCGAGGAGCATTCTGAATTATAGCCTTATGTAATTCTAGTAATAGCTTTTTATGTGCTACATTCCGAACATGACAGTAAAAATTCGACGTGTTACCTGATGTTTTTTTTTTGCAGAGTTTGCATGTGGCGGAATTATCTGAAATTGTTATAGAGAATGCTTTTTATTTTGAAGATGGCATTTTGAAAACCTGAAAATGATGTACATATGTAAAATTTATTTATGTATATTATGTATTCGCTAAACTTTCAATAAAGTTGTGTCTGATAGCAGATGAATACGAAGCGGATCGTAAAACAACATCTAAAATTTATGGCAAAAAAAAAAAATTTAACACCAAATGTATTTTTTGGATTTCTTTGTAAAACTAAGTGAGGCTATGATCTATAGTATAAACTAATAATATATGAAATATAATTCTAATTTTTCATGATTACTTCGGCTAGTGAATCTTTCATTCTATCTATCTTTTAGAGTAACTCAAACTTAGACCTATCTTGCTTGTGTTTTAGTCGTTATGTATTATATTTAAAGTTAAGGAACTTCTGCTCAAACATTTTTTTTTACTTTTATAAGACATTTCTTCGCCATGGGAAAGTTGCAAGACTAGGCAACTCTTTCTCATTTCACCTAATACATATTTTCAATCAAATAACTATGTTGTTCTAATAATTTTTAAGACAACGATTTGTTCGTGAAAATAGTATTCACTGTAACGTTTCTGCCAGCACCGGTACAAAATCAAGATTTGGGAACTAAAAAACTCACTCCAAGGCGTTTTTGACTGTTACTAAATGCATATCCTATTTATAAATAATTTACTGATAAAGCTAACCAAATTTTTATTGCAAATTGATTGGGCTTATTAGACAAATACTGTTTGAATATATAGAGTTTTAATAGGGAAGAGCTGTGTTCATCAAATACAAGTACATCAAAAGGTAGGAATACGTTAAATACAAATTTATTTGTTTGCAAGCGTTAAATGCCTTCATTTCTTTTATCGAAGCGAATAAGTCGTACAATTCAGCTTTTTAGTACTCGTATGAGCCTAGCATTGACATACTTTATACCCAAAACATTAACCGACATGTGTTGTGGGCATTCATCCATATTGTTTAGTGATTGATTTATGTACGAGTATATAGAGTAAATTGGAAAATCAGATGGAATCTAAAATTTTGTTATATGGGAAGTAAGTGCCCGTTTCTGTCCATTTTCACAACATAATGATGTAAGGATAGTTATCAACCAAATTCAGTTTTTTAGCTAGTTATCTATTGTTAATTTTGTTATGCCATAATTCTAGGTTAAGTCATAATTTTATATTAGTCTATAAGAGTAAATTTTCATAGACTTAAGTAACTTAAATAAATA
Organism: Bactrocera dorsalis; assembly: GCF_023373825.1. Taxonomy (NCBI): domain Eukaryota; kingdom Metazoa; phylum Arthropoda; class Insecta; order Diptera; family Tephritidae; genus Bactrocera; species Bactrocera dorsalis. Next base: position 21,236,346 of record NC_064306.1, on the reverse strand, counting down.
CTATTTAATAAATTGGTCCAGCGTAAGAGTATTTCACCCAAAGTTGGGCGGTGCCACACATAGTGTTCAATTTTTAAATCAGCGCCTATGGATTTCTTCCGTGACATCTTGAATGTGAAATTAAATGAATTATGGGGCATTTAGTATACTCGTATCATAACATATGTATGTATATACGAGGAGTAGTTATTCTCCGATTAGTACGTTTGGTGGATATGCCTTCTGAAGTTTGATAGTGAGATATGCGCCCCTTTTTATGGATAGGCTACGCCCACTTTTTAGAAATTTTGTTGCCCTGGGGCGTTTCAGTTTTATTTTTTAACTAGCTGGCCCCGCAGCCGTTGTCCTGCGTGAAATTATGTGTTTTGAAATGAAAAGAAAGTTGAATTTATCATTTCATTTTTTTTTTTTCAATGTAACGCAGCTTCATAAACAAAATTTTTTGGTTTCTGTTCCGGTGTACAGAAAAGATGGCTTTCCAACTCGTGTGCACGCCACGTATATCTAGCCGTGTGAAAAACATAGAATTTCCAAACTTATTGCACACACTATGCGACTATCCTTGTGTCCTGTTGAGTGTCATCTCAAATGCAATTTTCGCTGGAAACTGAAATGGCAAATCGTTGGAACTCAAAGAAATTCGTTGAATCAAGCATTCAGCCTGTTGTATTCGATAGCTGCGACACAATCAGTCGGGTTCCATTACATAGTTTCGGCGCTTGCAGATTGCAAAACATAATAACGACAGATTAAACTTTGAGACGCAAATGATGCGGTGGCATACCAAGCCTCTCCAAAGAATTTATAAACTCCACTGGATAATTCACGGCGACGTCTTCAATGGAAAGACGATCGGTCGATTTGTATGAGCGCAAGTCTTCCGGAATTTGACTTTGAATCTTCCAGTTTAAGTCAAGAACATCTGTATTTTTTGGCAGTTAATATTGCGCGTGCATTTAAGGAATCATAGTTACGATAATTTGGCCAATGTCCGAAGATTGGTGATGAGTTCATCTTTCGTGAATTGATAAACCGCAGATAGAATTGATATCAAACCACCGGAAGCATCAACCGGAATTGACCCATTTCCAATTTTTAGCGAATACGATGTAAAATGTTTTCGACAATGTCATTTTTGTTCGTATCTCATAATTGACGCGGATTTAAAGGCTGATATGGTGAAATGATTATCGCGAAAAGTGTGCGATCTTCATTTGCATTCGAAGTAGCTATCGCATCGTCCAACGTTTGTTTCCACTGATTATCGTGTTCCAGCAATTGTAATTGCACACACCATACCATTCACAGTACGCAATACGCCGCGTACATTAATCAGTAGCAACCGAAGGTAGAAGCAATCATCGTTTTTTGGGTGGGTTGTGCAAATTTATCCTAATGCATTAGTTGAGAACACACCTGAATGTCCATCTACTGTTCGGTCTTGCCATGAATGCAAGGTATTTTCAAATAGAGCAATGTTCTCGTAAGCGGATCACTGACGAAAGTTGAGAAAAAAACTCGTCAATGTTAGTTTTGTTGTTGGCGGTGTTACCACCGGCTGTAATGTATTCTCTGGGCTGAAATAAACTCTTTGGCCAATCTCCATATTAACTGCGAGACACACAACAATCGGAAACCGTTCATGAATTGCAAAAGTAAATATCCTACAAAGCGCTTTATTGCAGTTCACGTATGGACCGTATCGTTAAGACCATTGACCGCCATGTTGCTTCCCTTGGTGACGTACTTACAAACGTATTTTATAGATTACACCAAACTGCAATACTAAACATTGATATGAGTTTTGAATGTGAATTAGACAACAGTGGAGAATATAGTACGATCCATATGGTGTCAACTTCGATCTTCACTACTCTAAGTTGTATGGTCGTCTGATGAGCTACGACGATGGAGTGGATATCCATCATTTCCAGTTTGCGATTCCGAAAGAAAAGCAAGCGGATAGTGTTTCGTGCATTTATTGTTAGACATATAAACCGAAAAGGGTCCATGAACCATATTGCTTTCCACCACTTCATATAATACTGGATCTTTCTCTACATCAGGAATTTCCAGAGAAATGATTTCATCAATTTGATCTGGTGTAACCATCATCCAAAGAAGAATATGTGCGTGCGGCAAACCTCTCTTTTGCCACTCAACAGAGTACATCTAGCTAAAGTCAATCAAACATCGTAACTGTTGTTTGAAAAGTCGTGCTGTGCCATCGTGACGATCGCTTACTGATTGACGGCGATCCATAATTCCGCACATATGTCACCGCATCCTGGGAGTACTTCCTGCCTTGTCTTGGGCTGCAATACTTTGATGTCAAAAAGAACACCGACCGATATTAGGGCGATCTCTTGGTGGCTTCGTAACAAATTTCAATCTGCAATTGACCTCTTTGTGTGAAACACACGTAAAGTTTTCACTGAATAATTTTCAATTGTTCAATTCACAACCTGTCGTAAAGCATCGTAAATCGTAAAATTATAAAAAAAAAGTGTAAAAATTTATAATTTTACGATGCTTTACGACAGGTTGTGAATTGAACAAATAATTTTTCTTTTGAATAGCCGGAATAAAAAAGCAAGCGATCGAGACTGAACTATTCAAATAATTTCCAAATCAAAATATTGAAAAACAAAACAGAAATTGAAAAAAAATGTTTATGGAAAAAAGTTACTTTTTGGAATTATCCAATTTGCCGACTTTTCATGAAAAGTATAAGATGTTTTTATTTCTAAACCTTCCTTAATCCACAACGAACAACCTCTTAAAATATCATCATTATTGGTTCAGCCGTTCTCTTAGCGTTACTAACGAACAAACATTCATTCGTTTGTATGAGAAAAAGAAAAGGACTGTTTTTAGGGGTTTTCCGGCAATTATTCGAATAATCCCTGAACCTAAACGAATATTTTAAAAAAAGAATTATCAAATTTCGTTCAGTCGTATTAAAGTTATGAGCGTACATACTTACATTTTGGCGATTCATTTTTACATACATACATATTTATATAGACGAAGATGTAAGGTTGTTTTTATTGTTTTTTTTTTTTGAAGAAATGAAATATTGAAATGATTCCTACAAACATGAATTTTGAACAAATGCTTATGATTTGAAATATAATTTTTGTATTTATGAGTTGTATTAAATTTTGACATAAAGAGATAAAAAGTATCCTATGTCCGTCTCCTGGCTCTAAGCTACCTCCCTACCAATTTTCAGCCAAATCTGTTCTGCCGTTCTTGAGTTATAAGTGATGTAACTAACACGACTTTCTTTTATATATATAGATTTGTAGTTTCTCGCTGAGTTTTACAACACGTTGCCATATTAATAATTTCTTAGGTTCTTCACTCTTTCCTACAAATAGTTGTTGTTCTGAAAAATTGTTCCATTTAATTGATTAGAATTGCGAAAATGTTGATTTGAATTTGGAAAATTTAGATTTGAACAGAAACGGACTTATACTTGTATGTATCTATGCCTATAAATATTGCGTCGCCATGTGTACTCGTATTCGTCTTTGTCCCATAGCTAAAAAATAAGGAGGTCCTACAAACGAAAACTTTATAAGACATACTTATGTATATATGTATATCTGTAGTACTAGATACCAGCACAAGAAAATACATCAAGCTACCTGGCTGTCTCCGGATCAAAAAGCCACCAACCAGATCGATCATGTTGTGACGTTAGACGGAAGTTACGTTTCCAGTGTTCTAGACGTGCCTACGCTAAAAGGCCCTAACATCGACTCGGACCACTATCTTGTTGCAGCCAAGATTCGCACCCGCCTCTGTGCAACAAAAAATGCACGTCAACAAACACAAGGAAGATTCGATGTCGAGAAGCTGTAGTCACAACAGATAGCTGAACGATTTTCTACTCGGCTTGCACTCCTGCTCTCTGAGAGCACTCGTCAACCACTCGGTATAAGGGAACTGTGGGACGGCATTTCAAACTCCTTACGTACAGCTGTAACCGAAACCATTGGTTTTCGGAAAATGCAAAAGAACAGTTGGTACGACGAGGAGTGCCATGTCGCAGCGGAGAGAAAACAGACTGCCCACCTCGCAACGTTACGATCGACCACAACACGTGCGGGATGAGATAGATACCAAGAGTTGAAGAAGAAAGCGAGACGCATTTGCAAACAGAAAAAGAGAGAGGCCAAAATGCGTGAGAACGAAGAGCTTGATAAGCTGGCCGACAGGGGTAATGCTCGAAAATTCTATGAAAAAATGCGGCGGCTTACAGGAGGTTTCAAGACAGGAGAATACTCATGTAGAACCCCCAAAGGTGATCTAGTCACCGATGCCCAGAGCATACTTAAATAATGGAGGGAACACTTCTCTAGCCTGCTGAGTGGCAGTGAACGTATAACGCCAGGAGAAGGCGAACCAGATTCCTCAATCGATGACGAGACGTTCCATTGCCCGACCTTGAAGAAGTTCGAATGGCAATTACCCGCCTGAAGAACAACAAAGTGGCGGGTGCTGATGGATTTCCGGCCGAGCTATTCAAATACGGCGGCGAAGAACTGATAACTGACAACGATTGGAATTTAAGTGTGCTATGCCCAATCCATAAAAAAGGAGACCCCACAATCTGCACTAACTACCGTGGGATAAGCCTCCTCAACATCGTGTATAAGGTTCTATCGAGCGCATTGTGTGAAAGATTAAAGCCCACCGTCAACAAACTGTAGTCCTTCAATCTGCTGCTGAAGAAAATAATGCGGGCCGCAGTACGTAATCGAGCAAGTACAATCTTGTATAAGAGTATACAGCTTCTGGCTTATGCCGATGATATTGATATCGATATGAACGAGGGCAAGACGAAATATCTCCTGTCATCAAACAAACAGTCGTCGCACTCGCGACTTGGCTCTCACGTCACTGTTGACAGTCATAACTTTGAAGTTGTAAATAGTTTCGTATATGTGTGAACCAGCATAAACACCACCAACAATGTCAGCCTGGAAATCCAACGCGTAATAACTCTTGCGAACAAGTGCTACTTCAGACTGAATAGACAATTGAAAAGTAAAGACATTGACACAGTTCAGCGAATTAAAAGACAGCGGCTACGTTGTCCGGATGGACGAAAACACTCCAGTTCTGAAAGTATTCGACGCAGTACCCGCCGAGGGTAGCAGAGGAAGAGGAAGACCTCCACTCCGTTGGAAGGACCAAGTGGAGAAGAATCTGGCTTCGCTTGGAATATCCAATTGGCGAAAAGAAGAAACGACTGGCGCGCTGTTGTTGACTCGGCTATAATCGCGTAAGCGGTGTCTACGCCAGTAAAGAAGAGATAATAAAATTTTTTCCACATTTTATATAATTGATGATTATGTCCAATTGATTATAAATGTCCAATTATAACAGCAATACTTTATATAGAATTTAAAGTTAGATATGAGCAAATAACATGCGATAAGAAAGAACTAGCAAACCGTTTTTCATTGCTGCGGCCAGATTGAGTTATGCATTGGTATAGTTTCTTTAAGAAATGCAACTGTAAAGGTGGAGTGGTGAAAAATTAAAATCTGTAATATCATATATCAACATGCATGTAAAATATATTGTTATACACAAATCTCGAGCTTTTAAGAAGCTAATTCCTATAATTTCCCTAACAGTTGGAAGTTCGAAAATCTTTACATTAGGCATATGAGGACTCAGGAAAGTAATAAGTTGATTCAACTCGTTTTGCATACACAAAATTACTATTGTCAGGACGGTACTCTCTCTGTGGTATATATCACAAATTGGCCAATATTTTCTGTCCAAAGTCAGCTATAGATAAAATGTCCATATATTCGTTCGAGGGTACAATTTTGGTTGGATTTGGATAATTTCTGGTAATTGCTGGGATGTTAAAGAATCAAGTGGAATCTAAAATTGTGCTATATGGGAAGTAGACATAGTTGCCGTTCAATTTCGTGTATTATCGTATTGTGACATAGGAATATAAGAGGAATGCTGCGAACTAAATTTTTTTAAAGCGAAGGGTCGGGTCCGGTTATACAATATGTGATTTCACCAAAAAGTGGGCGGTGCCACGTTACCGTTATATGGAGATTGAGCGGAGTTATCATCCGATTTCATCCATTTTTACACTATCGGAAGTTCTTATTTATTTATTTGTTATATTTTCACTGAGAAAATTTTAGTGGCTTAGGAGATATGTGCATTAAATTAATTGAGGAAAAGGCCATGCCTATTTAAAAAAAAAAATTTTTTGTCCACAGATGCACCTTGCTACTGCGATTCCTTGTGCTAAATTCGAGTATCATATATAATTTAGTCCTTAGTTATGGTAGCTTATCAGTTTTCGGTTAATGGAGTTTTGTGGCTGTGGCAGTGATCCGATTACGCCCATTTACAAACTCATATTTTTTTTTGTACTAGGTAACCCGTATACAAAGTTCCATCGAGATATCTCAATTTTTACTCAAGTTGAAGCTTTCACGGATGGACGGACATACATATTGTCATCCGGACTTAAACCTTTCTTGTCATCTTTATCATTTATATATATACGACCCTAAATCTATCTCGCTTAGTTTTAGGCGATACGTACAACCGTTATGGGAACAAAATTGTTATACTCTGTAGCAACATGTATAAACAACAGTATAAAAAAATAGTAACATGAATTTAATAATATTAGAATGAATTGCAAATAATTTATTCTATGCAAAAACTTAACATAACTATATACAACAAGTAAGGAAGGGCTAAGTTCGGGTGTCACCGAACATTTTATGCTCTCGCATGATAAAGTGATAATCGAGATTTCATTATCCGTCATTTACATATTTTTTTATTTTGCTGTAAAATTAATTAGATTAGTAGTTCCTGAGATATGGTTTTTGGTCCATAAGTGGGCGACGCCACGCCCATTTTCAATTTTTAAAAAAAGCCTGGGTGCAGCTTCCTTCTGCCATTTCTTCCGTAAAATTTAGTGTTCCTGACGTTTGGTTAACGCACTTTTAGTGATTTTCAACATAACCTTTGAATGGGAGGTGGGCGTGGTTATTATCCGATGTCTTCCATTTTTGAACTGTATATGGAAATGCCTAAAGAAAACAACTCTATAGAGTTTGATTGACATAGCTATAGTAGTTTTTGAGATATGTACAAAAAACTTAGTAGGGATCGGGGCCACGCCCACTTTTCCAAAAAAATTACGTCCAAATATGTCCCTTTCTAATGCGATCCTTTGTGCCAAATTTCACTTGTATATCTTTATTTATGGTTTAGATATGACACTTTATAGGTTTTCGGTTTTCGCCATTTTGTGGGCGTGGCAGTGGGCCGATTTTGCCCATCTTCGAACTTCTTATGGAGCCAAGAAATACGTGTACCAAGTTTCATCATGATATCTCAATTTTTACACAAGTTACAGCTTGCACGGATGGACGGACGGACAGACAGACATCCGGATTTCAACTCTACTCATCACCCTGATCACACCAGTCCCCGTGTTCACTTGATATGGCACCGTGCGACTTCTTTCTTTTAGGAAAAATGGTATTCGCCCATGAAAGGAAAACGTTATGTAGACGTAGAGGCTATTCAAAAGGCTTGCACCGGCATAATGGCGGCTATACCTGCCAACGAACTAAAATACTCGTTGGACATGCTTTTGGACCGTGCAAAAAGCTGTATTGGAGCAGAAGAAAACTACTTTGAAAATAATAAATTGATTTTGCCAAAAAAACTATTTGTTCTGTTTTTTTTTTTATAACTAAGGAAAGAAGGAAGTGCAGGATTGTGGTGTTTACCTTCACTTCAAACTATGATCTTTGACTTACTATGAATTTTAAAAGAACCCTTTTCTGACCAGAAATTAGATTCGAGGTGTGCCATTAATTAAAAACTGAACAAAACAAAAAAAATCCAAAGCTGAAATTTGAAATCTAAAACAATGTTGAGAACTAGTTAAAAGGTGAAATTAGTACAGTTTTTGTTATGCGAAAATGAAATGTGTTCAACTGAGAACTAAAATCATAAGAGGAGAGCAAAAGTATACAAATAATAGAATTACTAATTTTAATTTAATTTTGGTTACTTATGATGTCAATAACTCAAAGGTAATGAACGCAAATAAAACAGTTGACTGAAGACTTAAATTCTTGAGATGTTAAATAAACAAGAAAAATTAAAGCTCAACCTTTGTAGTCTTTTAGATAACCTCGAAAAAACTTTTCCACTTACACATTCACAAATTTATTATGTGTGGAGACTTTAATGCAAATTACATACATATGTCTACTGGGGAACGCGCCTAACCACAAAATTTATTCCAGGCGGCTCGAAAAGCAGGATATAAGTTTGTGTCGACCGCAACACGACCTTATACCTGGATTCCAACAAAATACTTGACGTAATAAACCTGTTTATTACTAATAAAATATTCTCGACATTTTATCGAATTAGAAGGCAGCTAAATCTTAGCTCAATATATGTTTTATATGTATAACTATGTAAAAAGTTATTGAAAGACAACTAACTTTGAAGTTATACAACAAAAATAGGTCTGGACTGCGTTCAAAAAAATCCTGCAGGGATGGCAAAAGAAACTCAACAAGCTACATGTGATAGTACTCCAAAGGTGAAGCGAAACATTATAGGTTCAAATTAGTCTAAAGAAATGAAACTCGCGGGAAAAGGCAACAAACATGCTCACAACTTGACAAAACCAACCTTAATAGGAATTAAAACGCGAAATCACCCATATAAAAATTAGTTAATGCAAAAATATTTATCTCAACTATCGGCTGACTAAAAAGATGATTATTCGCTCTGGAGGAGTACTAAATATCTTAAACGTCCAACATTAGCTTTAAAAGTATTATTAACACTAACACATAGGCTAGAAGTGATTGTGATAAAACAACAGAATTCGCAACACAACACATCTACCGAATATGTGATTGTCTGTGTTTCAAAAAAAATACTTGAAAATACGTTCTCAAGTATACCCAAATTAATGCACTCAGCCCAGTTTTTCCTATGCCTTTGATATATTCCATGTAATGATTTCCACAAAGCACCTGACTTTAACCCGTTAAGGTTGGTCAACATATGATATTTTAATGAAATTAATGGGATACATTTTCTAGGAAATTAAGTATGTGGTTTCGCTCTAAATTATGATGGAGTTGGCATAGGCCAACTTCGAATTGCTTATATAATGAATTCGCGTAGGATAAATCCTATTAGAGTCTATACCAACTGTGTGAAATAGGATGAAATCCGATTATAATCCCGTTAATTTTCCATATAACGGTTTTGTTAAAGATTATTAAAAGCGCGATAAAACAATACCTAAATGCGCCAGAAACATTAAATTTTTAACCTAGGGTGAAACGAGAGAGCTTTATGAGAGCTGTGGTCGAAATTGTACGAAGGCGTGGCGCCGCCCACATTTAGGTATCTCAAGACCTACTCAAAATATTTCAATTAAATGATAACAAAAGATTATCCTGATATTACATTGTGGAAATGAATCGCCATTTTCAAAATTGTCAAAATCAGTAGATAAGATAACTTTTTGCTGAAAATGCCCGTTAATCTGTGAGATATGTCAATGAAATTCGCCAAAAATGTTTTTTTGTAAAAAGAATATATTTTTATAGTATGTCGAAAATGGACTGAACCGAGTCAATACTCCCGTAGCCCTCATATACCGGTCACTTTATACTACATCTATCGGCCACTGCGCAATTTACTTTAATGAAATCGAGAGAACGTAATTTCTTAAGAATATATGTATTTGTGTACCTGAAATAGATAAAATCGGGTGTAAACTTGTTCTAGATCCCGCATAATTAACAAACCTTATGCATCTGAAGGTATTTCCTCCCATTGATCTTGGCAAGTTGCAAGATTATTAATTGTTCGGTTACACCCGAATTTATCCCTTCCTTACTTGTTTTTATTACTAATCTGCATATATATGTACTCGTATGTATTGATTGCTGCTCGCGTTATAAAAGCAAATTTGACTTGAATTCGTATTAATATTATTACCATGCCAACCACAAAGATTCCTTAAGTCTGATGACCCCCTCGTTTTATTAAATAACTTTCTGCAACTTTCACTGATACAAAAAATGCAATACGCAAATCATTAAAATTTTATGTTGAGTCATAAAATCTCGCCAAACCAAATGAAACTTTTCATATTCGTAAGCCAATAATGTAAAATAAAGGGTGATTTTTTAAGAGCTTGATAACTTTTTTTAAAAAAAAAACGCATAAAATTTGCAAAATCTCATCGGTTCTTTATTTGAAACGTTAGATTGGTTCATGACATTTACTTTTTGAAGATAATTTCATTTAAATGTTGACCGCGGCTGCGTCTTAGGTGGTCCATTCGGAAAGTCCAATTTTGGGCACCTTTTTCGAGCATTTCGGCCGGAATAGCCCGAATTTCTTCGGAAATGTTGTCTTCCAAAGCTGGAATAGTTGCTGGCTTATTTCTGTAGACTTTAGACTTGACGTAGCCCCACAAAAAATAGTCTAAAGGCGTTAAATCGCATGATCTTGGTGGCCAACTTACGGGTCCATTTCTTGAGATGAATTGTTGTCCGAAGTTTTCCCTCAAAATGGCCATAGAATCGCGAGCTGTGTGGCATGTAGCGCCATCTTGTTGAAACCACATGTCAACCAAGTTCAGTTCTTCCATTTTTGGCAACAAAAAGTTTGTTAGCATCGAACGATAGCGATCGCCATTCACCGTAACGTTGCGTCCAACAGCATCTTTGAAAAAATACGGTCCAATGATTCCACCAGCGTACAAACCACACCAAACAGTGCATTTTTCGGGATGCATGGGCAGTTCTTGAACGGCTTCTGGTTGCTCTTCACCCCAAATGCGGCAATTTTGCTTATTTACGTAGCCATTCAACCAGAAATGAGAAATGATATGTAGACCATAAATCGGACGTAAAGCGCGAAACACATTTCGAACCGAACACTGATTTTGGTAATAAAATTCAATGATTTGCAAGCGTTGCTCGTTAGTAAGTCTATTCATGATGAAATGTCAAAGCATACTGAGCATCTTTCTCTTTGACACCATGTCTGAAATTCCACGTGATCTGTCAAATACTAATGCATGAAAATCCTAACCTCAAAAAAATCACCCGTTACATAAGTACGTAAGGGGGTATTCTACTCTAGATTTTTTAAAAATTCGATTTTTTTCATATTTTTAAAGTCTATACCCTCAAGAACACATCCTCCAAAGGATTTTTAAAAAATAAAATTATTTTAAGAGCTACAGTTACTTTAGTGTCGCAGTACCTAGCCCGGTAGGTAGGTAGACTCGCTTTTTTAAACGCGTTTTTCTCGAAACTACTTTTTCCACACGGTACCGGCATTATCTCAAGTTCTATACAACCGATTTACTTGAAATTTTGTGTAAACCTTCTTTATATAATCCTTCATCCTTTATCTTTATATAATCTTTAATCCTTTGTTTTTAATGTTTAAAAAAAAATCAGAAATTTAAAAAAAAAGCGTTAAAAATGATTTTTATTTTCAGGCAGTCGCCATTTTTCAAAAAAATTTTTTTTTGAATCCTTACTAATTAACAATTTCTTTTGATTTTTTTTCACACCACCAGGAGAATCAGGATCAATGTCACCAGGATGCGCCTATAAACTTCTTCTTCTTCTTTACTGGCGTAGACACCGCTTACGCGATTATAGCCGAGTCAACAATAGCGCGCCAGTCGTTTCTTCTCTTCGCTACGTGGCGCCAATTGGATATTCCAAGCGAAGCCAGGTCCTTCTCCACTTGGTCCTTCCAACGGAGTGGAGGTCTTCCTCTTCCTCTGCTTCCCGCGGCGGGTACTGCGTCGAATACTTTCAGAGCCGGAGTGTTTTCATCCATCCGGACAACATGACCTAGCCAGCGTAGCCGCTGTCTTTTAATTCGCTGAACTATGTCAATGTCGTCGTATATCTCGTACAGCTCATCGTTCCATCGTATGCGATATTCGCCGTGGCCAATGCGCAAAGGACCATAAATCTTTCGCAGAACCTTTCTCTCGAAAACTCGTAACGTCGACTCATCGGTTGTTGTCATCGTCCAAGCCTCTGCATCATATAGCAGGACGGGAATTATGAGAGACTTATAGAGTTTGGCTTTTGTTCGTCGAGAGAGGACTTTACTTTTCAATTGCCTACTCAGTCCGAAGTAGCACCTGTTGGCAAGAGTAATCCTGCGTTGGATTTCCAGGCTGACATTGTTGGTGGTGTTAATACTGGTTCCTAAATAGACGAAATTATCTACAACTTCAAAGTTATGACTGTCAACAGTGACGTGGGAGCCAAGTCGCGAGTGCGACGACTGTTTGTTTGATGACAGGAGATATTTCGTCTTGCCCTCGTTCACTGCCAGACCCATTTGCGTTGCTTCCTTGTTCAGTCTGGAGAAAGCAGAACTAACGGCGCGGGTGTTGAGACCGATGATATCAATATCGTCGGCATGCGCCCGCAGCTGTACACTCTTATAAAAGATTGTACCTGCTCGATTAAGTTCTGCAGCTCGAATTATTTTCTCCTGCAGCAGATTGAAGAAGTTGCACGATAGGGAGTCGCCTTGTCTGAAACCTCGTTTGGTATCAAACGCCTTGGAAAGTTCGTTCCCGATCCTGACAGAGCTTATAGTGTTGCTTAACGTCAGTTAACAAAGCCGTATTAGTTTTGTGGGTAGACCAATTCAGATATAGCGGAATAAAGTAATCCCCTTTTCGTGCAGTCAAAAGCAGCTTTGAAATCGACGAAGAGGTGGTGAGTGTCGATTCTCCTTTCACGGGTCTTTTCCAAGATTTGGCGCATGGTGAATATCTGGTCGGTTGTTGATTTACCAGGTCTGAAGCCACACTGATAAGGTCCAATCAGCTTGTTGACGGTGGGCTTTAATCTTTCACACAATACGTTCGACAGAACCTTATATGCGATGTTGAAGAGGCTAATCCCACGGTAGTTGGCGCAGATTGTGGGGTCTCCTTTTTTATGGATTGGGCATAGCACACTTAAATTCCAATCGTTGGGCATACTTTCGTCCGACCATATTTTGCAAAGAAGCTGATGCATGCACCTTATCAGCTCTTCGCCGCCGTATTTGAATAGCTCGGCCGGCAATCCATCGGCCCCTGCCGCTTTGTTGTTTTTCAGTCGGGCAATTGCTATTCGAACTTCTTCATGGTCGGGCAATGGAACGTCTGCTCCATCGTCATCGATTGGGGTATCGGGTTCGCCTTCTCCTGGTGTTGTGCGTACACTGCCATTCAGCAGGCTGGAGAAGTGTTCCCTCCATAATTTAAGTATGCTCTGGGCATCGGTGACTAGATCACCTTGGGGGGTTCTACAGGAGTATGCTCCGGTCTTGAAACCTTCTGTAAGTCGCCGCATCTTTTCGTAGAATTTTCGAGCATTACCCCTGTCGGCCAGCTTATCGAGCTGTTCGTACTCACGCATTTCGGCCTCTTTCTTCTTCTGACTGCAAATGCGTCTCGCTTCCCTCTTCAACTGTCGGTATCTATCCCATCCCGCACGCGTTGTGTTCGAGCGTAACGTTGCGAGGTAGGCAGGCTGTTTTCTCTCCGCTGCGACATGGCACTCCCCGTCGTACCAGCTGTTCTTTTGCACTTTCCGAAAACCAATGGTTTCGGTTGCAGCTGTACGTAAGGAGTTTGAAATGCCGTTCCACAGTTCCCTTATACCGAGTTGTTGACGAGTGCTCTCAGAGAGCAGGAGTGCAAGCCGAGTAGAAAATCGTTCGGCTGTCTGTTGTGATTGCAGCTTCTCGACGTCGAACCTTCCTTGTGTTTGTTGGCGTGCGTTTTTTGCTGCACAGAGGCGGGTGCGAATTTTGGCTGCAACAATATAGTGGTCCGAGTCGATGTTAGGACCTCGGAGCGCACGCACATCTAAAACACTGGAAACGTGTCTTCCGTCTATCACAACATGATCGATCTGGTTGGTGGTTTTTCGATCCGGAGACAGCCAGGTAGCTTGATGTATTTTCTTATGCTGGAATCTAGTACTACAGATAACCATATTTCGGGCCCCGGCGAAGTCGATCAGCCTCAACCCATTTGGGGATGTTTCCTCGTGGAGGCTGAATTTACCGACCGTAGTGCCAAAGATACCTTCTTTGCCCACCCTGGCGTTGAAGTCGCCAAGCACGATTTTGACATCGTGGCGGGGGCATCTCTCATAAGTGCGCTCCAAGCACTCATAAAAGGCATCTTTGGTCACATCGTCCTTCTCTTCCGTCGGGGCGTGGGCGCAAATCAGCGATATGTTGAAGAACCTCGCTTTGATGCGGATTGTGGCTAGACGTTCATTCTCCGGAGTGAATGATAGTACTCGGCGACGGAGTCTCTCTCCCACCACGAATCCAACACCAAACTTGCGCTCCTTTATATGGCCACTGTAGTAGATGTCACAAGGACCTACTCGTCTCTGTCCTTGTCCCGTCCATCGCATTTCTTGGACGGCGGTGATGTCAGCCTTTATTTTCACGAGGACATCAACCAGCTGGGCAGCGGCACCTTCCCAATTAAGGGACCGGACATTCCAGGTGCATGCCCTCAAATCGTAGTCCTTATTTCGTTTGCCATGGTCGTCATCAAAAGGGGGGTCTCTCATCCGAGGCTTATAGTTGATTTTCATTGGGGGTGTTTTTTTACGTGGCGGGTCCCAAGCCCAGCGCACAACCCTATGCAGGGGATGTTTCGCCTTCTCACTTTAGCTCGCCTTCAAACGGATGTTCTTAGGCTACCCAGAGGATACTTGGTCAAAGACCGGAAGTCGTGAGCTGCTTGAGACATATGTAAAAGAATCGTTTCTGGCCACTCCCAAGTGAATGGCGATCAGAGAACTTTCCTCACTTGCGTGAACTTCTACACATGACTCCATCCTCCAAACTACAGTGGTCCAATCGAAACAAACCTTGAAAAAATCGGATATTTTGTATACCAAAAAAAAAGATGACAATAATTCGATATCAACCGTTCAGATACTCGTATCAGGACGCGGCCACATTTGAAAGTAATAATATTCAAAAAATAAATGCCAAAGAATGTTCTTCCGAATGGAACTAAGCATTCCTCATTAGATTTTAAGTTTCTGAAGTTTACAGTTATTCTAATTAAAAAAAGATAAAATTTGCTTCGAAATTATAGTACAATATTATAACATATAGCTTAAATTCCACTACATATGGTGTATAATATAAACTCAACCAGTTGATGGAAAATCAACATATTAGGGATATGAGATTTAAGTCAAAGTCTAAACCAATTCAGTTGCATTATTTTTAAGAAATATTGCCTACTTGATTTCCTTGAAATATCACACACATTGTCCGACGTAGGCGCTTTACAGATGGAACCAACGACCGGGTTTTACCCATTTTTGGCACCACGAAAAACTTTTCTCTGAGTTTTATTTTTTAACTTAAAAAAACTCAGCCATAGGCACTCAGGTGCCAATATTCTGTATTTGAGGCCTTGATAAGTTACCATTCAACCACTTTGAGGCGCTGAATATTATATCCTATAGCAGCTTCTAATTTACGTATTTAGTGAGTTATCGCACCCTTAATAGTTTTCAATATACTTGTATATATAGTATATACCGATTTCTCCCATTGTACCACTGTCCAAGGTGATGCCAAAAACATTCGTCCTGGTTTGGTTGAAAAAGCTTTCACTGTTTCTGAGATGTGGACATTAAACTTATAGGGAGCAGGGTCTTGCCCACTTTTCAAAATATTAAAGGAAGGTCAGATAGTCACTAGTCGCGATCATATACTTATACATATATGTCTTTATATAATATATGGACTCCTGAATTACTGAATTTTAACAAAATTTAGCACACTGTGTCGACTTCGAACCAACTTAGAAGATAGGATAGTAAAAAATGCATAAATAAACAAGTAAGGAAGGGCCAAGTTCGGGTGCAACCGGACATTTTATACTCTTGCAACTTGCAAGAAATATTTGAAGTGTAAAACCAAACATATATGTAGAGTGAAGTCAGCCGGAAGCTCGAAAATCCTGATATTAATTATGTAAGGTCTAGGCTAAGTATTTGCTCAAATTTATCTATTTTGGGCACAAGCATACATTCACTGTTATGAGTAAAACACGCTCTCTTATTTTCATTGGGATAACTCACATATTGGCCGATATATGCGGTACAAAGTCACCTGGAAATTCGAAAATCTTTATATTAAGTATATGGCGGCTAAGAGAAGTATTTGTCCGATTCAACCTATTTTTGACATACAGATATAACATTATAAGAGAAGGACTATCCTTTAATTTCAATTATATATCTCGCACATTGATCTTCGATCAAAAGTCAACTATTGGCACCGGGGTTCAAATATTCAGCTGGCTAGGTCATATCGTACGTATGGGTGAAAACACTCCAGTATTCCAGTTAAGTATTCGACGCAGTACCCACCGAGGGAAGCAGAGGAAAAGGAAGAAGAGGAAGACCTCCACTCCGCAAAAAAGAAGAAGAATCCCTTGGATACTTATACCGACAAACTCTTCTTTCGCCTTTATTCGGTTAGATAAGTTAGCACCCCACACATTCAAAAAGTATGATATGATGCATTAATATCATATGATACAAAGTAATAAAATATGACACCACTAAATCGCTGAGAGTGCGACACGAGTAGTGGCAACTAGTGATGAGCGATATTTCACTACCGGTGATTTTTTCACTGTGATTGAAAAATCGCAAATCGCAACTGCGATCACTTTTTATAAATAGCAGTTCGCTTCTATGAACTGCGATTACGATCGCAGTTCGAACCTATGAATTACGATCACAATAGCAAATAGCAGAAAAGTAACAACTTTCTTCAGGGTATTGTATGTATATATCGTATATGCTATTTGGCGTCATAGCGGTTTGAAGTTTTGAGTGTAACGTTCTTATAATTTTTAATAATGGCAGGAAATGTATCAAGGAAAAGAAGTGAAGTGTGATGTTTGAAGTGGTAGATGAAATATAATCAAAATGGAATATTTTAATTTGTTTTAATAAAATTTTAATTTTACTTATTGTCAAAACCAAATTTGAAAGCTTTTTGTGTTGAAAACAAGAATTGTAACTAATTAATTTTAGAAAAAATATGGAATAAAAAAATTACGGGTTTTTAATATTTTCCCAAAGATTAGGAAACTCCCGTTATTAATTTGGTCTTGAAAATATTATTAGCGAGTATTCAAAACATTCTGATGGATTATGGAGTTTATAGTTTTTCTTTGAAAATATTAAAAGCGGATCATACCAACATACAAATGAACTATGCAATAAGCTCTAAGTTTCAGGTAGCCGAACCGCTCCAACATTTGCGAAAATGTAATGAATAGAAAGGCGTAAAAACTTGACTCGAATTACAGGAACCAAAAGAGAATTTACCGCCAATAACGACAAAAGGTTCTGTCGTTCCCACGACAGTCGGGTGTACGTAACTGGACGGGACCTGGACTTGTATTCGGCCAAACACTGTCAAATCGGCAGAATGTGCCGCTACAACAACAACAACAAAAGGGTCCGTTTTAACGTCGACTTAGTTGCGATCGCAATAGCAATATAAAATCACAGTGATTTATAAATAGCAATCACTGAAATCACAGTGATTTAAAAATCGCAATATCGCTCATCTCTAGTGGCAACCTGTGGGAAGCGCAGCGTCAGCAAACTCCGTACCCGTTGCAGCGGCAAACATATGTAGGTCAAGAGTTACAATAAGTATAATTAATTGTAAATCTTAGTTCTTATGCGGAATTCAAGCAGAGCTCCCGGAAAACATTTTTTTTATAAAAAATAACTAAACGTTTTTAACTGATATGTTGTTTACTCCACTGCGGTTTGTTCACACATAAATTGACGAATACATGTACATATAAGCTAATAACCTGGGGAATGTATGCAGAGCTAAAAAGGTCTGCTTTGTGCAGAAATATCGTGGTTGATTGTATATTACCGTTATCAAATGTAAATAACGTATGTATTAGGAAATGCGTAATTAGTCAATTAGCACAAATGCTATATACATTTGCTCACAAAATTATTGTGCGTTTTCTTTAGAATTTGTTATTCAGCGTAGGGTTATTGTTTTCACTTTTCGCTGAAGCGCTGGCCACTTGGGAGTATTTCTACAGTTGAGTTCATTTCGTGTTTTACTGTCTTACAGTGTATATCTAATATGCCTACAAGAAAATAATTAACCACATCTAAAAAAAAGTGTTATTTTAAATCTTCACAATGTTCATAGATGGCACAATAGACAAACACATCTTTATTTGTCCATTCTCAAAGAAAATTTGGGTTCCAGTGTGGAAAACGCGGGTATGGAAACGAATGGGTTGTTGTTTCAACATGGCAATCACCCTAAACATACAACCCATGGCATTAAAATGCGAATCCTTCTTGACACAAAACGTTTTCCAGTAAATATTGTAGTGAAAGTTTGTAACTAAAGGAGGATTAGTATGAAGATATGATGAATCAAACTGCTGCGACGCCTATAAAGTTCCGTTAAGCTCCACAATTGTATTAGAGAGGAGCATTTAAGACTGAGAATTTTTTTTAATAAGTGTGGACTCGTCCTCGCTTTCAAAATTCTAAAAGAGGGTTGATGTTACAAATGGGTGTACTCCTAAACATTTTGAAAAAATTAGAGTGGACCCGCAGTCTAATAGGCTCAGAGTTCATATCTTCTAAGCCACTGAAACCACCGGGGTGATATAAGAAAGCTTTATAAAGCTTTATAGGAACCAGGTCAAAATTTGAAGATTGGCGTGACCCCCCGACATTTAGGTGAAATTACATTCATAGACGGTCCTACCAAATTTCAACCTAATTCTATACATAACATTATCCTGACGATCCGATCGTACATTGTAAAAATAGTCGTAATCGGACTACAACCACGCCGACTTCCCATATTTAATTTAAATTCCGTAAGTATCTTTGATTTTTCTGTACAAAAATAAGCACTAGTAACAATATTCGGATAAAAATTTCGACTTTGAGATAAGTGATCTCAAGACTAAATTAAATCATACTTGTTCAAGCTTCCACATACCGAACATGTGTAATTTATGAAAATGTGCTTGATAGTAATATACACTTGTGCCTAAAATA
Source organism: Bactrocera dorsalis (assembly GCF_023373825.1). NCBI lineage: Eukaryota > Metazoa > Arthropoda > Insecta > Diptera > Tephritidae > Bactrocera > Bactrocera dorsalis. The sequence continues at coordinate 21,217,123 of NC_064306.1, read as the reverse complement.
GATAAAATCTGGCGAAAACTGAGCCCCTATATATGTAGTTGGTATTCAGGATTTTGAAAAGTCCGGCTAATTTTACTCCGTAACTGTCAAATACGGCGGCGGCAGTTTGATGATTTGGGGTTGCTTCACGTGGTGGCATTTTGGTCCTTTGTTTAGAATAAGTGGAATAGTGAATAAGGAGATGTATTTGCGAATTCTAAGTTCACAGCTGCCTGGCGTCGTGGACGAATGCGCCCATCCGATTGAGGAAATAATTTTCCAACAGGAAAGAGATCCGAAACATACGACGTGGACCCTTTTCTCCAAAACCAAAACTTTAAAATTTTCAAATGGCCAGCACAAAGTCCCGAATTGATGGGCATACATTAAGCAACAGCTGGTCAGGTATCGAAATCCGCCTTCTAACATGGACGAACACTGGAGTCGGGTATAGGAGTGGAAAAATATACCTCAGTCAAGTATTGAAAAACCGGTTTAAAGTATGGCCTGGCGTATAAAAGGCGTAATAAAAAATAAAGGTATATGGACAAAGGATTCTATCTTGTAAATAAATCTAACCGTATAAATTAGAATTTATCATATATTTTCATACGAGAATAAAATAAAGCTATTCTGCTTTATATTTTTAATAAATTGATGTATTATCTTTACTTTAATGTATGAATGTTGTGGATACTGCCAGTAGAAAAAAAGTTATGAGAACATTTAATTGAATTATGTAAACGTGTTGACAGTTTTGCTCCTCATTGTATATACGAGGTGTGTTCAAAAAGTATCGCGAATCGTAACTGACAGTTTTCTTCGATTGCAGGGGCGAAGTGCATCATGAGTTCTTGCCACAGGGAAGAACGGTCAATAAGGAATATTACCTGTAAGTTATGCGCAATTTGCGCGAAGCAATCCGCCAGAAACGCCCGGATTTGTGGAAGAACAAAAATTGGCTTTTGCACCACGATAACGCCCCTGCTCATACACATCGTTGCTTGTGCGCGACTTTTTGGCCAAAAACAACACACTATCTGGCCCCCTGTGACTTTTTCTTGTTCCCTGAAGAGGCCATGAAAGGACGACGTTACGTTTCTCTTGACGAGATAAAGACGGCATCGAAGGAGGAGCTGAGGAAGATAAACAAAAAATAATTTTTTGAAGTTCTTCGAAGATTGGAAAAACCGTTGGCACAAGTGTATAATATCTCATGAGGATTACTTTGAAGGGGACGAAATAGATATTCATGAATAAATAAATAATTTTTGAAAAAACACAAAATTCGCGATACTTTTTGAACACACCTCGTACATAAGTATGTATTTATAAAAATGCTTGAAAATTAGTTCTTAAGTATACTTGAGCAATGTCAAAAATTAATGCTATCAGACCTTCCATTTCTTAGCTCCCAATATATCCTTTATAACTACTTATGTTTAGGTTATTCAAAATGTGTGATATTTTGATGAAATTAAGTGAACCCGTTTTCTTAACAGCTATAAATTATATTAATGGTTTTGCGCTCAATATAAACGAATTGGTTTTGGTAAACACCTCATATCCCTAATATAATGAATCCCGATCCTTTGGTTACCATAAACTCAATTCTATGTTTTACTCGGCTTTCATTTAACACGTTTTGAAAACAATGTATTTTTTAACCCCATTTTACTAAATTTAGTGTCCAAAATTGGTTCGCCTTAAAATTTATTTGTCAGATCTAGTTTATGCAAAATGTGTTTATATCACAATTTAAGAGGAATTTCGCTTTTTGTTGAAGCAATAAGCTAACTGCTGAAAGCAATTGTACCATATAGTATAATATATATGTACATATGTACACATTATAATGTGTTTTCCAATAAGAGTGATATGATTTATTTTCAACAAAAAATTACACCAAATGTTAAGGAAATTCAAATGCTTTTATTCAATGCTAAGTACAATCGATACAATTAAGCTTTTAATACAACATCATTCAAATGGCCTCCACGACTTCTTTTGCAGGAACGGATTCGATGAACCCAATTTTCAAGCTTTTTTCCACTAAATCAAGTCGTCTGTCATGAATATGGCACGTAGTCCCATCTTGTTGGAGCCAGATGTTGTTAGTATCAACTTGTTCCATAATAGTTATAATAGATTTGACAATAACCATGAAACGAACCCGTAATTCGCCAGACCAAAAACCACACCAAACTGTCAATTTTGGTGAACGCAATGGTTGTTCATGAATAGCTTGTGGTTTTGTTCATTTAATGCACCACTTAGATAGTGAATCTCATCGGTAAAGATGATTTGCGTAAAAAACCGTTATCGATTTTAGGTTCTTTTAGGGCAATATCAGCAAATTCACGATGTTTACGGTGGTCTAATGGCTTCAATTCTTGAATGAAAACAATTTTAGGGAATCGGGAAGCGTTCTTCTTCATTTTTCCTAAAGGTGGTCAGAGGAAACCCTTGGCCACTGCCAAAATGTGAGAGAGTCAGAGGGCACCTGGGCTTCATAAGCTCAAAAGCTGATGATTGATCGGATTTCTATACAAAGAGGTAGTTTCTCGTGTGGAGGAGGTATGGAGGGGAGCCAAATTGGAGGCTGTGGACAAAAGGACTTTCCACTTCGCCCTAAAGCTCGCGTCTGGCTGCCAGATGAACCTTCCTCAGTGAGACTAAGGGAGTCCTTAGATACTGTAACCTCTTACTACCCACGCATAACTGGAGCGTAATAAGTGTGGAGAGAACGGAGGAACCATATCGGCAAGTGCTGATTCTGTTAAATGCGGAGTTCGTCGGTCCTCTCAGCAAAAGCAAGGAAGCCATAAGCTTTCGGTTTGAAAGGGTGATCTTTAGGATATGTGGAGATGCTCAAGCAAGTTTTGGGGGCGGTTCGTCACTCGGCGACTCCGTCCTTAGCCTCGAAGGTGCGGGTCAATCGGCCATGGCGGCCTTTACTGTTTCGTCTAAAGCAAGACGAAGCCGATGTCGTTCAAATCCAGGAACCACGACTGCCCAGTAACGACATCTCTGGATTGATCACGAACAGTCATAAGCTGCTACCAACAATGCAGGTAGAACAAGAGCCTGATGTACGTATATATGTCCGAAATGATTTATCGGTACTTCTTTTACCCAAGTTAAGAAAAGCTGATGTAGTAACGGTAAAACTGAAGTGCGTCGCCGGAAATTTCTAGTTAATTTCGTTAATTTGCATGACGATGAGATGGAACCACCTCCCCTATTATTAAGGAAAACCTTGGCCGAAGCATCACAAAGACGAACAGAGTCATCTTTGATTCCGACGCCAACTCGCGACATTCAATCTGGAGCAGCTCGGAAACTAAGAATAGAAGTGAGTCGCTCTTTGACTTCATTGGTCATAGCTATGTTGGGTTCAGTCTAGTTGATGAATATCCACCTAGAAAGTCTTTTTTTAGAAATCGGAATTGCATTATACATGTTCGAGTAAAGGAAAGCAAGGAGGACTTCATGAAAAAGCTTCTGCGAAAATATGGAGGGCTTTCAGCAGTCCTTTCAATACGTCCTCAGGAGGATATGTCTCGGAGTACTACAAGTTAATTGTGTCGCCTTTGTCGACCTTCTGGATGAACAACACTTGACTTGGACGGTGAGACAAACAGCATCAACATTGGTCAGCGCTGGGCCACCATCGGTACATACACTGCCCCAAAAGGCTTTTGGGCCAATATTGATCGCAAGAGATCTAGTGCTCTCGTCCGCACTCCGTAAGCTCAGCCTCTTTCTAGTTACTGGTAGAGATGCCATTGCCATTGCGTCCATGCTATAAGGTTGGGAATCTGACCGGACGCCATTTGCAGATGCTGTATGAAAGAGGTAACCACTTAACACATCGTTCTTGACTGTACCGCGTTTGGGAGATCAATACTAAAATACTTGGGAGTGAAAATTTGTATTGGCTACTAAGCGTTTTGCTATTTTATAAGTTCGAATGCAGAAGTTATTTTTTTTCTATAGCTTCACAAAGGACTACATTTATGCGTCCATGTGTGATCTTTGATCAGCCATCTAAACTAACTTAACCTACCCTAGGCTGTCACACTATGTGTCCTACACGAAATGTGAGGAGTTCTAAGCAGATATAGTACATGCTGCTTCAATATTTGGATATAGTTTATAATCAATTCTATCGTACCAAATCAATTGGTAATGATTTTTGATATGTAAATATACAAATGTTTTTATATTTTATTAGAAGATCTCATCTACACGTTGCTATGGTTAAGGTCGAATAAAAGAGAGCTACAAAAGTTTTTTGTAAATAAAACAAAAACGGTTTGGGATATCAATGAAATTCTTTATTCCTGTGAAAGTACATTCGCAAGTACTCCATGAGTTGCCATTGTATAGCGAAAAAATTACAGTTTGAGTGATGATTAAGACCTGGACGTCACTGTGAATGGGAATCTCTACCGCTTAATGATAACCGAATATTTTCGTCCCAAATTGGATGATATGGACTTAGGAAATATGTGGTTTTAACAGTACGGCACCTTAAGTCACACAGCGAATGTCACAACCGTTTAATTAAAAACCAAGTTTAGTGAACGTATTATGTCACGAATGGCCCAGTCAATTGTCCGCCTCGGTCGTGCGATTGGACGGCGTTAGACTTTTTCCTGTAAGGCTACGTCAAGCCTATGATCTATGCCAACAAGACAGCGACGATCGATGAATTTCGTACTAATATCAAACGTGAAATTGCAGCAGTATCGGCCGATTTATGCTTGAACCCCTTCGAAAATTGGGTTTAGCGTCTGGACTTCTGCAAGCGTGCCCCTGAAGATCATGCAAAAGAAATCGAGTTTCATACATAATGGCATCGAATGTATTTTCACATGAATAAAGAATTGCATTGATATCTCAAACCTTTTTGTTGTTTTTGCAGCTATTATTGAAAAACCCTTTACTAGAAGATACCGTCCACTTCTTGTTGTGGCTAGAATATATCTTAATTTTAAACTATTCAACACAGTAAAATTATCCGCAATGCCTTGGCGATTCTACTGTCACTTCGAATTTCTGTTGTGATATTACAAATCCTGCAAATACACCTTGTTCAGTAATAACATATATGGTATACAAAAATTACTGTGCTCTTGCAGTAGCTACGTGTTTAATATTTGAAATATAATTTTTTATTCATGAACTACATTAACTTTTAGCATAAAGAAATAAAAAGTATTATCAGTCAGTCTCCTCCTTCTATGCAACCTCACCACTAATCGATTCGGTTCAGCCGCTTTTGAGTTAGAAATACTGTAACTAACACGACTTGCATTATTATATATATGTGTTGAGATTTAAATTTATACACTTTTCGATTTTTCTAAAATTATTCGCTTATTGATTACACAATTTTCAGTTTAAACTAGCATTTTATGCTTTTTAAGTCCAAGGCTATTCCTCCTTTTTACTGCATATGAAGAAAGAATAACATAATTTTATTGCGTGTTCAACCATAAAATGATTGCTTCAACCCTGAATGTTTTTGTCACGAGACATTGAGAATATGAGTATTTCCGCCCTTTTGACCATTAACCTTATAAGGGTGACCTTTCACAATTGACTTGACCCCTTACATTTAAAACACTATCCGCGTACACGGACATCCTCACAAACAACACACAAACTGTTGGCTCAGAATTATGTACAATACTATATAGTATTTATAAATTATTCACTATAATAATATGATTAAACTTACTGCTTTACTGTGATAACTCTGTGACTCAATTTATATTGCTGTTCGCATTTAGTGCTTTTTTGGACTTATATTGTGAGAGAAAAAAGGTAAGTGAAGATGAGTATTTCAGTACCAATATCGATAAATAGTTTCTCAAATTAATTTGAAACATATGTTTTTTGGCATACTGAAAAGGTAGAGAAAATCGGAACGTTGTCCCACCAAATAGCATACAAACTTCCTTGCGATATATAATACTTGGAATATAGTTTGAATTCCATTTAAATTGCCATTTTCATCTACATATACATATAAAGCAAGCACTAACAAAGATAAGGAATCCAAGGTCTCATCTAAAATAATGGATAACGGTTCATAAATTTTCAACCCAAATTGCGGATATGAGGATTGGAAATAATGAGTGATAGAGTTTGGTTTTGTTCGTCAGTCCGAAGTAGCACCTGTTGGCAAGAGTTCTCTTGCGTTGGATTTCCAGGCTGACATTGTTGGTTTGTTGTTTGATGACAGGAGATATTTCGTCTTGCCCTCGTTCACTGCCAAACCCAATTGCTTTGCTTCCATATCCAGTCTGGAGAAAGCAGAACTAACGGCGCAGGTATTGAGGCCAATGATATCAATAGCAGCTGCACACTCTTCTGGAAGATTGTATCTGATCGATTAAGCTCTGCTACCTGAACTATTTTCTCCAGCAGCTGATTAAAGAAGTCGCACGATAAGGAGTCTTGTCCTTGTCTGAAACCTCATTTGGTATCGAACGGCTTGGAGAGGTCCTTCCTGATCCTGACAGAGCTTTTGGTATTGCTCAACGATTCTTTTTCACTGGTCTTTTCCAAGATTTGGCGCATTGTAAATATCTGGTCTGTTTTTGATTTTCCAGGCATAAAGCCACACTGATAAGGTCCAATCAGTTTGTTGACCCCAGCATAGTCGATCAGCCTCAACCCATTTGCCCACTTTGGCGTTTGACAACGTGGCGGGGGCAGCTCTCAGAGGTGCGCTCATAGAAGGCATCTTTGGTCACATCGTTCTTCTCTTCCGTCGGGGCGTGGGCGCAAATTAGCGATATGTTGAAGAATTCGTTCCGTCATCTCATTTCTTGGACGGCGGTGATGTCAGCCGCACTCTATGCACTCTAACGAGGACATCAACCACCTCGGCAGCGGCATCTTCCTAATTAAAGGACCGGACACTCCAAGTGCATGCCATTAATACGTTATCCTTAGTGCGTTTGCCATGGTCGTCATCAAAGGAGGGGTCTCTCATCCGAAGCTGTTGATAATTTCTCATTGGGTGCGTTTTTTACTTGGCGGATCCCAAACCGCCTCACTTTAGCTCACCTTCAAACAGATGTTCTTAGGCTACCCAAAAGATACTAGTTCTCGCACCTGCTTGAGCCATATGTAAAATAATCGTTTTTGGCCACTCCCAAGTAAATGACAATCAGAGATCTTTCGTCACATGCGTGAACTTTTACACACAGCTCCATCTTCTCCGAGCCACATTTAACTGATATAAATATTTTCAAACTACCGCGTGAAGTTAATAAAGTATTCCCAACTATACCATAGATTGGATTACGTAATATTTAATTAATTTTGTGTGTTGCACTGGAACCTAATCCATTTTTAATTGCTGTAATAATCGTAGTAATATTGTGTCATTTCAACGAAGGATTGGTCATATGTAAAATAGGATAAACCCAAGCTTCAGCTCGGTTTCGTAATGAGCTAATAGTGTCCAAGAAGGATATATATTGTGGTTGTTGCGTCATGCGACTTTATAAATCAAAAAATATATTTTAAGAACTTAATTTGTTAAAATAATTGTATGCATTATAAAATCTTTTACATTATGTAAAATACTTACGAATTTTGTAATATACAAGTATAACCATAATCTACTACTTATGTACTAGAATAATCTATTACAATGAATTTAAGATGCTGAATTGAATTAGAACTATATACTTACCCCTTTTTTGTATACATACTTACCTCTAGTCTAAGCCGTTAGGTTAAGATTTAGGCTAACTAATGAACTGTTGGAATAAAGATTATCATTGTATTAAAGATCATAACCGCGAACGGACGCTTTTCAATTTTTAATCGGAATTATTTAAATTCGAATTTAGCACAGGCAATTAGCTTTGAGTTACGCATCTTAGTGAGTCCATCGTGTTTAACTTCAATCTTAAAAACGCTTAAGATTTTTTCATGGCGCCCGAGCAGGGACTCAGTGCGTGGCTGTAAATAATTTTCGAAAAAAGTAATACCTATTAATTTAATTTCTAACGCGTGAGCGATTGCCTGTGAATTTTAATTTCTTTCGGTTTCGGTCGAGTGCAAGTGACTAAAGTGACAAATACTAAAAATAAATGTCTGGACAAAGACATTAAAAATAAAAATAAAATATATCTACATACATAGATATACATACATATATGTATATATAAAAAATTCAAAAACAAATTTTTATATTAAAAAATAAACATATCGCTCATTTGCTGCAAGACCGGCATAAATAAAAAAACGTGATTTTTGAGTTAATACTGCAGAATTGTTCGTTATATCATACTTCATGTTGAGTGAAAAATTCATATGAATACCTCTTATATGCTCCGCTTGAGAAGAGAATATGTTTCCTATTTTCCGTCAGTGGCTTGTGAAAAATATATAATAGTATAACACTTGGTGGATACATACATATATGTAAAATAATTGCGAAGTGCACACATATGGACACACACTGAAGTGAATAAAAACGAAGTGGTAAATCTAAACATAAAGAAAATAAAATACAAATTAACCAAATTAAAAGTTGAAAAAAAAAAGCAACTGAGAGAAACGTTTTGTGAAGTGGGTGGTGAAAACACAATATAATACATACATACTATATGACATACGTGCGGTAAAATTCACCAGTCCAATAGTGCGCAAACACAAGGAAGAAAAGGAGAGAAACCAAAGGTGGATAAATCGGTTAAACGGCATACAGTGGAGTGTGAAAATAAAAGCAGTATTGAAATAAGCGTTTACATTTTTTCTGCTAAAGGTGGTTACACAGTTAGTGCATAATATTAAAAACTACCGCCAAAAACATAAAGTGCCGTTGCTAAACATAAGCAAAATAAAAAGAGTGTCGCGAGTGCCGCTAAAAAGTGCCGGAAAAGAGGTACAACCCGTTAAAAGAAAAGTGCCGTAAAACTAAAAACCGATAACTTTGGCCGTTAAAACGTTAGACTATTTGTGGTAACATCACGTCGGTACCGAACGGGCTTGCGTCAACACCATCGTCCCACTGCTGCTGCGTCAACGGATTCTCGCCGCTGCTGCGTCAACGTCAACACCATCGTCCCACCGCTGCTGCGTCAACGCGGATTCTCGCCGCTGCCAAGTCAACGTCAACAACACCGTCGCTGCTAACGTCGACGCCAGATCCGTCTCTTCGTGGGAATGAGCTGCAATTGCATTCTCTGCAAAAGGGAAGTGAACGCAGGCAAACCGCCTATGCATTCACAACAGGTAACGAGTGCGAATCACTGAAAGTGGTGCGAATAAAAAAAAAAAAAAAAACGAAAAGTAAAAAAAAAAAAAAAAAGAGCAAGTGCACACTTTCAGTTTTTGGCTCTCCCTCTTTTCACATTTTTTCACATACGTATATTTTCTTATTGCATATATTTATATTTTAATATTCGCATACGTATATATACATACACATGTACATAAGCATTTATGCATCTATGCATCTATGCATCTACATAAGTGAAAGAGGGATCGTGGGATTTGCGGTAGCGTTCTTAATTGAACATTAAGGTGCGACATTTTATATCTTGCAGACAAAAAATTTTTTAAAATTTTAAACGAAATAAAGTTTTACGGTTCTTTGGAAAATTTTCTCGCTTAAAAAAAAAAAAACATTTTCAAGAACGTTCAATTGTGCTATTGCTTATTTTGCATACTTCATAGGTTCGGCTTTCGTATACTTGGGAATCGATATCATTTTTTCTCGTTCTCGTAACCGATTCTAAATATATTTGTTGCCAACCTTTATTGCTATTGGTCTGGCTTTCGTATATTTCGGAATCGCTATACATATATTTTTCGTTTTCGTTATCGATCCCTAATATATCTGTTGCCAACCTGTATAGTTTTTTTTCCGGAAATTTAATTTAACAAGCAAAAATGAGCAAGCCAAAGCCAACTATCGCCAACCTCTCTCCGAGTAAGGAGTTGATCGACTTAAAATCATTAAAGCGTCAAAGGACGGTGGCGAAAAGTAGCATTTTGCGAATAAAAACGGGTCAAAACGATGTCATTAGATCCAATCGAATTGGAATGTCGTCTTGACATACTAAACTCACATAGTGAGAAATTGATGAAATGCCAATCTAAAATTGAAGAGATTGATGAAGACGACATGGCCCGAGGGGAGTTAGAGGACATAATTGTAGAAACAAAATCTATAATTAAAACAATTTTGGCCAAAAATAGAACATCTATTGCTGAAACATCGTTCGTAACGTCTCACAGCTCAAGGCTCCCAAAAATGAATTTGCCGAAATTCAAGGGAGAATATTCGGAATTTAAAAATTTCATGAGTTTGTTTGAGAGTTTGGTTCACAATGATCCAAACATCCCAGATATTGAAAAATTTAACCATCTGGTTAATTGTCTATCTGGGGAGGCTCTAGGCACGGTAAAAGCGTTTCAAATGTCGGACGAAAACTATCCGAAGGCGTTGGCAAGTCTCAAAAAGGTTTATGACAATAAATGTTTGATTTTTTTTAATACGATTTCAAAACTTTTTGAGCTGCCAACTATCCCTAATCAATCAGCCCCTTCATTGCGCGCGATGATTGATGAAGTGTCGGCTGTATATGACTCATTGCTATCGCTGGGCGATGAGAAACAAATCACAAATGCGATAATTATTCACATAGTCATGACAAAAGTTGACTCTGCCACCCGATCAAAGTGGGAAGAACAGCTGGATTACGACAAGTTACCATTGTGGAAGGATTGTGAAGCTATCTTAAATAGACGGTACCAGCATCTATCAGCTGAAGGCGCATCATCTTCGAGGACGAGACCCATAGCAGCAGCCAGCGCGAACCACGTGAAGCAGCCTCACATGAATGGAACTAAATCCGCTTTAGTTGCAGCGAATACAAAGCAGCCAACATGCCAGCAGTGTAAATCGAAGGACCACTACTTAACAGCTTGCCCCACTTTTAAAACTCTCTCTGTTCAACAGAGATTTGAGTTTGTCAAATCAGTGCCCTTATGCATAAATTGTTTGCGTAAGGGACATACGGTATCCAAATGCAGAGCGGATCGATGTCGCGTGTGTAATCGGTCCCACCACACCTTACTGCACCAGTATCCTGTATCCTTCACTGCTGAGCCTCATCCGCAACCAACAACAACTACACACGCAATGCATACAATAAGTGTGCCTGATCGGGTAATGTTGGCAACAGCAGTTATTCTGGTGAGATCAAGCTGTGGAGAGTACCTGCCCGCAAGAGCCTTGCTGGACTCGGGAAGTCAAGTCAACTTTATAACGGAGGATTTGGCCCAAAAACTGCGGATTCGACGCCAAAACAGGACTTTAAATATTATCGGGATTGGTAATTCAAGTACAAAAGTTGGGGCCAAATTGAGCGCATTTGTGAAATCGCGCGTAAATAATTATGAATTTTCGGCGGAATTCTGGATTATGCGATGTATTTCGGCTAATCATCCAGACCATACCATTAATATTAATGGTTGGAAAATTCCGCACAATATTAAATTGGCGGATCCAGAATTCCAAAAATCTCAAAAGATCGATATGTTATTAGGGGCGGAAACCTTTTTCGATTTATTAGCGGTTGGTCAAATTAAAAGTGGCCCTAATCAACCAACGCTCTCAACCAACGCTCTCTCTTTTGGGATGGATTGTTTCTGGCAAATATGTCAGCAGTCTTAGTCCTCCTCCCGAAGTAAATAGCACATTATGCCAAACTGAAGAAGACTTAACGTCAATAGATTCAGTAGTCCAAAAATTCTGGGCTCTGGAGGAACTTCCTTCAGAAACAATTGGCAACAAATTCACACCTGAACAAAATGAATGTGAACAATTTTTCGTCAAAACAACTGAAGTATTACCTTCAGGAAGGCTTCAAGTCAGAATGCCCTTTAAAGCTGACCGTAAGTTACTCGGTCACTCCTATGAAATCGCAGTTCGGCGATTTCAGGCCCTGGAGAGGAAAACATTGAAAGATCCAGAACTTCGTAAAATGTATCTGGACTTCATGAATGAGTATAAAGCGCTGGGTCACATGAGCCCAACAAATAATAAGATCCCGAGTGAACCACACTATTTCATTCCGCATCAGTGTGTTTTGAGGCCCGAAAGCACAACAACAAAATTACGAGTTGTCTTTGATGCGTCAAGTCGTACTTCTTCTCAAATTTCATTAAATGAACTTTTGATGGTAGGTCCAACCATCCAAGAAGAATTATATTCAACTCTTCTTCGTTTTCGCTTACATAAGTATGCACTAACAGCGGACATTACTAAAATGTACCGTCAAATAATTATGCATGAAGAAGACAGAGATTGTCAGCTTATTGTGTGGAGAGAGCATCCTTCTGAGCAAATTCAAATTTTTCGTCTTAACACCGTAACATACGGCACTGCGCCTGCTCCATTTCTCGCAACACGGTGTTTACAAATGCTCAGTGATGCTAATACAACTAAATACCCACTCGGTTCATTGGCCATTAAAAGAGACTTTTATGTTGATGACTTATTAACAGGATCTGAAAATTTTGAGTCTCTAGATCTTATAAGAAGTGAAGTAATTAAAATATTAAACTCGGCCGGATTCACCTTGACAAAGTGGTTTTCGAACCACCCTAAATTTTTCGACAGTGATTGCCTTGAAAAGTCATTAAGTTTCAATAACAAAAACTCAACTAAAACACTAGGAATCCATTGGTTGCCGAAAGAGGATTTGTTCCGATTTGTTTTGGATGCCAATTTTCATGATCTGCGAGCTACTAAACGAAACATACTATCAGTCTCTGCTCGCCTTTTCGATCCTCTTGGATTATTAGCCCCACTAGTTACCAAAGCAAAAATCTTATTGCAAGAGCTTTGGATCCAAAAACTAGATTGGGATGAGTCGATTCCATTGCGTCTTGATACTAGCTGGCAGAATTTCAAAGCCAACCTACTGCAGCTGTCTTCAATTAGCATTCCTCGATACGTAAATCTAGAGTCGAGTGCTATCTGCCAAATACATGGCTTCTCCGACGCTTCAATAAGAGCGTACGGATGCTGCATATATATACGAAGCCAATCTGCTAGTGGTGTCAAATGTATGCTGCTTACTGCAAAATCTAGAGTGGCTCCGCTGAAGACCAAGTCTCTTCCGCGTCTCGAGCTCTCGGCAGCACATCTTCTTGCCAAATTATGGTCACGAATTGCGCCAATGTTGAATCGACAATTTGAAAAAATTATATTTTGGACAGACTCTGAAATCGTATTGCATTGGGTAAAAACGCATCCATCGTCATTACAAACCTTTGTTGCAAATAGAGTGTCTGAAATCCAAGAATGGACTGACAATATAAATTGGCGACATGTGCCAACAAAACAAAATCCTGCGGATCAAGTGTCTCGGGGTTGCAACGTGGATGAATTGAATAATTCAATATGGTTTGGCGGTCCACAGTTCCTCCTAGAAGACCCCGCTTTATGGCCAATTAACACTCACTTCCAGCTTTCCCCAGACGATGAAGCATTAGAGAAGAAGAAAAATACTTTCACACTAGCCATAAATGTGAAAGAGAATTCACTATTGAACCTTATCGAAAAATTCTCTTCTCATCAAAAATTGCTTCGTGTGGTTGCCTATCTATTACGGTGGATTAGACGACCAAAAATACCTACGGAGGGAAGGCACCTGACATCTGACGAATTACACTTGAGTTTTTTAAAAATTGTTCAGGTGATTCAACATTCGGAATTTGCGAATGAAATCCAAAAACTCACCAAAGGCACCACGCTACCCACAAACTTGCAAAAACTGAATCCGTTTTTGCAGGAGTACTCGGATATGTCGCTTTCATTCAAATTAATCCGAGTAGGAGGTCGCCTTTTAAATGCACCTCTCCCATACGATGCCAAATTCCCATTATTACTAAATAAGAATTCGCACTTCGTTATTAATTATTTACGGTTCCTGCACTTTCGAAATCACCACGCAGGGGCAAAGGCGTTGGTTGCGCTGCTTCGAGAACGCATATGGTTGATCAATGCAAGAGAAGCATGCAGTAGAACCGTAAGAAACTGTACACACTGCTTTCATTATAAGCCGAAGTTGCAAACCCAAATAATGGGAAACTTGCCAGTTGAAAGGCTTCGAGCGCTACGACCCTTTCTTATATGTGGCGTAGATTTTTGTGGTCCAATTTATACTACATTAAAAATACGCGGTCGACCACCCGTAAAAACCTATATCGCAGTTTTCGTTTGTTTCACGTCTAAAGCAGTACACTTAGAATTAGTCTCTGACTTATCAACTAATTCCTTTATTCTCGCCCTAAAAAGGTTCATTGGTCGCCGAGGGATGCCACAGACGATATACAGCGACAACGCAACCAACTTCGTCGGCGCCGATCGCAAGTTGCGCGAACTCAAAGAGGCGTTTCTGTCCCAGTCTCCGGAAGTAATGAAATTAGCCGCCGAAGAAGGGTTCAAATTCGCCTTTATACCACCGAGGGCGCCGCACTTCGGCGGGTTATGGGAGGCGGCAGTGAAGTCCGCCAAACACCTCGCCGTGCGCGCAATGGGCAACGTACTGCTCACCGCCGAAGAACTAGGAACACTGCTGGCCGAAGTGGAGGCCATCCTCAACTCGCGGCCCCTCGCACCGTTGAGCCAGGATCCCAACGACGGCGAAGCATTGACTCCAGCACACCTGCTAATAGGGTGCTCCCTCCGAGCCTTACCACCGGCACAAGTGTCAACGGACCCGATTCGCTATTGCGAGAGATGGCAACTTGTTTGCTGTCTCAAGCAACAGTTTTGGCGACAGTGGTCCAAAACGTACATTACCAGTCTTCAGCAGCGCAACAAATGGCTGCACCCGAAACGCAACCTGCAGCCCGGCGATCTCGTCCTCGTCCACGAAGACAACACGCCACCGCAGCAGTGGGCACTAGGACGAATCGCCGCAACCGTAGAAGGACGAGACGGAAAGGTGCGAGTGGCAGACGTGGCAACCAAGGCAGGCACCATTAAGCGCCCTATTCACAAGCTCGCCCTGCTGCCTGTCGAAGTTGAAGGATCATGATCCTGTCAAGGTGGCCGATGTTGCGTCATGCGACTTTATAAATCAAAAAATATATTTTAAGAACTTAATTTGTTAAAATAATTGTATGCATTATAAAATCTTTTACATTATGTAAAATACTTACGAATTTTGTAATATACAAGTATAACCATAATCTACTACTTATGTACTAGAATAATCTATTACAATGAATTTAAGATGCTGAATTGAATTAGAACTATATACTTACCCCTTTTTTGTATACATACTTACCTCTAGTCCAAGCCGTTAGGTTAAGATTTAGGCTAACTAATGAACTGTTGGAATAAAGATTATCATTGTATTAAAGATCATAACCGCGAACGGACGCTTTTCAATTTTTAATCGGAATTATTTAAATTCGAATTTAGCACAGGCAATTAGCTTTGAGTTACGCATCTTAGTGAGTCCATCGTGTTTAACTTCAATCTTAAAAACGCTTAAGATTTTTTCAGTGGTTATGAGGTTAGATACAACTTATTTTGCAATAGCTTATTATATTATTATGAAAATAAAAAATAAATGGATATATAATATCATAATTCCAAATACTGTCCTAATTTTACTAAATTTGCCACGAAGGTGTAACTCACAGAAAAAAACGTCAGAGACGCTATAAAGTATATAAGTATATAAATGAATGACCTTAATCGATTCTACCATGTCTGTCTGTATACTGTTCCAATCCAACTAGCTTCAATATAGTAGGCAGCAATGATGAACTTAGGGAATCTAATATTTGAGATATTTATATGAAGATTTGCACACATACTTTTCTCGCAAGAAATTGCACATTTACAATATATCGATAAAAATTATGAATTATTCAGATTGAACTGACCGATCAAAATCAAGATAGAGATACAAATATAAACTTCTTAAGGATATTTTTTTTTTTATCATTAAGTAATATAAATTTAACCTGAACGTTCTTAATATGTATTTTAAAAAAATATTAAAAAAAGCTTGCAAGATGTTTACCGTTCGTTGATTGGTCTTTTCATATGTGATTATACAAATTGTTGCTATAAAAAATGCATCTACTTTTAAGACCTTTAATCCAATAATCCGGCGTAATTTTATATTATCCATTAAACTGTAAGCGATATGTTATGCTTTACAAAATTATACCAAGCATACATATTTTTTTATTGAATTTTTGTATTCCCACGAAATATTTGGAATCATTTGAAACCAATTAGTCAACAATAACTTTTAGTTTTACCGCTGTGTATTCATTAAACAGTCATTAGTTATTCATAATTTCGGAGCGCAGTTCAGAATGTAAAACGTACACATGTAAGCACATTCATCAAAATATGGGCATAATTTTATAATTGTGTATATTAGGGTTTTTTTTTAACTATTAATTTTTTTTCAATCCCGTCACGAAAAAAAGTATATGCATTATTGTACAACATGCCTTTCAGTTAAAATGTAATACAAAGTTCACTATACTGGAATTTAAAAAACGGACTGTATATAGACCATTTGTGTTCATCATGTTCTTTTAAAATAAAATCCAGAAACATTGTTTTGGCAAACTATGGATATTTAAGTTTGTTAGCCCTGAAAGTGAAATAGTAAAAATTTATAAATATATTACATTAATAATGTATACTGATTAGAGACATTCAGATTTACCATCCGTTCGGACTGATTAAGTTTAAATAAAACTCTATGACTCTTTATTTGTTGTGTTTACCATTCAACCTATATAACAAAATCCACATTTATTTTGCCACATTTTCTCCAAAAGCCACACATCTTTGATGAGATATCATGTCATGTTCACGTTTTTTCATATACTTATTTGGCAAGTAAGTATATGGTGCACATATCCGTAAATATTGCAAATAGCATTTCAACGCAACGTGATCTTATAACTCATAAATGACGCCTTACCTAAATGACATCCTAGATTGCCTCGTAAACATTCAAAATAAGCTAACAAATCTTTTTATATATGTCCACAAAAACAAGAACATATGTATATGTATAACCTCATAAACGTCATTGCTGAAGACTCTGAAAATGTGTGTTATTGCATCTTGAAATTCATCAGAGTGCAGAGGCTTTGTGAATGTATGTGTATAAGGGTCCCATATACCTTAGGGCGCGGCAACCATCAATTAAATTCCATTATATTCTATGTTAATACATTGTAAAATATGATAGAAAAGAATGTGTCAATATCAAGCAAATTGTTTAAAGGTTGCTAAACTTTAAGTTGGTCATATTTTGTACCAGATTTTCAAATCAAAAATAATTTTTTTTGTAAAGAAAATAAAGAAGCTGTTATGGATTTACTCTTAGTTATGAAAACGCCATTCAAAACTATAATACTATGTTCGGACCGACAATGAAAACATATTTTCGTGGGGAAAAACTGGTTTTCGCACGAAAACTTGTGTTTTCGTCCATGTAAAACCTGTCAAACGAAAACACAGTTTTCGCTGAAAACTACTTGAAAACTTACATTCTACTCATTATAATCGGTGCCTGCTCTAGTTTAATCGATGTTTTTGGAGGATATGTTTTGCCGGCCCTAAATTGTCACTTGATATTTGTTTACATTCCATATACAAATACAGCTGTCGCTTGATATTCTCATATTAGGAGGATTCTCTTGCTCTTACAAAACCTTGCACCGTGCAGAAATTGCAGAATTTTCCCTTTGCTGCAACGGCACAAAAACAAACACACGCAGAAAATTATTTGCAATGGCTGTAAAATATGTCAGACCAAAACCCATGTTTATTTTCGTGCCGTCATATATCACTAGATTCTGCAATGGGTGCTCTCTTGGCCTTGCATATTTCGGTATAGGATTTTTCCATTTTGTCTCATCGTGCAATCTTGCAAGAGCAAGAGAATGCCGCTTTTGACAGTTGTCAGTGAAAACTCATCGAAAACACACATTGTCGGTCCGAATGTTGGAAAAGGTCTTCGGTGATAATTGATGGTCGCGAGCAAGTGTTTTTCATTGGTAGAAATTTTTCAAAGAGGGTCGAGAAAGCGTTGACGAAGAACCACATCCAGGACCGCCATCAACATCAACACATAAACACATCAATAACATAAAGGAATTGGAAAGGATTAAAAGTCAGAGATCTTACTGGCATCGTTGGAATATCGAAAGAATCAGTGAAAACCTTTTTGAAATATCATTTTGGCCTCAGAAAAGTGAAAACACGATTGGTTCTAAAATAAATATTTTTTTTTTAAAGACGGTTGCGTTGACGTCTGTGAAACAACACTTTCCGAACAACATGATGTCATGAAATGTATTATTACTGGTATGAGGCTTGGATCTATACTTACGACCCAGGAATATACGATCAATCGACCGAATATTGTAGCAAAGGTGAGCAGAATCAAAAAACCAAATAAAAGCAGGTGGAAAATCAAGCTTAAGCTGTGTGCATTTTAAATTCCTTCGCACCGGTCAAACTGTCAACAAGGAATACCATTTGAGCCTTATGCGTTGTTTGCGTTATGCCATTCGTAAAAAGAGGCCGGAGTTATGAGTCAACAACTCTTGGCCTTTACACCATGATAATGCATCGTCGTAAATTTTCAACCAATATCGAGCCGCAACCACCATATTCGATGATTTATCTCCGTGTGACTTCTGGCTCTGCAGCAAACTCAAACGACTGCTTCGGGAAAACCGTTTTGAATCAATTGAAGACATTAAATGAGAATAACTACGAGTATTGAAGGCTATTCCGGAAATTAACTTTAACATCCGCTTCGAAGATTGGAAAAAAAGTTGGCACAAGTGTATTGGGACTAACGTGAATTACTGTGAGGGAGACGATATACATTTTATAAAAGAAATTAAGACTTATAAAATTATGAAGATAGTCTTATTTTTTGCTCATGCTTCCAAAGTTAATCTATTTAAGATTGCTGTGTTGCATGTAAAAAGGCCAAAATCATGTGAAAATATTCATACATCCAATGGAATTGTTTATAGAACATTTACCAAACCATGTAATGCTAGGGGAATTGCGACCAACGATAATGTGTGAAGAGTCACTCTGAATTAAGCTAAAACGTTTAATTCATTTAAGGAAATACGTAATTCTTTTGCGATTATTTATGCTTTAAATATTCCTGCAAATGCATTAGCACTTTGGAAAATAATGAAGAAGTTTGCTATATTTTGCAATTTTTGTATAAAAAGGGATGAATAAGGAACGAAATCCACCAATGAAATTTGTGAAGTTTACGGAGACAATGCTGTATCAGTTCGTGTAGCACAACAATGGTTCGCTCGCTATCGTTCTGGAAATTTCGATGTGAAAGATGCACCCCACTCTAGTTGACCAATCGTTAAAAAGTCGATAAAATTATAGAAAAGATTAACCAGGACTGTGACATAAGCAGCCATGACATCGCTAAAGAACTCAACATTCATCATCGAACGGTTTAGAACACCTGGCTACAAAAAGAAGCTCGATGTTTGAGTATCACATGAATTGTCTGTGAAAAATTTAATGGACCGAATTAACAACTGCGATTCTTTCCTGAAACGAAATGAAATCGAACCGTTTCTGAAGTAAAGTTGGCTTTAATAGAAGCCTGTAGAAATTACTTGTTGCAGTTTTTCGCCGAAAACCGAAAAAGTTTTACACTGATATAATAATAACTCTTATAAAAATGGCAAAAAGTGGCCGGCCAAAATGGTACATATTTGGTTCATTAAAATTATTATAAACTAGCTGACCCCGCAGCCGTTGTCCTGCGTGAAATTATGTGTTTTGAAATGTAAAGAAAGTTGAATTTATCATTTCATTTTTTTTCAATGTAACGTAGCTTAATAAACCACATTTCTTGGTTTCTGTTCCGGTGTACAGAAAAGATGGTTTTCATACTCGTGAGCACGCCACGTATATCTGTGAAAAATATAGCACTTCCATACTTGGCAAACCAAGTTGTGTCCTGTTGATTGTCACCTCAAATTCAATTTGCACTGGAAGCGGAATACGTTTGAATTGAAATGGCAAATCATTGGAACTCAAAGGAATTCGTAGAATCAAACATTCTGCCCCTTGTATTCGATAGGTGCGTCACAATCAGTCAGAATCCATTACACATGTTCGGCGCATGCAGATTGCGAAACTTAATAACAACAGATCCAAGCTTGAGACGCAAATGATGCGGTGGCATACTAAGCCTCTCCAAAGAATTTGGAAATTCCACTGGATAATTCAAGGCGTCGTCTTCCTTGTCCTTGGCGATCGATCGATTTATATGAGCGCAAGTCTCCCGGAATTTGAGTCAACAACAGTTAAGTCAACGACATCGGTATTTTTGGCAGCTTTCATTGCACGTGCACTTAAGGAATCGTAGTTACGATAATTTGGCCAATAAACATTCGTGATGAGTTTATCTTTTGTGAATTGATAAACAGGGAATGGAATTGATATCAAACCACTGGAAGTATCTACCGGAATTTACCCATTTCTAATTTTTAACGAAGACGATGTAAAATGTCTTCGGCAATGCCATTTTTGTTTGCTGGTTTACTTCTCCAAAACTTGCACCCACCGTACCATTCGCAGTGACTCAAATGAAGTTGAACCGCGAACATTAATCGAAGGTAGAAACAATCGGCGTTTTTCGGGTGGATTGTGTAAATTCGTTCTAATGCATTAGTTGAGAACACACCTGGATGTCCATCTACTGGTTGGCCTTGCTTTCTGTGTAACTATTCGACAATGCATTCCATGTATAATATCAAGGTATTTTCGAATAGAGCAATGTCTCGCAAACGCATCACTGACGAAAGTTGAGAAAAAACTCGTCAATGTTAATTTTGGTGCTGGCGGTGTTTCCGCTGGCTGTACTGTATTCTCTGGGTTGAAAAACACTCTATAGCCATTCTTCAAATGAACTGCGAGACGCAAAACAGTCGAAAAATGTTCATGAATTGCAAAAGTAAATACAAAGCGCTTTATTGCAGTTCACGTATCGACCGTATCGTTCAAGACCAATACCGCCATGTTGCTTCCTTTGGTGGCATACTTACAAACGTATTTTATCGATTACACCAAACTGCAATACTCAACATTGATATAAGTTTTGAATGTGAATTAGACAACAGTGGAGAATATAGTACGAACCATATGTTGTCAACTTCGATATTCACTCTTCTAAATTGAATGCAGAATGTTCTGCCATTGTCGTCTGGTGAGTGCTGCCGACAGAGTGGATATTCATCATTTCTAGTTTGTGTTTTCGAAAGAAAAGCACGTGGATACTGTTTCGTGCATTTATTGGCAGACATACAAACCGAAGTGGGGTTGAGGTGTCCGCAAGGTCCATGAACCTTGTTGGTTTTTATCACTCGTATAATACTGGATCTTTCTTTGCTTCAGGAATTTCCGCATGATTAAATGATTTCATCAATTTGATTAGGTGTAACCACCATCCACCATCCAAAGAAGAAGAATGTGTGCGTGCGGCAAACCTCTCTTTTGTCACTCATCAGAGTACATCTGGCATCTAACAGCACCATATATACGTTGCTTCAAGATAAAGTCCATCGAAGCTGTTGCTTGAAAAGTCTTGCTGTGACATCGTGACGATCGCTTGCTAATTGACCGCGATCCCTAATACCGCACGTATGGCATCGCATCCTGGGAGGACTTGTTCATGTTCCTTAGGCTGCTAATGTAAGTTGATGCCAAAAAGAACGCCGACCGATATTAACGCGACCTCTTCGCGGCTTGGTAACAAATTTCAATCTGTAATTGATCACTTTGCGTGCAACACATGTTATGTTATTCACTGAATAATTTTCAAAAATTTTTGAAGCAAACGACAAATTTGAACGATACAAATAATTGAAAAACAAAACAAAATAAATTGAAAAAAAAAATTGTATGGAAAAAATTAACTTTTTGGAATGGTTCAATTTTCCAACTTTTCCTCAAGAAAAGCATACAGGTTTTTTTATTTCTAAACCTTCCCCGATCCCCACAGAACATTCTCTGAAAATTTCATCAAGATTGGTTCAGTCGTTCTCTTAGCGTTACGAATAAACAAACATTCATTCGTTTGTATAGAAAAAAGAAAAGTGCTGTTTTTAGGGGGTAAAAACCATCTTTAAACCTCAACGAACATTTAGAAAAAAGAATTGGCCAAATTGGTCCAGGCGTTGTTGAGTTATGCGCTTACCAACACATTTTGCGATTCATTTTTATATATAAGATATAAAAAAAATAACTTGAGATTTGAATTGAAATACGAAAATACTTTTTCGACTACCCTATACATTCAGCAGTTGCAAGTCTTAACGAAAATGATATTAACTCAACCAAAGGGGCTGGATTTAATATATGTACATTTGTGTGGTATAACGACAACCCGAAGTTCGAATGTATTAATATTACACAGTTTTAACACCAGGACGCATACTTAAAGTTTGACAACTAATTTCGGTAAAAAGGCAGTCTTTGGTATTTAAGTCAACGATTTCGGTAATTGAGGTATTGGTAAGTTATTGTCTGATTTCGACCAGTTTTGAAGGTTCACTGTGCATCTTAAGAGCACTCTGTAAACTAAGTTCTTTTCCGAAGTTATCGGTGTAAGTAAAGTGGAGGAAATAGATGTTATTTAGAATTATGTTAAAAGGAAAGTAGACGTACGCATAGCCTTCTCAATTTCATGTTATATCAGCTCCAATGAAACTTGCAGATAATTTCGAGCAAAGACGAAACTCTACAAGTCATTCATCATCCCTATCCTGCTATATGGTGCAAAGGCATGGACAATGGCAATATGTGATGAGTTGACGTTACGAGTTTTCGAGAAAAAGGTTCTGCGGGAGATTTATATTCTTTTGCGCATTGGCAAGGGCGAATACCGCAATCAACGGAAAAATTAGCCTTACTAGACAGCGGCTACGCTGGCTAGGTCCAGACGTCCGAATGGATGAAAACAATACATCTGTGAGAATATTTGACGCAGTTCCCGGTTCCGGTTTCACCCAATTTACCACTGTCGAAAATGGTGCTAAGAAGATTCGCACTAGACAAATTTCGTTTAAACGGCTATAATAACACTGGTCAACAAAAAAAATATTTTTTGGGGGGTTTCTGTTCTCATGAAAACAATACATACATCTGTGAGAACATTTCACGCAGTTCCCGGTTCCGGTTTCACCCAATTTACCACTGTCGAAAATGGTGCTAAGAAGATTCGCACTAGACAAATTTCGTTTAAACGGCTATAATAACACTGGTCAACAAAAAAAATATTTTTTGGGGGGTTTCTGTTCTCATGCTTGAATTCTGATTCGAGACATTGAAAAACACCTAAATATTAATCTTTAGTTCTTAAAGTTTGCTTTGGGCTGATCTACATCGATAAATATATTTTAGTTTATTTTATTTTTAAACATAATTATTTTATTTTTAAACAGTATTATTATTTGTAAGAGGCACAGTAGTGAATGTTAACCTGTTTATTATTGCTATAACAACAATATTAGTGTATTACTCAGTTAAAAAATGGCATCAAGTCAGTGTAAAATTGATGTTGATTCATTCTGTTTTATTTGCGGTGAATTTATTAAAGTTAGAAGTAACATATTTGCTTTATCAACAAATTTGAAACTTTGCGAAGCCTATGAAGCCTATTTTAACCTAAAAGTCAGTAATCAAAATGAAAATTGGGTACCTCTCTTCGTAAAATTGTCCTAATTGTAAAAATACTTTAGAAGGTAAGAAAAAAATCGAAAAATTGCTCTAATTGCTACGAAAGCAAACTTTAACCGGAAAAAATTGTTTTTCCTTTTTTTTGTCATAGGAGAAACTAAAATTTAACATGTAGATGTCAGACCCAAAAATCGTGTTGGCCGGTGTAATTCTTTAGATATTGGCACTAAGCCTATTGGGGACGGAGCCAGGACCGCATTTATAAAATTTTCAGTATAAAAAGTCCCTTTCACTACTTGGATTTCCAGTATCAATTTAGAGATTTATATCACAATTTGGAGCTTAGATAGTTACAGCATTTTATAGGTTTTCATTTACTGGCATTTTGTGGGTTTACACATTTTGCCAAAGCACACTTTTTTCATTTTATTCAAGTTATCACACATACATATATACATACACGTTATGTTCAGACCACAGAAAAATGTATTATTTCGACTTATGAAAGTTATGAAACGTCACCCGCCCAGCATATACAAATACTGCAATTACTTTGTAAAACTATTTATTCTCACTATTCAACAGGAACTTATTTAACGCTTAATATTTTAGTTTTCAGGAATATGTGGGATAGTCGAAAAAGGTTTTTCGTATTTCAAATCAAAACTCAACTTATTTTTTTATACCGCGAAAAACTGCGACAAGTACGTTTCACAGGCTTCTCTTGAAGCCAACTTTACTCCATTAAGGGAGTTCTGCATTGACTGAAACGAATGGTAGTCCCTTGGTATAATATCAAAGCTATGTAATGGATGTATCAAAACTTCCCAGCTAAGCTCTCCCAGTTTTTGCGGAGTCGTCAAAAATGTGTGTGGTCTAGCGTTATCCTGATTGAAGACGAAGCCCTTTCTGTTGATCAGTTCTAACCCTTTTCTCGATTGCTTTCTTCAATCTCATCTGTTGTTGACAGAAAAATGTAGAATCAATCATTTGACTAGGCTAAAGTATCTCATAGTGGTTGATTCCTTTCCAATCCCATCAAACACTCAACATAACCTTTCGAGACGTCAATTCATTTGGCTCTGCGACCATTTGTTGAGCTTTAGCAATAAATCGCAGTTGTTAATTCGATCCATTAAATTTTTCGCAGACAATTCATGTGGTACTCAAACAACGAGATTATTTTTGTAGCCAGGGCCCTATTCCACAAAAGAACTTATCAACTTTTCACTTTGTACTTTGCAAATTTTTCGTCAATTTGCAAAGCTTTCTGTTCCACAGAACTATGAAATTTGATAAGTGATAAGTTGAAATTGATAAGTGTAATTTGCAAAGTCTTTGCAATTTTTATGTTCTCTTTGCAATTTCTGTTCCACGTACGTTCTCTTTTGCAAAGTGCAAAGCTTATATTGAAAAGTGTAATTCGCAAAGACTTTGCATATAATTATGCTGTTCCGTTCCACAAAAACTGTAAACTCTATTTTTGCAAAGCAAAATTTGATAAGTTTGTCAAAAATTTGCTAGGTAAATGATCGCTTTGCAAATTCATATTATCATAACTAGTCAAGCTTTCAAAATGTTAAGACGTGAGTTTTTGTTCGACAATAGTGAAGACGCGGTTAAAGCTAGAAATTATAGAGACCGAATTAATTTTTCGGGACTACAAAATTTCAATTTTAAAGAGTGCTTCCGTTTAAATCGAATCCAGGTGGATTTTCTTTTAAATAATGTTGGACAAAAATTAGAGCACAATACACAGCGCAGTCATGCTTTGTCGGCTGAAAATCAACTGCTACTGTGCCTGCATTGGCTCGGAAATGGTTGCCAGTACCATGGAGTTGCAGCCTTGCATGGTGTTGCAAAATCCACAGTTTGCAGAACCATCCATAGAGTTGTCGACATTATAATAGACGTTTTATTTCAAAAAACAGTGCGATGGCCCGATGATGTCAGTGGTATTGCTGAAAAGTTGTTTCTGATGGGTGGATTCCCTTCTGTGTGTGGTTGCGTTGATGGCACAATCATTAAAATTGATGCGCCTCCATTACACGAGGAAGGATATGTTGACCGGCATGGAAACCACTCATTGAATGTGATGATGATATGTGGGCCAGACTACACATTTTACAGTGTAAATGCAAGTTGGCCGGGCAGCGTTCATGACTCAAGGGTCCTACGGAATTCGGCTGTAAGTCAAAAATTTGACAATGGATGGAGACCATTTCCGGATGCTGTTGTTTTGGGTGATAGTGGTTATGGATTGAAAAAACTGGTTGATCCCACCATTACGCCGATCTCCCAATAATCCTGCTGAAGAAGTTTTCAATCGTTGCCACAAAAAAACACGCCGCATAATTGAAAATAGTTTTGGCATTCTTAAAGAAAGATTCCAGTGTCTAAATTATTTGCGACTGAGGCCTTAGTTTGCAGGAAAGACAGTCATAGTTTGTGCCATCTTACACAATATTGCCTGTAGCATCGGAAGGAGTAGTGAAAATATGCAACCCACTGAAAACACTGACAATGAAAGCGAGGAATTGGATGAAAATGCTGAAGAATAAAGTGATGCCCTTAATAATATAGATCAAGAGAGTGGAATGGAAAGGGTTACTTCCCTGCTACAATACTTTACCTAATGCCAACTATTATAGTATTGTTTTAAAATAAAAGTGGTGTTTTGGCCATGACTTTTTTCCACTGCAAAAGCGTTGTATCTTATTGGGTTTAAGATTAAGGTCTCAGAGAATAAATAATAAAGGAAGTATTTTTGTATTTATACATAATTTTATTAATTTCAGAGTTTTTTTGTTTTTATCACAAATTATTTCAAAATAAAATGTTTAGAAATTAAATATACACAAATGAAAAATTGGCCTTTGGTAATCAAACCTCCTCAAATAACACACGCGATATATTTTCTGTTTCTGCCGTTGCAATTCCCAGTGTGATAGCAGAGGGTGGAAGTAGGAGCTCCCTCTCCAGTTTTAGGCATTGAAGTTTCCGGTAATAAACCTCAACCTCAAGGAGCTCCAGCCGGCATTTTTTCTCTCTATCCAAAGTTTCACTTGGAAACTTGGTAGAGCGCTTCCTCTTTCTTGGGTTTAGAGGTGGATTGGCAATAGTTTCTTCTGAAATAGATATTCTGGAATCATTCTCAGCTGACGGTAGATTTTCTGAGTTGCCATAACTTTCTGGTAAATTCAAGCCATCTACCACAGCTGAGTCTGATTCCAGAATATCGAGGATGGCCAAGTCAGCTTCATCCATTACTTTGTCCTTCCCACCTCCGGATCCAGTATTTCGGGCGTTATCCCTTTTACTCTGCAAATTAAGAAAATTAAATTTACAAAAATACAAAAAGTTTCTCGTTAAAAACCGGAAGCTCGATTTTAATTTTAAAGCCATGGTTTCTTGGGCAAATTTTCTTAGAACTCATCGTAGCTTGCGATTTTGATAACCGCTTCGTCGAAAAAAAAAATTGACCCACTCTAGTACACATAGCAATTAGTAATATTTTGGTTAAACCGGTTGTTATCACCAAGAGTTGTTGATTGAGTGCACTGTTAACTCACAACAACAATGTCTATGATGACGTTTTGTTTTGTTGTTGTCAACAACATGCTTGTTAGTTATTAGCAATGCACAATATAATAATTCCAACAACAACAAATGATGCAAATATAGTTATTTGATATGTGTAGGCAATAAATTGTTGTACTTACCATTGTCCGGCTCTTCCAGAGCCCAAACAAACTGTCCCTTGCATAGGTCCATGTTTTTTGTGCTGACGCCAGTTGTAGGGATTGGGCTTTTTTTAACACATCCTCCCATGCTGCCTGTTTATCTAATTTGCTAACCTTCACAAAGAAATATATACTTAAATATGCTTGAAATTTACAATTATTTATTTAAAAAATACTTACTCTGTTGTTTTTAAAACTAGCAAATAAAATGCTTTTTTTTTCTTTTATTACATTTAAAACAGCAAGTTTTTTTTTCAATTTGTATTTTGCGGCTCATTTTAACAACACATATAAAGCAATAATTAGGCTGTTCACGATAAGGTGGTTATCGGGTTATGTGATTAAGTAAACAACAACAAAATGCGGTATGACAAAACCCTTGTTTATAGATTATGTGGTTGTTTGCTTATTTCCAGTGTTAGAAAGTCGTTGAAATTTTACTAAATGGCAGCACAAAAAATAAATAAAACTAAGCGAATGGCATTTCCATTTAGATTTTCTTATTGGAAAATCTGCTATTAACAGCTGTTTTTTGTTTACAATCAGCAAATTATGCAAGATATCTGTAAATTTTATACAAAGAATTTTTGAACCCTTAAAATTCGGATTATTTAATAAGCACATACCTTCACTAAAGTGAAAAACTATGAACAGCTGTTTGTGTAAAAATAAGCAAATAACCATACAACATAGGGTGCTCACGAAGCACAGAGGTTATTTTTAATTTAATAACCACATAACCCGATAACCACCTTACCGTGAACAGCCTAAATGCAAAGTGAAAAGTGATGAGACAGAAATGCAAAGTTGATAAAACGCTTTGTGGAACACTTTGCATACTCACTTTGGAAGAGAGTGCAAAGACTTTGCCAATAAAGCGCAAAGACTTTGCACTGAGCGGAAAGAGCGTAAAATCTTTGCCAAAATATGCTCAATGCAAAGTGAGATTCGCAAAGAATATTGTGGAACAGAAACGCTTTTCACTTTGCAGTACAATAACAATTGACAAGTGCAAAGTGAAAAGTTGATAAGTTGTTTTGTGGACTAGGGCCCAGGTGTTCTAAACCTTTCGATGATGAATGTTGAGTTCTTTAGCGATGTCATGGCTGCTTATGTGACTGTCCTGGTCAATCTTTTCAATAATTTCATCGATTTTTGAACTGATACAGCATCGTCTTCGTAAACTTCGCAAACTTCATTGGTGGCTTGCGTGGCCACTCTTCTCTTTTTCATACAAAAATTTCAAAAAATTAGCGAATTTCTTCATTATTTTCACTCATTTTTAGAGAGCTGTAACATTGTTTCGACTTTCTGAATTAATTTATTTGGTTAAATGGACCTCACCTTTTGATCTCACCTTTCCAACACTATTGAAACAATGTGATTGGTAGCACTGGAGATATACAACTGCAACGACATCTACGATCTAAAATACGAAAAGACTTATTCGACCACCAAATATACGTTAATATATGCTATAAAATTAAATCCTTCTCAGAGGTTAAGTTTAAATCTTTAAAATTAATCGTCTTTACATCCATAAAAGCATACTGTAGAATAATTATAATTGGGCAAGCTTTTACGTAGTATTTATAGCGTTTAGAGAAAGGGCAGTGAAAAGAAGTCCGTGTGTGGATTAAAATTGCTTGAAAAGCACTCACAATTTTTAATAGTTTATATTGAGTAAACATACGTAAATGACATGAGAAATTAAAAATAATCAATAATACACCTGGCATCTACCTACAATTTTCAATATATGTACAATACATATTGAATACGTTTTTTTCACGCAAGAGGATTAATTTTGTCTTGAGTTGCCATCGATAGGTCAAATACCAACGCAGTTCGTCACGCCACACATGTCTATGATTTATGTACGTACTTAATTGACGACAATGATTGAATAAGCATTTGGAATTTTATGAATTCGTTAAAATATTTTATTAGGAACCTTCGCACGGCCGATTTTCAATGAATTCATGCACATTTTCGCTGGAATTTCCGGTAATCACGGATTTTGATTGGCCCACCTGTTGTTCGTCATTTATGTCCTCACGACCACTTTGAAAACGTTGAAAACACTCGTGCAGTCTGCTACGAGTCAGGCAATCATCGCTATAAACTTGTTTCATCGGTAAAAAGTTTTACCAATTTTAAATCAAAATTTAATGTTGGCTTGTTGTTCGAAGCTCAGTTTCATACTGAGACATAAAACGCAATAACTTTACTTCCAATTGATGAAATTCTCGATAAAGATAGCAGATTCTAACGCACCATAGCGTAGCGTATTTCTAAATACTATTAATTATTTCGATTTGAAATTCGACACAGATGTCACTGACAGTCATACCTGAAAAAAATTTAAACTAATGGGGTGCGCGAAATTTGAATTAAAAAGTAAATTTTTTGCCACAATATTATTAAAAATTATACGTTTAACTAATTCTGCTCAGATATCTTACATATTTATAGATACCGGATATACGGTAAAAGCCAACCGAAGGATTGGAACTTTTTTGTGAGGTATATGAGGGCTATGGGATAAATTAGCGCAGTTACGGTACCACGGTATATATTAATTTTACATAAGCCTCCTAAGAAGCATTTGATTATAAAGAGGAAATACTTTTGTAAAGCGAAATTATTGGTTCATCTAAAGCTGTCCGGAAATTATAAACAATAAAATCTAAAACACAAGTTGACATAACTTAAATATACACTTTAATTTTTATTAAATAACGTCAATCCCGTCAAGTGGTTTCTGAATTCACTTTTATGTAGACATTTCTTACTTTTAAGTGGGTTGTTGTCGTACAAAGTTTTATCATTCGGACCCAGTTGACACTCTTAATAAGATGACAGGTGCTACACTTCTGGTCAGTGAAAGCATATTCTTCTTCTTTACTGGCGTAGACACCGCTTACGCGATTATAGCCGAGTCAACAACAGCGCGCCAGTCGTTTCTTCTCTTCGCTACGTGGCGCCAATTGGATATTCCAAGCGAAGCCAGGTCCTTCTCCACTTGGTCCTTCCAACGGAGTGGAGGTCTTCCTCTTCCTCTGCTTCCCCCGGCGGGTACAGCGTCGAATACTTTCAGAGCTGGAGTATTTTCGTCCATTCGGACAACATGACCTAGCCAGCGTAGCCGCTGTCTTTTAATTCGCTGAACTATGTCAATGTCGCCGTATATCTCGTACAGCTCATCGTTCCATCGAATGCGATATTCGCCGTGGCCAACGCGCAAAGGACCATAAATCTTTCGCAGAACTTTTCTCTCGAAAACTCGCAACGTCGACTCATCTGTTGTTGACATCGTCCAGGCCTCTGCACCATATAGCAGGACGGGAATTATGAGTGACTTATAGAGTTTGGTTTTTGTCTGTCGAGAGAGGACTTTGCTTCTCAATTGCCTACTCAGTCCGAAGTAGCACCTGTTGGCAAGAGTTATCCTGCGTTGGATTTCAAAGCTGACATTGTTGGTGGTGTTTACGCTGGTTCCAAGATAGACGAAATTATCTACAACTTCAAAGTTATGACTGTCAACAGTGACGTGAGTGCCAAGTCGCGAGTGCGACGACTGTTTGTTTGATGACAGGAGATATTTCGTCTTGCCCTCGTTCACTGCCAGACCCATTTGCGTTGCTTCCTTATTCAGTCTGGAGAAAGCAGAACTAACGGCGCGGGTGTTGAGACCGATGATATCAATATCATCGGCATACGCCAGCAGCTGTACACTCTTATAAAAGATTGTACCTGCTCGATTAAGTTCTGCAGCTCGAACTATTTTCTCCAGCAGCAGATTGAAGAAATCGCACGATAGGGAGTCGCCTTGTCTGAAACCTCGTTTGGTATCGAACGGCTCGGAGAGGTCCTTCCCGATCCTGACGGAGCTTTTGGTCCCGCTCAATGTCAGTTTACACAGCCGTATTAGTTTTGCGGGGTACCAAATTCAGACATTGCGGCATAAAGGCAGCTCCTTTTCGTACTGTCGAAAGCAGCTTTAAAATCGACGAAGAGGTGATGTGTGTCGATTCTCCTTTCACGGGTCTTTTCCAAGATTTGGCGCATGGTGAATATCTGGTCAGTTGTTGATTTACCAGGTCTGAAGCCACACTGATAAGGTCCAATCAGTTTGTTGACGGTGGGCTTTAATCTTTCACACAATACGCTCGATAGAACCTTATACGCGATATTAAGGAGGCTAATCCCACGGTAGTTGGCGCAGATTGTGGGGTCTCCTTTTTTATGGATTGGGCATAGCACACTTAAATTCCAATCGTTGGGCATGCTTTCGTCCGACCATATTTTACAAAGAAGCTGATGCATGCTCCTTATCAGTTCTTCGCCGCCGTGTTTGAATAGCTCGGCTGGCAATCCATCCGCCCCCGCCGTTTTGTTGTTCTTCAGGCGGGTAATTGCTATTCGAACTTCTTCTTGGTCGGGCAATGGAACGTCTTTTCCATCGTCATCGATTGGGGGTGAAAGCATATTACAGGAAAATAAAGATAGATATAGTTTTTATTTTCCCCAACGCCTTTATCGTTCATTCAAGTAAAATATTCACTCATTTTATAAAATAAGTGAAATTCATATTTGCTCATTAGAGAAAGTAGTTAACCCTGCTTAGATAACGTACGTCTGCGAGACGTACACTTGTTTTATTTTTCGTTCTCTCTCTCACAACCGTTGAAAGGGAATATTCTCGCTTTCAGTTTTCTCAGTCGTTAACTGCAGAACAAATATCCAAAATAAAAGTATAATAATTAAATAAAAGATCTACGTAAAAAAATATCTGCAAAAGTGTTTCCATTGACATCCTTGAAGGACGAAAACTTGAATACGTCTCTCAGACGTACGTTATCTTTTTAATACTTAAAAATAACGTTATCTAAGCAGGGTTAAAATTGTCTCTAATAATATCCAATCCAATATGCAGGTTGTTTTTTACAAGGATTGTCCGAAAAGTAATAGGACTGATTTGCTTTCGCCGCGACTGTACTTCGGAGCGTGCGCGCACGAACTGGAGTTGTTAGAGGGTGTTTCCTAGCTAACGAACAAGCGGCTGGTCATTTGTCTCCGAGCACCTGGAGAGTCAGGGCAAACATTTTCGCTCGACGTGTTTCTGTGAGTGGTCCAAGCCGAAAATGCAGCGTTCGTTAGAGCAGAGGTACGCACTTAAATTGTGTGTGAAATTCGGTAAATATGCGACAGAGACGTTTTAGATGATCAAGCAGGCTTACCCAGATGTTGCTTTAGCCCTGCAGTCCAGATGTGGCCTCCTCCACTTTGAGACGACAGAGAGGATCCAAGCAACATGCACCTCGGCTCTCAAGGCTATTCCGGAGAATGCCTTCCGTGACACCTTCAATGCTTGAAAATCGCGCTGGCAGCGCTGATTCGACGCAAAAGGAATTTATTTTGAATATTAAAGAGTTGTAACGATTGGTTAAATAACAAAAACACATTTTAATAATCGTATATCGCTTTATTGTTTTTCCAAATATTTTTACATGCGTTTGAACCAATTTTTGAAGCACTGTTGCCACTATGTTTGAAGCATCTCCAAAACTTTTTTTTACCGCTTCAACCGCCTCTTAATGTGTCGAAAAACGTGGACCTCTTAGTTTTTTTATGATCGGGAATAAAAATAAAAACGAAAATCATCATATATAAGCATGTATGTAGTATGTGTGAGTTGGAGGTAGTATCGTACCGATTTCATCTATTTTTGTCAATACTACATTAACATGCTATATACTAATAAAATGATCTTTAAGATTCATTAATGTTCTCTGATGTTCACATACCATTACCAATCATATGGCATAAAGTTACCTGGTGTTATATTTATTTGTATATATTTTTGTTATGTGCGGGCTAGTCATATTGAATCAAACATATCCATTTTAAGCACAAAGATACACTTTTATATACATAGCTTTGTAATTTTCATTGTGATAATTTAAATATTGACCAATATAGCCGTCAATGTTACCTGCAACTTCGAAAATCTTTATATTAGCACCCCTATTCTGTGCATTTGACAAATTAATAAAATATTGACAGTTAACACAAATATTTATCAATCGAGAAATATTTTGGTATTCTGTGACAATCTTGATAAAAGTAAAAGCTTCAATTCGCAAAGCTTTTCCCCACACGTGTGGTGAACAAAATAATGTAAATAGCAACAGCTGATTTCTATTCAAATTATATTGATACATAGTAATATCTGAATTTGGTATCCCCGCAAAATTAATACGGCTGTGTAAACTGACGTTGAGCAACACGAAAAGCTCCGTCAGGATCGGGAAGTACCTCTCCGAGCCGTTCGATACCAAACGAGGTTTCAGACAAGGCGACTCCCTATCGTGCGACTTTTTCAATCTGCTGCTGGAAAAAATTATTCGAGCTGCAGAACTGAATCGAGCAGGTACAATATTTTATAAGAGTATACAGCTGCTGGCGTATGCCGATGACATTGATATCATCGGTCTCAACACCCGCGCCGTTAGTTCTGCTTTCTCCAGACTGAACAAGGAAGCAACGCAAATGGGTCTGGAAGTGAACGAGGGCAAGACGAAATATCTCCTGTTATTAAACAAACCGTCGTCGCACTCCCAACTTGACTCCCACGTCACTTTGACAGTCATAACTTTGAAGTTGTAGATAGTTTCGAGCACTGTCAAAAGCATTTGACATCTTAACAACTTATAAAGAAAAGAGCTTTTTATTTCAGACACAGAGTACGAAATGCTTGATAAATTTCAAATTTTGACAAATTATAAATATGTTGAATTTGTCAAGTGCACAGAATAGGGGTGTAGGTAGGTATATAAGGGGGTTCAGGGAAGTATTGACCCGAAGCAATCTAGTTTTAATATACAGAATTACTATTGTCAGGAAAGGATTATCCCTGAATTTCAATTATATATTTCACACATTGACCGATATTTATTTACAACTTGTGATTTTAAAATCGTTAAGCATTGGCCTAAGCAATGTGTATAGTATTATGGTGTAATAGTTATGTTAGCATAACGGTTGTTTAATAACGAGACAACTTTAAATATCACGTACATCAGTCCGTCCGCCAAGGACGTGCAAGCTATGCATGTAATACCAATTGAGGTATTCGCTGAAATTAAATTATCATATAGTTATGCTCAAAGCTACAAAATTGCGGTAACTCAATAAATAAATGATTTGTTTTGTAGATATTAAATTTTACATTCGACGTTAGTACAAAAGGGTTTCTTAAGAGTTGATATCGAAATTGATTAATAGTCGTGGCTAGCCTTAAGTTACTAAACGACTACGAACGTCATCTCAATATAAGTATACCACAGCTACTTTCCATATAATACAATTTAAATTTCATTTGATGCCACCACTTTATATAATATAAATCGAGAGCCAATAACAGAAATAGATATATATGTACATAGGTAAAAAATGGGTTGAATCGGGTGATTTAGTGAACGTATTTTTACCTCCTAACAATGCATTCTAAGTTGGATAAAATCGGATGAAAGCTTGCCCTAGCCTTTATATAACAAATATCAGGATTTTCAAGCATCCGGTTGACTTTACTCCTTATATTTATATTGTTGATGTTACCTTATTGTAACTCAGAGAGGATCTGTTTTTCTTTGTAATATAATACTTAACACAATTTCGAACTTCCAGGTGACTGGTGCACATATAGGCCAACATGTGAGTTAAGTTTTGATGTTTAACTCATACAAGTGTATTTTTGTGGCCAAGATGGATATAATTTCAAGAAACCTAACTCCCATAAAACATGTATCCGGATGTCTTTACTTCAGATGATTGGTGATGGTATGTGAGGTACATTAAAGAATCTCAGGGAACATTTATTTATTATTAAGTGGCATGATAATAGTTAATAGATAAAATTCCCAGCTGCCATAAAAACATACATGTAATGATTTTCGTTTTTGTAACAAAGCTTTTGTAGAATATGCCGGTCACTGTATGAGTTATATACATATATGTAGCTATGGATATATATGTACATATGTATATACATATATTTGCTTGCACTCTGATCGTCTGGTTGTCGTTTTGCACCTTAAGATATTTCCCTCGCTTTGATTCTAAGAAGTTTCTAGAGTATAAAATGTTCGGTTACAGCCGTAGTTATTGCTTCCTTATTTTTTTTGATATAAAGTAATGCCACAACCTGAATGTAGTTCCCCAGCACTGATCCTTGGAAGTTGTACGAGTATGACACAAAGTTTTTCATTTTGTGTCGATATCACATTTCAGAATACCCTTGTCAAAATTATCCCTATTCCATATATCTACACTCACACATGCTCATAATGGTCTTACATGCTCAATGAGTACCCAGCGGTGTTTATAATTTCCCATTTTTGTTAGTGTTCAGAATGTAGTCCATGTTTGATTCATGTGCTTGTCAATTTACGCCCCATAGTTTCACATGAATGTTTACGTGCTAGTATGTGGGGCAGCGAGAATTTGGACGATTTATGGTTGATACCGAGATACATATACATAACGATATATATATACATAAGTGCAGACATATATGAATGTAAGTGTATTCAGAAAGAAAAACATTGGAAAAGCGAACATATGAATATGAGCTTCATCGAAATGAACATCTTATGGGATAATTTAAGGTTTCGAAAATTAGACAAAATATAGTATTAAACCACAAAAGTTTATGTTCAGAAGCACCGGAACACAAGTTACCGTCGCAATTCAATTTCGATGTGTCTTCGCAGTTGGGACAAAAATTAGATATCTGTATCTTGATCTTCTATCTTCAAAGAATAATTAAAGAAAAGATAAAGATAGATCTTTTGATAAATATAATGATGCAGAATCATAAATAGGTTTGCAATTTGGAAATAATAATAATCAGTGGCGTAGCTACAACTTCGGGCGCCCGGGGCCAAGGATGTTCTGCCGCCTTCTACAAGTTTCATTAGGTGGTTCGAACAAAATTGAATTTTTACAAAATATCTTCGATATTAAGTATATAAAATTTAGGAACTAGAAGCCACGCAAATTCTAAAGTTCCAAAATTCTCACAATACGGTTTTTGAGGAAATTGATAGTAAATTTACTAGACATCTTATTAAAAGCCATAGAAAGCCCCCATTTTCTCCCTATATCTTGTACACTTTTAAAACAATTTGCAGTAATTTTTGCCCGAATTGGAGTTTTTAAATACCATTTTTTAAAATTTGGAGAAATAAAAGTATTTGTTACATTCAAATTCTCTCAATAGAATGTGAAACTGCTTAAACTTTAAATTACAATTATATGATATGTAATTTGTCAGCGATCAAAGGTAGAAAAGTGCATCTTTAAGTTCTATCACTATTTTTAAGAAAGATATATATATGTAAGCCAAAAGATATAAGACAAATTCAAGGACTGAAGACTATTCGAGTAAAAATTAATATTTTTCATTGTTATTCAGATTATCACATTGTGAGTGTACAACTCTTTATCTTTTATAATATATTTTATAAAAAAATTTGTTGAAGTATTTTTCTGAATATTAAAAAACAGCAAAGATCGTTTTGCCGCCCCCAGGACCTTGCGCCCGGGGCGACGCTCAGTGGCATTTCGGCGGAAAAAATAGGATTTTTCCACTTTCCAATTTCAAAACTTTAATGATTTTGTTTTGTAAAGAAATATTTGGATAAGAGAAATTCAACAAGGTTTTTTATAAAAAATGAAATTTTATAGTTAAAAAAACTAACAGAAGTCGACGGAAAGTTATTCAATAAAATCAGATTAAAATTATTGTCCAAATAAAGAATTTTTTTTGTGTGTAAGTTTATAGCTATGGCTTTTCTTTTATTTTTTAGTGAAAATATAGCACCTACTTGTTTATAAAAAAAAAATTTATTGAAATTGGCAAAGTAAGCTAATTTTTATAATTTTTCAAAAATTATACTAAAAAATATCAACTTTTCATTTTTTGATGGAAAAAAACTTTATGTGCTTTGCCTTGCTTAGCCCTCTTACTATAAAAAAATGAAAGTTCCGAGTCTGTACTTTCAATTAAAAAAAAAAACAACCGCCAATTACCGTCCCTTTTAGTAACATCGATTTTAATTTCATGTCTTCAACAGACTTCTTATAACTTCGGATCCTTACATAAGTAGCTTAAGGCGTCATTCGAACAAAATTTCCTTAGAACTAGATCCCATTGTTAAAGATATGGTGCTTGCATAATATTACAAATAAAAACTAACACAATTTTTCGCCTGTTACATATTCAATTAAAACATTGCATATTATATTGGATTTTTATCAAGGTAAAGGTATAAATAACGTCACTTTGCGTTTAAGTTTAATTTTTTTTTCATCAGGAGAACTCAATTAAGAAGTGTCCCGAATTTCAAGTCCCTAGGTCCAAAAATAAAAATTTTGGCAATTGCAGTTATATGGGAGGTGGGTGTGGCAGTGGGCGGTTTTCCAAGATTTTTTCAAAATTTCTTAATTTAGTCCAGAGAAGTGTTTCTGCAAAGTTTCATTGTTGTACGACCACTCCTTCTATTTTTTTCCAAGAAATGTATGGAGCGGCGCCTCTGTGCGACGGCCCCCTTCGCTATGCCACTGATAATAATGCACCAACTTTGGCGAAATTTCGAACAATATTTACGAGCTTATATAAATACCTTAGAAATGAGTTGACGTAAGTATACTTTAGAAAAATTTGAGGTCGAACTGAAAGTGGACAATTGTTGACAGTTTAAACAAATAAAAAAAGTTTTAAGCATTTCATGGTGTTATATGGGCAAATTTTCGATATAAATTTTATATTATCCTTTTAAAGGATTCCAACTTTCATTAAGGACAAAAAAACAGTTGCTGTTAATCGGCCATGAAGCATAGCTTGCCGTAGCGGTTGTATGTACATAACCAAGGCATCGTTATCACGCACTAATGCACAGTAAAGCGCTTGCCGTGTTATCTAGGAATCGTATACAATAGCAAAAGCTGGAATGGTGACAGCACAATTATTTAAAATTGCTGACTCTGAGCACGGCTCTGTTGGAGCAAAGAGAATAGTGTACGAGAATGAAAAAGAGAACAATTGAAAAAGCGAAGCAAAAGCTAGCTGAACGCACTGCGTTACATCTACCTTGCTTTTAGGGCAATTTTCGTAAAATTACCCATTGAGGGTCCATTATTTTACTAAAATAGGCGTAAATTACGATTTACCATCGCTTTTTCAATGATAATTTGTGAGTTATGAGAGTGAGTGCGGATATTTATAAATTCGACAAGAAAAATGTTAAGGCAAGCGCTTATAATATGACCGAAAACGCAAAATTGTGAATTAGAATATGCAAAAAAACAGAAACTTCAAATATGTATTTTAAATGCCTTTTTATTTTGTTTACTTAAATTTATAAAAAAATCACTTGTACATTTTATTTTGCAATGTATAGACAAATGTATTGTTCTTCTTGAAGGTTATTACGATTACAATAAACTCTTCAATATTGTTTTAAATTGTCAAATGTAAAAGACTTCAATTTTCAGTTAAAATGCTGGAATATGTGGAGAAATGGCGTTCGACATCTGCAGATGACATGGGGCAGTATAAAAATAGAGTCAGGAGAAAGTTTCCTGGATACGTGGCTTATATACCTTATTACAAAATATTATTTATTTCGTTAAGGATTTATTTTGTAAGGTTTGTATGCTTGTCTTACAATACATTGTTAAACTTTTGCAACGAATATGCAAATATCCCGAATTCCATCTTCCTCATATTTGCTTAAATTAAACTCCTCCCGAAATAAAAATATTTTTAAGCAATAAATTGCCTTAGCATGATGAAATGCTCCAGGTGCCCGAAATACGAACTGGGATACCGCACCACCAAGAAAAACTACAACTAGCTGGAGTAATTCTTTATAATCCTCTCGTGGTTGATTTTCATTGAGATTCTGCAAGGCGAATTCTATAATTTCTGATGCGTCCACAAGTGTATCTTTCACATAGTTATCCTCAACACCACATTTGAAATTCATTTGATTTATTTTCTGCCAACTCTGTTTAAACCTGTGAAATATTTGAACACCAGGACCAGAAGACACTTGCATTTTCTGTTCAAATATGCTCCGCAAAATTATTTCCAGAATGTGATGTCGGCAGGGTAAATATAAAAGGTCTCTCTCTAATTTTTGCTCTAAAATTATACACGCCCCTTGAAAACGTCCCATATTGGACGCTGTAGTATCGCAGCAGAGGGCTTGCACTTTTTCAAGAAGGCCCCATTCGCTGAGCAAGTTGTATATGGCTGACGCCTGTTGCTTTCCCGTGCTTGCAGAAATAGCTGGGATTCCAAGCAATTGTTCAGTACCATTGAATGATATCACTACCGGTAGCCGATCAACGTGCTCTGAGTTGATCAAAGATGGTAAAATTTTACCATCCCAATGAACCACCACTGCAGTTATTTACTGGTTTTTGAAGGCGCGATAAATTTTTTGGGCGGATTCAACTCGAAATCGTGAACGATACCGTCGAAGGGAGGTTCCGTTTATAATAAGGTCGTTAACGTTAACGAGCAGTTGCTATTGGTATTCGTACCGCATCACGATCACTTACTTTGCATATATCCAGAACTGTGACAAGCTCGGGTGTAATAAAGTTGATTCGCGCCCGACTTTTCTTTACATTACTGAGACGCAACAAATCTTCGAAATCTTTGGATAAATCTTCATCATCTTGCTCATTTTCACTACCTTCATCTTCAGTTAACGTGCATTCGGGATTTTTACACTCGCCTATTAAACAACAACACAAAAAGGAAAAAATTTCTACTTTTTGCAGCACACTTGACACAAACAATAAAAATATGGTGAAACTAAAATTTTTACGCTAAACCACGTCAAACTCGAACCGAATTAAATTATAATCTTACCATGGATGTTAGCAACATATTCGCCGCTTTTACGTTTTCCTACAGCTTTGCGATAGAGTTTCCTATTTTCTTTTTCCAACAAGAATCGATCTGAACCAGTCATTGAACCGGGTCTCCTTTCCTGCCTTTGGCTTAGAAGAAATAATTTATCTTCCTCAATCGTAATTAGTTGTAGGACATCAGCGTGGGCAATGTCAAAAAGGTTAATAAAAGTTGCAACAAAATCTTGCTCCCGATTTTCCTGCGTTGTTTTCCAGCGATTAGAGCTCTTCTGCAAACCCCTTCAATTCCTGATACAAGCCTTCAAGTTTTAAAACACTTTTGTCCACATTCTTCGTTGGTATTTGTGCTTTAGCCCAAAAAAGTTTTTAGTAAAAATCCATTTTCGGACTAATTTAACTATTTCTAATAATTAAGTAATAAGTGTCACGAAAATTTAACGCGCTTGGCCGCCTTGTCAAAATAGAAATAGATTTAATCTGGCGACAGCGGCATTCATGATTGACTGCCCCGTAGTCGTGTCGCGCCCAAAAAATTCATCGCCATTGAATCATGTGTAAAAATAATTTGACAGATGCCGCGATGCCGCCGCCGTCTTCAATGTGGGCAGGCTAATAGTTGAGCAAAAATCAAGTAAAAATACAAATTCAAGCTGACCGGAAAAAAGTGCAACGAATGGGAAAAATATTCAAATTCCGTAAATCAATAAGCGATTGCTTAGGTTGTACGGTTATCGTTATCGTTTATGGTTATGGTTATAAATATGGCCTAAACTAAAGACGATTACGATTTTAACGTTAGTTGACACTTTCGTGACAGTAATTCCATGGAACATTATATTCCGCTGTAAGTTGGAGGATGGAGTCATGTGTAGAAGTTCACGCAAGTGAGGAAAGTTCTCTGATCGCCATTCACTTGGGAGTGGCCAGAAACGATTCTTTTGCATATGACTCAAGCAGCTCACGACTTCCGGTCTTTGACCAAGTATCCTCTGGGTAGCCTAAGAACATCCGTTTGAAGGCGAGCTAACGTGAGAAGGCGAAACATCCCCTGCATAGGGTTGTGCGCTGGGTTTGGGACCCGCCACGTAAAAAACACCCCCAGCGAATATTAACAACAAGCCTCGGATGAGTGACCCCCCTTTTGATGACGACCATGGCAAACGAAATAAGGACTACGAATTGAGGGCATGCACCTGGAATGTCCGGTCCCTTAATTGGGAAGGTGCCGCTGCCCAGCTGGTTGATGTCCTCGTGAAAATAAAGGCTGACATCACCGCCGTCCAAGAAATGCGATGGACGGGACAAGGACAGAGACGAGTAGGTCCTTGTGACATTTACTACAGTGGCCATATAAAAGAGCGCAAGTTTGGTGTTGGATTCGTGGTGAGAGAGAGACTCCGTCGCAGAGTACTATCATTCACTGCGGTGAATGAACGTCTAGCCACAATCCGCATCAAAGCGAGGTTCTTCAACATATCGCTGATTTGCGCCCACGCCCCGACGGAAGAGAAGGACGATGTGACCAAAGATGCCTTTTATGAGTGCTTGGAGCGCACTTATGAGAGATGCCCCCGCCACGATGTCAAAATCGTGCTTGGCGACTTTAACGCCAGGGTGGGCAAAGAAGGTATCTTTGGCACTACGGTCGGTAAATTCAGCCTCCACGACGAAACATCCCCAAATGGGTTGAGGCTGATCGACTTCGCCGGGGCCCGAAATATGGTTATCTGTAGTACTAGATTCCAGCATAAGAAGATACATCAAGCTACCTGGCTGTCTCCGGATCGAAAAACCACCAACCAGATCGATCATGTTGTGATAGACGGAAGACACGTCTCCAGTGTTTTAGATGTGCGTGCGCTCCGAGGTCCTAACATCGACTCGGACCACTATATTGTTGCAGCCAAAATTCGCACCCGCCTCTGTGCAGCAAAAAACGCACGCCAACAAACACAAAGAAGGTTCTACGTCGAGAAACTGCAATCACAACAGACAGCCGAACGTTTTTCTACTCGGCTTGCACTCCTGCTCTCTGAGAGCACTCATCAACAATTCGGTATAAGGGAACTGTGGGACGGCATTTCAAACTCCTTACGTACAGCTGCAACCGAAACCATTGGTTTTCGGAAAGTGCAAAAGAAGAGCTGGTACGACGAGGAGTGCCGTGTCGCAGCGGAGAGAAAACAGGCTGCCTACCTCGCAACGTTACGATCGACCACAACACGTGCGGGATGGGATAGATACCGAGAGTTGAAGAGGGAAGCGAGACGCATTTGCAGACAGAAGAAGAAAGAGGCCGAAATGCGTGAGTATGAACAGCTCGATAAGCTGGCCGACAGGGGTAATGCTCGAAAATTCTACGAAAAGATGCGGCGGCTTACAGAAGGTTTCAAGACCGGAGCATACTCTTGTAGAACCCCCAAAGGTGATCTAGTTACCGATGCCCAGAGCATACTTAAATTATGGAGGGAACACTTCTCTAGCCTGCTGAATGGCAGTGAAAGCACAACACCGGGAGAAGGCGAACCCGATTCCCCAATCGATGACGATGGAGCAGACGTTCCATTACCCGACCATGAAGAAGTTCGAATAGCAATCACCCGCCTGAAGAACAACAAAGCGGCAGGG
This sequence comes from Bactrocera dorsalis, assembly GCF_023373825.1. Lineage (NCBI taxonomy): Eukaryota > Metazoa > Arthropoda > Insecta > Diptera > Tephritidae > Bactrocera > Bactrocera dorsalis. The sequence continues at coordinate 21,174,034 of NC_064306.1, read as the reverse complement.
GCCGATGGATTGCCGGCCGAGCTATTCAAACACGGCGGCGAAGAACTGATAAGGAGCATGCATCAGCTTCTTTGTAAAATATGGTCGGACGAAAGCATGCCCAACGACTGGAATTTAAGTGTGCTATGCCCAATCCATAAAAAAGGAGACCCCACAATCTGCGCCAACTACCGTGGGATTAGCCTCCTCAACATCGCATATAAGGTTCTATCGAGCGTATTGTGTGAAAGATTAAAGCCCACCGTCAACGAACTGATTGGACCTTATCAGTGTGGCTTTAGACCTGGCAAATCAACAACTGACCAGATATTCACCATGCGCCAAATCTTGGAAAAGACCCGTGAAAGGAGAATCGACACACACCACCTCTTCGTCGATTTCAAAGCTGCTTTCGACAGCACGAAAAGGGGCTGCCTTTATGCCGCGATGTCTGAATTTGGTATCCCCGCAAAACTGATACGGCTGTGTAAACTGACGTTGAGCGGCACCAGAAGCTCCGTCAGGATCGGGATGAACCTCTCCGAGCCGTTCGATACCAAACGAGGTTTCAGACAAGGCGACTCCCTATCGTGCGACTTTTTCAATCTGCTGCTGGAGAAAATAGTTCGAGCTGCAGAACTTAATCGAGCGGGTACAATCTTCTATAAGAGTGTACAGCTGCTGGCGTATGCCGATGATATTGATATCATCGGCCTCAACACCCGCGCCGTTAGTTCTGCTTTCTCCAGACTGGACAAGGAAGCAAAACGAATGGGTCTGGCAGTGAACGAGGGCAAGACGAAATATCTCCTGTCATCAAACAAACAGTCGTCGCACTCGCGACTTGGCACTCACGTCACTGTTGACAGTCATAACTTTGAAGTTGTAGATAATTTCGTCTATCTTGGAACCAGCGTAAACACCACCAACAATGTCAGCCTAGAAATCCAACGCAGGATAACTCTTGCCAACAGGTGCTACTTCGGACTGAGTAGGCAATTGAGAAGCAAAGTCCTCTCTCGACAGACAAAAACCAAACTCTATAAGTCTCTCATAATCCCCGTCCTGCTATATGGTGCAGAGGCTTGGACGATGTCAACAGCGGATGAGTCGACGTTGCGAGTTTTCGAGAGAAAAATTCTGCGAAAGATTTATGGTCCTTTGCGCGTTGGCCACGGCGAATATCGCATTCGATGGAACGATGAGCTGTACGAGATATACGACGACATTGACATAGTTCAGCGAATTAAAAGACAGCGGCTACGCTGGCTAGGTCATGTTGTCCGGATGGATGAAAACACTCCAGCTCTGAAAGTATTCGACGCAGTACCCGCCGGGGGAAGCAGAGGAAGAGGAAGACCTCCACTCCGTTGGAAGGACCAAGTGGAGAAGGACCTGGCTTCGCTTGGAATATCCAATTGGCGCCACGTAGCGAAAAGAAGAAACGACTGGCGCGCGGTTGTTAACTCGGCTATAATCGCGTAAGCGGTGTCTACGCCAATTAAGAAGAGAAGTGTTTTCTACACTGCTAGTCATATCAGATGCATTCTATGGTTATGGTTAACATCGTAGTTATTCAAAATTTGTAAAACATGGTCACTTTACCCTCGTTGCGGCACGTCTTCCCATTATCCAATCACCAAAATTTTTTGCAGAACATAATATTATACTCTAATGTAACTTTTGGGAGGGTGTGATGCCTTGTACGCTATATTTTTTTTTTCTCCCGTATAGTTAAGGTGCACCCTAATGTACATATGTACTTGTATGTATGTACATAGCATAGCGATGTCCATGCCACTTGGCTTTCTTTCTGACATTAAAACGTTTATGTTGGTAAAATTTCTGAAAACTTAATAAATTTATGTGGACAATTTCCGTTACAAAAATGTTTTATCGTAGAATATGAATCAAATTGGGTTAGACTTTGGTTCAAACTTCATATCCCTAGTACTCGTATACTGATTCCGATCCATTCCTTATATTGTCAAAATTATGGTCAATAATGTACAAGAGGTCCGAATAAAATTACTCAATCCATATTTAAGAAATATATTCTCAAAGTATTTTTTTACCATGAAAACCTTAGCCCCCTTTAATAGTTCTCTGGAAAGAATATCTTATTAAATTTCTTTGCATATTCCCTTCCCTCTATCAGCTAACATTTCTTGATGTTTCATGCATCGCTTTCCAATATCTTTTAATTTATATATTTTATTTGTGTACAAATTTGTCATGTACATAGTTCTTGTCATTTACGATATACATATATTAAAAAAAACGCGATTTTCGTGGAAAAATCAGTTTTAGAGCCCCGTACTACCTCGCCGGTGTGAGTTTCGACTTTGTCGCAATGGGCACTTTTGTAGAATGTTCAATTCTGAGAAATATATGTCTAAAGTCAAAGCGATGCCATAAAATGCCTGTGAACTATAGAAATTTAAAGATATGTACAAAATCACGATTGTCGTGTATTTTTAATGGAAAATTTTTACATGCCTTGGTCCAGTCCTTAATGTTAATAAAGGATGATTTTTTAAGAGCTTGATAACTTTTTAAAAAAAAAAAAACGCATAAAATTTGCAAAATCTCATCGGTTCTTTATTTGAAACGTTAGATTGGTTCATGACATTTACTTTTTGAAGATAATTTCATTTAAATGTTGACCGCGGCTGCGTCTTAGGTGGTCCATTCGGAAAGTCCAATTTTGGGCAACTTTTTCGAGCATTTCGGCCGGAATAGCCCGAATTTCTTCGGAAATGTTGTCTTCCAAAGCTGGAATAGTTGCTGGCTTATTTCTGTAGACTTTAGACTTGACGTAGCCCCACAAAAAATAGTCTAAAGGCGTTAAATCGCATGATCTTGGTGGCCAACTTACGGGTCCATTTCTTGAGATGAATTGTTGTCCGAAGTTTTCCCTCAAAATGGCCATAGAATCGCGAGCTGTGTGGCATGTAGCGCCATCTTGTTGAAACCACATGTCAACCAAGTTCAGTTCTTCCATTTTTGGCAACAAAAAGTTTGTTAGCATCGAACGATAGCGATCGCCATTCACCGTAACGTTGCGTCCAACAGCATCTTTGAAAAAAATACGGTCCAATGATTCCACCAGCGTACAAACCACACCAAACAGTGCATTTTTCGGGATGCATGGGCAGTTCTTGAACGGCTTCTGGTTGCTCTTCACCCCAAATGCGGCAATTTTGCTTATTTACGTAGCCATTCAACCAGAAATGAGCCTCATCGCTGAACAAAACACGCGCGCGAAACACATTTCGAACCGAACACTGATTTTGGTAATAAAATTCAATGATTTGCAAGCGTTGCTCGTTAGTAAGTCTATTCATGATGAAATGTCAAAGCATACTAAGCATCTTTCTCTTTGACACCATGTCTGAAATCCCCACGTGATCTGTCAAATACTAATGCATGAAAATCCTAACCTCAAAAAAATCACCCGTTATTAAGGGCTCAAATTTTCAGGGAATTTTTTTAGGGTATTCCCAAGGAAATTTCATGATGGGACTGAAAAAAAAATTACTAGTTCAAAAAAAAACCTAATATATATACATATGTACATAATATATGTATATAAATTATATGTAAACAAGTAAGAAAGGGCCAAGTTGATGTGCCCTTTCATACTTGTGCTTGCTTACATTTAACTTTTTATGACAGGAATTGACCTTTCTTAGTTCACCGCTTGTGCTGCTAAGCCTTTTTGACTTTATCCGCATTAACTCGTACGAGCATTTTCAGAAATCAAAGCTAACTGTTGGCACAAAGCCAATTCTTCGTGTAGCATTCCGCAAAAAAGTGAACTGTATTTACTCAATGGTAAAATAGGAATACTCAACTTGTTGTGTCACTCATTTACTTTTCTCATTGAGTGAATCCGCAATGATGTTGAGTGCTTTATTGAAAAAAATGGTGAATTGGAAATGTTGAAAACCGAAACGGTTTAAAGTCAGCTGCAAAGTCTGCAATCACTATATTGTGGTTGCTGGGGTCAGAAGTGGGTCTACTCGAGAAAATGTTTTCTCACAACTTTATGAAAATAACTCATACACTGCCCGACATATTCGGATTAAAGTCTACTATGTAGAATAACGAAAATAATTATCATTCGTGAACCGATTTTACATAACTTTGATAGAAATGCCCTCTAAATTTCGCAGAGTTTTCGCATAAAGAGTCAACACATTGACTGATATACACATATATATAAAGTCAACCGGATGTAGGAAAGTCTTTGTATTAGTAATATGGAGGCCGGAGAATGAGCTGTCCCAATTTAACCAATTTTTAGGTCACATTATGTAGGTTGCCTTATATGTTTCGGGATTTGGCAACCCTAGCGTTTCAATCGGGCAACACAGAACTTTACCGTAAAGCTTGTTATTTTTGATGTTGTATTTGTTTGAGTGGTATCCCATACAATTCCCCCATCCCACAAACAAAGGCTCGTGTCGATTGGTTTAGAGAAATGATAAAAAAATACGATAATTGGACTTCGAAATAAGGCAAACCAAACGCCGAAGACGGATCACTTGTCACCACTATAAAGTGGGCTCTCACACACCGTGAAACTGCATTTTTATACTCTTCTAGGATGGAGCCATGTGTAGAAGTTCACGGAAGTGAGGAAAGTTCTCTGATTGCCATTCACTTGGGAGTGGCCAGAAACGATTCTTTTATATGTGACTCAAGCAGCTCACGACTTCCGGTTTTTGACCAAGTATCCTCTGGGTAGCCTAAAAACATCCGTTTGAAGGCGAGCTAACGTGAGAAGGCGAAACATCCCCTCCATAGGATTGTGCGCTGGGTTTGGGACCCGCCACGTAAAAAAACACCCCCAATGAAAAAGTATAAACAGCCTCGGATGAGAGACCCCCCTTTTGATGACAACCTTGGCAACCGAAATAAGGACTACGAATTGAGGGCATGCACCTGGAATGTCAGGTCCCTTAATTGGGAAGGTGCCGCTGCTCAGCTGGTTGATGTCCTCGTGAAAACAAAGGCTGACATCACCGAAGTCCAAGAAATGCGATGGACGGGACAAGGACAGAGACGAGTAGGTCCTTGTGACATTTACTACAGTGGCCATATAAAGGAGCGCAGGTTTGGTGTTGGATTCGTGGTGGGAGAGAGACTCCGTCGCCGAGTATTGTCTTTCATCTCGGTGGATGAACGTCTATCTACAATCCACATCAAAGTGAGGCTCTTCAACATATCACTCATTTGCACCCACGTCCCGATGGAAGAGAAGGACGATGTGACCAAAGATGCCTTCTTGGAGCGCACTTATGAGAGCTGCCCCCGTCACGATGTAAAAATCGTGCTTGGCGACTTCAACGCCAGGGTGGGCTAAGAAGGTATCTTTAGTACTACGGTCGGTAAATTCAGCCTCCACGAGGAAACTTCCCCAAATGGGTTGAGGCTGATCGACTTCGCCGGGGCCCGAAATATGGTTATCTGTAGTACTAGATTCCAGCATAAGAAGATCCATCAAGCTACCTGGCTGTCTCCGGATCGAAAAACTACCAACCAGATCGATCATGTTGTGATAGACGGAAGACACGCCTCCAGTGTTTTAGATGTGCGTGCGCTCCGAGGTCCTAACATCGACTCGGACCACTATCTTGTTGCAGCTAAGATTCGCACCCGCCTCTGTGCAGCAAAAAACGCACGCCAACAAACTCAAGGAAAGTTCTACGTCGAGAAGCTCTAATCATAACAGACAGCGGAACGGTTTTTTGCTCGACTTACACTCCTGCTCTCTGAGAGCACTGATCAACAACTCCTTACGTACAGCTGCAAACGAAACCATTGGTTTTCGGAAAATGCAAAAGAACAGCTGGTACGACGAGGAGTGCCGTGTTGCAGCGGAGAGAAAATATACTGCCTACCTCGCAACGTTACAATCGACCACAACACGTGAGGGATGGGATAGGTACCGAGAGTTGAAGAGGGAAGCGAGGCGCATTTGCAGACAAAAAACGAGAGAGGCCGAAATGCGTGAGTATGAAGAGCTCGATAAGCTGGCCGACAAGGGTAATGCTCGAAAATTCTACGAAAAGATGCGGCGGATTACAGAAGGTTTCAAGACCGGAGCATGCTCTTGTAGAACCCCCCAACTACCGTGGGATTAGCCTCCTCAACATCGCATATAAGGTTCTGTCGAGCGTATTGTGTGAAAGATTAAAGCCCACCGTCAACAAACTGATTGGACCTTATCAGTGTGGCTTCAGACCTGGCAAATCAACAACCGACCAGATATTCACCATGCGCCAAATCTTGGAAAAGACCCGTGAAAGGAGAATCGACACTCACCACCTATTCGTCGATTTCAAAGCTGCTTTCGACAGCACGAAAAGGAGCTGCCTTTATGCCGCGATGTCTGAATTTGGTATCCCCGCAAAACTAATACGGCTGTGTAAACTGACGTTGAGCAACACGAAAAGCTCCGTCAGGATCGGGAAGGACCTCTCCGAGCCGTTCGATACCAAACGAGGTTTCAGACAAGGTGATTCCCTATCGTGCGACTTTTTCAACCTGCTTCTGGAGAAAATAGTTCGAGCTGCAGAACTTAATCGAGCAGGTACAATCTTCTATAAGAGTGTACAACTGCTGGCGTATGCCGATGATATTGATATCATCGGCCTCAACACCCGCGCCGTTAGTTCTGCTTTCTCCAGACTGGACAAGGAAGCAAAAGAAATGGGTCTGGCAGTGAACGAGGGCAAGACGAAATATCTCCTGTCATCAAACAAACAGTCGTCGCACTCGCGACTTGGCACTCACGTCACTGTTGACAGTCATAACTTTGAAGTTGTAGATAATTTCGTCTATCTTGGAACCAGCGTAAACACCACCAACAATGTCAGCCTAGAAATCCAACGCAGGATAACTCTTGCCAACAGGTGCTACTTCGGACTAAGTAGGCAATTGAGAAGCAAAGTCCTCTCTCGACAAACAAAAACCAAACTCTATAAGTCACTCATAATTCCCGTCCTGCTATATGGTGCAGAGGCCTGGACGATGTCAATAACAGATGAGTCGACGTTGCGAGTTTTCGAGAGAAAAGTTCTGCGAAAGATTTATGGTCCTTTGCGCATTGGCCACGGCGAATATCGCATTCGATGGAACGATGAGCTGTACGAGATATACGTCGACATTGACATAGTTCAGCGAATTAAAAGACAGCGGCTACGCTGGCTAGGTCATGTTGTCCGGATGGACGAAAACACTCCAGCTCTGAAAGTATTCGACGCAGTACCCGCCGGGGGAAGTAGAGGAAGAGGAAGAGGAAGATCTCCACTCCATTGGAAGGACCAAGTGGAGAAGGACCTGGCCTCGCTTGGAATATCCAATTGGCGCCACGTTGCGAAAAGAAGAAACGACTGGCGTGCGCTTGTTAACTCGGCTATAATCGCATAAGCGGTGTCTACGCCAATTAAGAAGAAGAATATGTTGCTACAGAGTATAATAGTTTTGTTCACCAATTGTTGTTGATATCACCTAAAACTAATCGAGCTAGATATGGAGTTATATATATACATATATAAGTATAAATGATCAGGATGACGTAACTGTTTGTCTATCCGTTCGTGCAAGCAATAACTTGAGTCAAAATTGAGATATCTGAATGAAATTTGGCACAGGTGTTCCTTGGTAAAAAAAAATGGGGACGAGTTCGTAGATATGCTCAATCAGATTACTAACACGAACAAAAAACACCATTAATCGAAAACCTAAAGAGTTTTTTTTTTACTGTGAGGCCTCCTGTAGGTTTAATGTGCGTAACTCCTACGAAAACGATTTTTTTATCTCTTATTTAGACTTAGATTTTTTTTTTAACCATAACCATTTTGAAAGAATTCTTGTTTGCTGTACTAGCTACGAAGTAACCTTATTATTTTGTCGCGCGTTAATGCTGAAATAATTTTCACGCTACTAATAAATGCGCATGTGTCGGTAAGGGGCATCCATAAATTACGTCACACCTTGAAGGGGGGAGGGGAGGGTATCATTCAATAAATTTGTAAACATTGGTATCTTATTTTATTTTATATTCTAATTTCAATCAAAGTTACAGTCTCCCGCGTTATAGTTTCAGCTTTACAACATTTTAAAAATTTTCATTTAGATGCAATTTATATAGCTACAAATGCCCCAGGAAGGAGTGCATTTAACAGAGTTGAACGAAGCATGGCACCTCTCAGTCGCGATCTTACTGGTGTACTATTAAATAATGATGATTTTGGGTCACATCTTGATTCAAGTAATCGAACTACTGACTTAGATCCAGAAAAACGAAACTTCGAAAGTACGGACAAAGTGTTGGCTGACATTTGGACCAAGTTAGTCATTGATAATTTTCCAGTCGTTGCTGAATGTGTTGCACCAACTGTTACTGGACTGGATATTGAACAGGCTATGATGTTGAAAAATAATGCTACTTGGTATGCTAATCATGTACGTGAGTTACAATATTTTTTAGAAATAGTTAAATGTGAAACTATTGCATGCTGCGGTGTAAGTCGTTGTAGTCGTTGGAAATTATTAAAAGAAGGATTTTTACCACCACCTGTGTTAATTAAACAGACATCAGAAGGTTATGGAGTCGCAGGGAGTGATGACAACGCTAAGTTTGCTCCATTATTACTACAGATATTATTAAATCTCCAAGCATCATCCCATCTGAAAAAAGTTCCATATCATAGTTATTGCCCTAGTGTCCAGTCATACTTATTTAAAAGATTGTGTAGCATGCGAGTATGTGGCCTATATATTTCTTCATATAAAGCCACCAAACAACACAATCAATCACGTAAAAAACAAGAGCTGTTACCTATCGCGAAAATTCGTCCTCAAAGAATTGCGGCCAGACGTGCCCGAGAGATTCTCTGTTTAATGAATGATGGCGATGCTTTATGGATGGAAGAAGACGATGTTGATACGAAAGATGTTCCTGACATCCAAATTCAGAACGAAAATGAAGTGCCTGATTTACCAGTAATAAATGATATAAAGGAGTGGGTCAAAAGTCCATGGCCACAAGATGATTAAGTTTTGTATTTTTAATTAGCATTATTAAGTATCTATTATTTCCTGTATTAAAGATTATTCAATAAAAATTATATAAGAATAAATAGAATAACGTGTTTTTTTTTTTGATAAATCCATAAAATTAGAAAATGTGTGACGTCACGAAAGAGGGGTGATTAGTTCAAAATGTGACAACTTGTGACAGGGACGGTGGGAGGGGTTAAAAGTCTTTAAATTCGTGTGACGTAACTTATAGATGACCCCTAAGTGACCTAGGTCCAACCCATGTCATCTATCGTCCAATGACTTTTTTTATTTTCTTTCTTATACATATATTCCAAGAGAGTTTTTGCTGTTGTACAAATTATCTTTTTTAAATCGCTCCACATACTTTCTGCACTTTCTGATGAAATATCATTTATTTATTCATTATTTCCACTTTTAAATTGGCGTTTCACACTTTCATCTTTCAATTTATCAAGATTTAGCTTCATTTTAGGCTTACTTTTTTAATTACGGCCACCATAATATGCAATTTGTCCAGTAGTAAGGTGTGATCCGAAGGTAAATCCGCGCCTGGATATGTATTGACTTTTTTTTACTGAGGAACAGAAGCGATTATTTATCAGGATGTAATCTATTTGATTTCTGATGATAATATCAGAGGCGCCCGATGGAGGATGTATAAAATCTTCTGGGAGGCAGGCTCTTTTATTCAAAATTATAAGTTTGTGTTCATGACAGAATTGATTTAGTCGGTCTCTCTCATTTCTATCACCTAAGCCCTATTGGCCTGCGACTCCTTCGACTTTTTCTCTTCCAATTTTTGCATTAAAATCGCCTATTAAGTTTCTTTTTCTATTCTATTTCTCGGCCGTTGGAGCATAGACTTGAATAATATTAATATTCACTGGTTTCTAAATAATTTTGGCATCATCGATCTATCAGATTTCGACACAAATCCGATGACAGATTTTGAAATGCTTTCTTTAACTATGTTGCGAAAGTATAAAATTATTGCTCGCGACCAGACCTTTAAAACATTCCCATAATGGATATTTCCCTGTACAGAGCCGAAGTGTCATATGTTTTGAGATGTTTGTTCAAATGTAGTTTACTAAAGAGATAAAAAGAGCTCATGTTAGAAGGTATGCGTAGTTAGAGAATACATTAAGGTGGTCCGTGGCAAATTTCTCCAATATTTTTTAACACTAATCCATTTCTTTTATGGTCATCAATATAAGGGATTAGCAAAAGCGGCTACTCGGCAACTCGGCAAAGCATCGTGTGGACTTTTGGTGTTCGAAAAAAGTACATATGTACATATGTACATACATTGAAATATATCGCTCATTTGCTGCAAGACCGGCATAAGTCAAAAAAATCGATTCTCCAGAAAACGCGTTTAAAGTTTTCAACTTACTACAACCTTACACGGTGACTCCAACCTTACACCTCTTCTCAAGCGGAGCATATAAGAGGTATTCATATGAATTTTTCACTCAATATGAAGTATGATATAACGAACAATTCTGCAGCATTAACTCAAAAATCACGTTTTTTGAATTATGCCGGTCTTGCAGCAAATGAGCGATATGTATATATTAATATCCAGCTGTTTCGGCGAGATATTTTCATTGATATACATAAGTAAAAATAATTTTTTTAAAAGTCTTTTAGCAAAGCAAGTGGCAAGAAATGTTAAGATTTTTGGAGCTGACTATCGAATGACAACATATATATTTTTATTATCAACTGCTGTACTTTCAGTCCAGTGTAAATTAGCCAAGTAATTTAATTTTGACCAAATAGCGGCTCCTGTGTGTGTACAAAAGAAAAAAATATGTTTGCTAATATTTGTGCGCCCGGGTGCTTCTATTCAGATGCTTGAGCGCCGCAAAAGAACCCAAAAGCTAAAAACTATGAAATAAGCATTTGTCAGTATGTAACACTGCTGCACCATTTTTGCTGCTATGTAAACTCACTTGCATGCAATAAAATTGCTGAAACTACATAAATTTTTCCTTTTGGAAAAATATTCGCAGAAGCAGTAAACCAGTAGTGTACAACATTCATAAAGAATAGATGTGGAATAGTTCTCTATATTTGGGAGGTTACAGCTAACAAACTATTTGGCATTATCTGTCTTAAAATATTACAACTTTTCAAATAAAACAATAAGAAACTACCCTCCATCAGTAATATTTTTATATCAGAATGAGTACATACATATGTACATTAAATTAGTAAATATAAGTTGGTAAATTACCGGATTAGCAAATATAACTGGCATTCATACAATTTATTAATATTAAGCTAATTTTGCTCATTTGGTTTGTTAAATTCCTCTGCTAACGAATAATACAATATTTCAAAAAATTACATAATGACTTTCTTTGGCAACACTGACTACAGAACACATCACTGTACAGTGTACATCCGCCCTATTCAAATGCTTATACATTGTACATTTGAATGGCGGAATGAGAGTATGCTCTTTATTCAACTGAGTGATTATGAGCCCTCGTTATATTTAGTTATGTAGTATAATATATAATTAAAATATTATAAATACATAAGAGAAAACTGGTGCATTAATTAATATACATAATTGCAAAGAAGTTTGTTAAAGTAGAAAATGAAATGAAGTGATTCGCCTCATAGGCTTTTTTACTGCCTTTTTTACAAGCATCGAAACAAAGGCTTGAGCAAGTGGATCTCAGTGGTTATATGTATAATTATTTAAAAATATAATTAAACGACTATTTTTTTTCATTTCTCCTTAACATCCTTTAAAATACTTAGTAAGACTTAATGCTTGCTTGAAAGTTATAGAAAGAGAAGGGGCGGCATTTGCCAGGACGGTAAATTCTCTCCGTCCAGCCCTGGTTATTTCGATCTTCGTGAGAGTAAATTGTCAATTTTCTTCTCCCTGTTAGCAAGCAGATATCAATTCTTAAGAAAAAATCAGTTGAAGCCACAAAATTCTATTCACGGATAATCAAAAACATCGGCCACTAAAGTATACGTATGTACATGTCTTTTTTACCTTTAATGTTTAATAATGGGCGTAAAAATCTAGTTTCCGAAGGATATATAAATGACATACAGTAGTTAGTGTGCCTTTAGTTGATACATTTTTGTTAGCTATCTATTAAAACTTTTTCTCTCCTTATCCCGAGAAACAACTGCTGTCTCAATTTCTCCATTCAAATGTAGACAATAACTTTTACTCTTACGAATGAGCTTTTGGAAAATGTAATACGGATAACGCTTCATATATTGCATCCACGGACAATTTTATTGTCTCTCTGTTAGGGACTTTAAAAGCGGAACCATTGAATTGAAATGCTTCACCGTTATTGCGAAATCGACAGTGGTTTTGCTAAAAGGCCTCCGTTAAGAACATCTGCAGCAACAAACAAATAAATGTGCGAATTTTTAAGTCTTTCCTTGTTTTGGTTCGGACGTTCTGCAGACACATAAGGAAATAAGGCTTCATTTTTATATATGTACATACTGGGTTTATTGAACTAATCGTTAAACTTCTTTAAAAACCTTCAAAATAGTCGATGGAGCGCTACCAGCGCGATTTCCAAGCAATGAATGCCTAACGGAGGGCATGAGAGCCGAGGTGCATGTTGTTTGGATCCTCTCTGTCGTGCCTTACCTTTCATCGGCCTTTTCAGGCAAGAAAACAAAAAAGTCCGAGGGACTTGTGATTACGTTATCAAAAATTGGAAGCCACTTTCACACTTGTTCAATTTTTTTTGGCACACTTTCACTCGCCGCTATTTCTGGTCGTCAGTAAGCACTTTTCGAACCATCTTAGCGTACATCTTGCGCATGTTCAAGTGCTCAGTCACAATGTTTTGAACAGCGATTTTCATAAATTTAACATCTGAAAAAATTAAAATAAATTTAACATCTGAGTTCACAACTTTGCGCAAATCGCAAGTCTCCCAGCACGGTCTTCATCAGCGACCTCTTCCCGGCCCTCCAAAAAGGTCTGGTGCCACCGAAACACACCACTTCTTGCTAAAGCAACATCTGGATAAGCCTGCTTGATCATATCAAACGTCTCTGTCGCAGATTTACCGAATTTCACACAGAATTTAATCGCGTACCTCTGCTCTAACGAACTCTGGATTTTCAGGTTGTAGGAATAACTGCAAGGACCTCCGGAAGATGAATGCCGTCTGGAGGCCATAAGCCAATAGAAAATTGTGTTGCGAGAGTTAGGCATCCTCCTTCAGTTTTCGTTTGGAGCTACATTTCAGATGAAGAAACTTGCACAATTCACTTCTTTATATGTATGTAAGATGCGATGTGATTTTGCTATATTTTGAAATACTAAGTTATCTGGTAAGCAAAGCTGGTTTATGCAACATGGTGTTCCTTTACGTACCTTCATTACTACCATGAATTGCATACTCATTTGGATGTTCTGGCATAGGCTCATCTGAAACGCAATACCAACGGAAAAACACAACATTTAGCGATCTCAAAGGAAACATCAAGAATAATCGGAAAATGGTGTTGATTTTCATTTAAAAATAAAAAAATTGGGATCGCGGCCGTATTGGCAAATAAGAGTAGGGTTTGCAACTATTGTTAATAAAACCGGAATAAGTTAAATTACGAGCAATAGTTGGTATATTTTTTTTGTCTTTTTTTTTGGTATTTATTATTTTACAGTACTAAAGTTAAAGTATCTTGCTGTGTCAATGTTCGTCACTGTATATTTTTATTGACGAGAAGAAAAGCAACCAAATTTCATGCTGTAACAATAACAAAATGAACAATTTGAAATTGGACAGTTATCCCGGCGCGCCATCGTACTGTTATTTCTTCGAAAAACTAAACTCAAATTGAAAATGCTTTCAGTAGTTTTTTAATGCAACAGTACAAGATTATCTTTGTTTAATTTATAATGAATAATTACGAAAATAATAAATCTACATTTGTATGTGTATGGAAAATTCCCGAAAATGTAGTCAAAATTAAATCTTCTGTGATTAACATTATTCAGCGCTTTAAAAAACTCGTACTTTATGTAATAAAATATCTGAAGTAGAAAACTAAAAATTGAAGACCAAATTGCGAGGGTTTTGTTGCGAATAATCAAAAGTAACCTGTCTGCTGTAGGGTTACAAAAACAGCTAAAATTGTTAGATGGTAAAGGATATATAGATTCTGATAGTTCGTGATTGTTTTATGTTTTATCACGGGAACGACGCGAAATATAAATCCTGGAATGTTAAAATTGAATGATTCATAATAGCCCAAAAGTATTTTGTACTTACTTTTTGAGCATTTATGAGCAGAACGTAAAAAAAGACTATCGGAGAGATTAAAGAAAGCCCTGGAAAAAGTATGGCTTCAATTAGATAGATAATAATAGATAGAAATAGAAGGATATTGTAAAGGTTCAAGTACCGTTAAGAGATACCAGATTTTATAAGAACTGTAGCTCCGCCTCTTGCATTGCCACTAGGGTGATTTGATATATACATACATACATATATAGTATAACATTGTACCCATCGATTTTAATACATACATACATATGTATAGAACTGATAATTTAAATGAGTTTCTGATACAAGAAGAACATGGCTGTTTTTAGTTTTGATATAGTATTCGACCTGAGTTCCGCTTTTGCATAGGCATTTAATATTGTAATTTTAAGTCTTACTTGCATTGATTAATTGATGTCATGAGTTGAGCAATCATTTATGTAAATTTAGTTGTTATGTGCATTGCCATTTGCTGAATAAAGAAATACGTTTTTTTTGTATCAACAATAAACCTTAAATACTCGCAGATCGGAGACGGTTCCAACTGAGACTTATGCCAGTTTATTTCGAAACCTAATTTATGAAGAAATGTTCATTCCCACCATATTGTTCTTGAAATGGAAAGCTTAGTTTCCAACCAGTAGCATGTAATTCAGGTACACGACCGACTGGCAACCTTCCGATCGTAACTTTTAGACGACCATTTTCATTAATGTAGTAAATACAATACCACCGATATACGAAAATACAGCAATTGAATGCGTACAATTTCCCTACGAAAATAAATCTTAAAAATTTATGGATACGTTAATAAGTTCGTATCAGAAGATATGTGTGCTTAAGGATTCACCTTCTCTTAGCGTTATATTTTCCCTACCATTCTGAAACCTTCTGTTAGTCGCATCTTTTCGTAGAATTTTCGAGCATTACCCCTGTCGACCATCTTGTTAAGATCTTCGTGCTCACGCATTCCGGCCTCTCTGTTTTTTTGTTTGCAAAGCGTCTCTCTTCTCTCGTCAGATCTCGGTATCTATCCCATCCCGCACGTTGCGTTAGTACAATTTATTATTGTTCTCTTCGGACGAGACAGTTGGTATAATTTCGATCGAACTTGACTGAGGTATGTAAGTTGGTTTGTCCTTAATACACAAGTAAATTTAAATTACATATTAAATCTTTCAAAAACAGAAGTTTTAATGGAGAACTAATCAGCTAACTTTAGACTGATGTTTATTGTATTTTGTGTAATTTTCGTTATTATTGTATAAAAAGCCAGAATCTTTACAGTATAAAGAATATTGTAGACCAGATGTGGTCTGTTGAAATAACACAGAGTCTAACTGATCATTTCGTTGAATGGAAAATTACATTTTCATTAACTTAACCCATTAATTATTAATTAATTATTTAAAAAACGGAATTATTAATTAATTAATGAATTAATTAAATTAACATATGTATATCTGTAAAATTCAACGATTTCTCACACTAACAGTCCAAGATTGTTAACATAAGTAACTGCTGTCATTTTTCTCGGTGCAGTTTAAACTATTCCTTGATGACTTCCCGCCTACTTCATTTCTGACTCAGTTCAACAGATTAGCAAAGTATGATCTCGATGGAGTCAGCGGATTTCCATTTATGTATTTCAGGAATTTTTGCAGAGATTTCGGAAATATTTTCTTTCCCAGCACGACGAAGTTTCTCCACTTGAAAAACGACAATAATTGGTTTTTTGTTTTTAAAATTCTGTTTAATGTTCATACATATCAACCCAAAAAACTTTAAAATATTTCATATTTACCATGAAAAATATAACTGTAATAACAGATACACAGAATTCAGGCTCAAAGTAATAATGGAAACACTTATAAATAAGTACAAATAAATAAGGTAAAAAATTAAATATTGATTTTTTAATATTTAGTGGGCAGTCCTTTTTGTTGTAAAACAGCTTTCAAGCGATTTGGCATAGATTCCACCAATTTATGGCAGAAGGAAGGTGATATATTGTCCCACTCCTCTTTCAAGGCTGCTATCAACTCTGGTCTCTTCGTAATGTGGCGACTATTTAATTTATGTTCCAAATAATGCTACACATGCTCGATTACATTTAAATCGGGGGATTGCGGCGGAGTTTCAAGCCCATGAGGGCAATTGTACAGCAGCCAGCTTCGCACGACGTAGGCCTTGTGCTTTGGATCATTATCCTGATAAAATATAAAATCTTTTTCTATGTCCAATTTTCGAGCACTTTGCTTCGCACTCGCTTTCAAAATGTTCAAATAAGCCATCTTATCCATATTCCCTTCTATTATATGCATTATTCCTGGTCCATTAGCAGATATCACGCCCCATACCATTACCGACCCCATGCCATGCTTCACAGTTGGCCGTAGGTTAATTTGTTTGAGCTCTGTGTTAGGCTTTCTTCAAACATATGACTGCCCATCTGACCGAAATATGTTGAATATACTCTCGTCCGTGTATAAAACATTTTTCCAGAAGGAAAAATCTTTGCGAATATGCTGTCTGGTCTGTCGAGGTTTTTTCCTCGCAACTCTTCCATTATAATTGTGTTTCCGCAGCACATTCCGCACAGTTTCTGGATCCGAACTTTTCCCTAAATACTTCTCCGCTAAGGAAGCTAATTTTGGAGCACTTGTATGAGGATCTTTCTTAATTTGTGCTAAAAGCCAACGCTCATCGGCCTCAGAAAAAATTTTGAGTTTACTCGGCTTTGGTCTATTGCTGAAGTTACCATTATTTTTGTACCTTTTTATTATATTAAATACTGTTGTTGGAGCTCAATTCACAATTTCGCTTATATCACGGATAGATTTCCCCGATTTTGATAACCGAATGACAGTTTCCCGTTATTCAACTGTGGTCTGTTTACCCTGTGGAGCCATCTTACTTATAGCACTTAAACACAGAACTAGTTTAACTTGAATACCGAATTTTTGGGATCCCCCTTACTTGTTCTGTTCTAACTAATAAGAAATTGAAGTTAGTTGCGATTTCTGCAATGCATAAGTAGAGTTGCCATATAGTGTTCCATTATTACTTTGCGGTTAAAATATATGTTTTTACGAAAATGTAGTAAATTAAAATATAACAAATGTGAAACTTACAATCTTTTTTATTAATTACTTAAGCATATGATATATACATTTTAAAATAAAATACAAAATATTTTTACTAAAGCTTTACGACCTATTATACTGATCGAAACTTCTGCCTTTTTACTGTTCCATTATTACTTTGAGCCATTTATGTATTTCAGGAATTTTTGCAGAGATTTCGGAAATATTTTCTTTCCCAGCACGACGAAGTTTCTCCACTTACGTATTTCGGCCTGCATACCGGTTTTTTATTTTGGATAACTCTTTCTGAAAATATATACTTATGTATATACATACATACCATATAAAATGAGCAATTCGAATGTAACTAAGCGGTTTATTTTCGGTACTGTTCTTTATTAAGGCACAGAAGAGTCGCCCACATGCAATAAAGGCAGATGTAATTGGTTGAGTGAACTGTGGGTTTGCGGTTACCTCTCCATTCTTTCATTATTAATTGTGTGGAAAATGTGAAAATGCAATTAAGAGTGTCATATTAAGCAATATAAATGGAAATTCCGACTGTCAACTCCTAGGAATTGCAGGAAATTTCCCACTTATGTACGTAAATAAAGAAGTGGCCAAAACGCAAACCCATCGATGCAGATAAAAGTAAGACAAGAATGAAAACGGTATCAACTGCTCCGGATCTCATTTTAAGAAGGACTGTGAGTTTTTGCGGCGATAATCAATAAATATATTAAATTTAAACTATTGCTTTTATGAAATCTAGGTCATCTTCAATGTTTAGCTCATTTTTTATTTCACATTCAGAATGCAAAATCCTTAACATCATAATTCAGAATACAGAATATTGCAACAGAAAAGATTAGACATTTGAAATTGGTCGCAGTTGGCTTCCCGACTCTAAAATCGGGAAACATTTGCAAGTGTTGACAAACTTTGTATTAAAGCAGCAAAGTAGGGCTAAGTTCGAGTGTAACTGAACCTGGATACCTGGCTGTATCCGGAGAAAGCCCCTAACCAGAACGATCATGTAGTGATACACCGAAGACACGTCTCCTGTGTTTTAGACGTGCGTATGTTCCGAGGTAATAGTATTGACTCGGACCACTATCTTGCTGCAGTCAAGATTCGCACCCACCTCTGTGCAGCAAAAAACGCACGTCAACAAACACAAGGAAGGTTTGACGTCGAGAAGCTGCAATCACAACAGACAGCCGAGCGATTTTCTACTCGGCTTGCACTCCTGCTCTCTGAGCGCACTCATCAACAACTCGGTATAAGGGAACTGTGGGACGGCTTTTCAATTATTAATGAAATGATCTTTTAATGAGCGTAATTTTTTAATATTATTTGTAATACGTATATGGACACTAGGGTTACTATTCAGTCGCGTTTAACCAATTTAGACGCAATACTACATTATTATTAGAACAGGACAGATTCTTCATTGATGCTTTATTTATGCTGTAAAGAAACCCGTTTGACATTACTTTATGGGGACAATAAGTCAACACTCATGTCAGCTAGCATAACGAAAAGCATTATGAGTGGCCATCGCTAGTAAATTATGTTTTCGATGCCAGTAATATTTTTACAAGCAAAATCGAATCATAAAATATTATTTCTGGGTCATTGATGCAAATGAAATAAAAGGTTGAACTTTTCTTTGAAACCGGCAAATTTCTAAACGAAGTTATTTTGGTAATCCAATAATTAAAGCAACAAACAAGGAGACCATTTGATAAATAAAATGTAAGGATTGTAATCAATGGTTTGGAAATAAAATGTTGCAAAAATGCTAATAGAAATGAGAAAAGCGAATTGCTTTTAAGAGTTTCTTTTGAAACCAAAAGCTGGAATTTCTGCAAACGGCATTTGATTTATTTTTTATGCTTGAAAAGAGCCATTCTAATACCACAGTCAACTTAGAAATAATTTCCTATAATTTCTTCATTTTTTTTTTTGATTTATAACACGGCAACGTAAAACATTAGAGAAACTTACCTTTCGGTTAAATAAATAACTTCCCTCTGATGAGATACGCATTGAAAACGAATTTCTTGTCAACCATAGCTAAATGCATTATTCAAAAGGGTAATGAATTTCGAAATGGTTATTATCTATAACTTTAGAAAACATATTTAGAGGACTTATAAAGTGTCATAACTCACCGTAAAAACATTAAATTATAAATTTTTACACCTGTTAAATATTGTTATTGAATTTCATACAAAAATGAGTTTACGCAATTACAATTCTCAACATTCCATGTTTTCGGCTTGTTATAACTTACAATTTATTATATAATATATGTATATACAGGGTATACAGTTTTGACCCGAGTTTAAAAATTTTTTACATTAAGATACATTTATTATTACTTATTATGCTCTCAGAGTTTCATTAAAAAAGCCACAAATATGGAGAAGTATTAAGCCGATTTTTCCCATTTTTAGAGCAAGTTTATGTCTTAAGAAAAATAATCTCTCCGAATTTACTTTAGTTAAACTTAGACACCGAGGCCTACATATTCGGTATCTGCGGAACTACTTTTGCACATACATATGTACATACATACATATATGTATGTATATTCATTGCTGTTTGATTTGTACACTGTAAAGTAAAAGATTGAAATGGAATTTTATAATTGTATGATATGGAAAGCAGCTTATGGTTGTGTCCGACTTACTCATTTTCACTCCGTAATATGGGATTGTGAGTATAATGTTACCCACAAAATTTGGGTGAAATTGAAAATGTTTAAGGTAGGCGAAGCCACGCTCAACTGTCAAATGTTGAGTTACGACACTTTTGGTAGTTTTCAACATATTATAAGGGGCGTATGCTGGGATAAAATCCGACTTTCTCTTTTCTCATTGTATATTTAACTTATTAAGGGCCTTGACTTCGTCACTTTTTCAAATTACAGATGCCTTTACCAAATGCGATTCGTTATACTAAAAACAGTTTTTAGTTATATTGTGGAACTTAGTTTTGGCACTTCATTTCGTTTAGCGCCATCATATGGGCGTGGAAGTTTTCCGATTACGCTCATCTGCAGAACCAACTTCCTTGGGTGTAAAGAAATAATAAAAGAAATATAAATAGACGAAATTATCTACAACTTCAAAGTTATGACTGTCAACAGTGACGTGGGTGCCAAGTCGCGAGTGCGACGACTGTTTGTTTGATGACAGGAGATATTTCGTCTTGCCCTCGTTCACTGCCAGATCCATTTGTTTTGCTTCCTTGTCCAGTCTGGAGAAAGCAGAACTAACGGCGCGGATGTTGGGCCGATGATATCAATATCATCGGCATACGCCAGCAGTTGTGCACTCTTATAAAAGATGGTACCTTCTCTGTTGAGTTCTGCAGCTCGAACTATTTTCTCCAGAAGCAGGTTGTATATAATGCATTTTTAAATATAACGTCCCATGCTTTGATATATCTGTTATCTTTTAGCTCTGTCGCCACTTGTGTGTGAGCTTTGCAGTCATGTACGTTTCGGCTTGAGTAAGAGTGCATCGAAAAACTAATTTCAAGGAGAATTTGGTATTTTCTAGTGACTATTGTGAAAATTAAATAATAATAAATTAGTGCTAAAAATTTTGATTCTTCATCGTTATTACAATTTAATTTGATATAAGTGTTGAAAAAAGTTTAAAAATTTAAATTTAAATTTTATGATGGTCCCTTGAGGAACCGCCAGGCGTTTAAGGGTTAGAGATATGTGGTCAAGAAATCCACTTAATTTCATTGAAATGTCACACATATTGGCAGACATATGTAAATGCTCCAGAAGGTCATAATAGCTGGAAAACACTGATTCGTTATGTTTCAGATAACATTCGAGATCATACATATATATTTCAATTCACGTTTATTATATTACTCAAAATTTATCCGACATATTTGGCATAGATTATTAGAATAGCGATAGTTATAATAATTCATATAGATAGTGGGCTTTATAATGTTTAACGTTTAGGATGTCCAATAATTTTACTAAGATATATACATACATACATATTTTTATTCTGTAATATTTTTTTTAATTAGTAGCCATATAATGTTTTTCATAAACAAAAATTTTAAATTTCCCAATATTAGAAATTAAATTGTTGTTTAAGCTACTTTAATTGCTTCAGTTAAAACGATATCAATTCCATACATTTTATTCGGACCGCTTTCTGGAAAAATTACTCACACCTGTGAACTATATCTGTTTTACTTATTTCTTAAAAATATACTTATAACATTTTGGCTTATATGTATTTTCGAGGGTTTTTTGCAATTTCTGAGACTGATTTCATAATAGGTTTGGACTTGACATTCTTAGTAAAGCAGTTGTTACTGCGACCCGTATATCCCTTTCAGACCGTGATGCATCAATTGTGCGGATTGTGCAAAAAGGCCGAAATGCATCGATTGTGCTGATTATTGTGTCCCTTTTCTTTTTGCTCTGTTTCGCTATTCGGTTTACCGTTATCCACGTGGTGATGAAATTCTTAAGTCGTATTTCGATTTTTTCAAAGAGAGCTGCAGCAGTAAGTTGTATTTAATATTATTAAAATATTATTAGTGAAAAAATAGTGAATACCCTTCGCAGGTGCATTTCTGTTAGTAACTATGTGTTCAGTTTGGAAGCTATATGCTATAGTATTCCGTTCTGAAAAATTTCTTCGGAGATTACTCTGTTGTCTTAGAAAATAATCTTTACCAAATTTCGTGAATATTTCTGGTCAAATGTGAAAGTTTTCTATACAAGCATTTGATACCGATCGTTCAGTTTGTATGGCAGCTATATGTTATAGTGGTCCGATATCGGACAAATGAGCAGCTTCTTGAAGAGAAAATGACGTTTGCAAAATTTCGAAAGGATATCTTAAAAACTGAGGGACTAGTTCGTACATATACAGACGGACGGACAGACAGACGGACATGGCTAAATCGACTCAGCTCAACATACTGATCATTTATATATATACTTTATAGGGTCTCCGACGCTTCCTTCTGGGTGTTACAAACATCGTGACAAACTTAATATACCCTGTTCAGGGTATAAAAATAGTAAGTTCTAATATTTAAAATGAATAGGAGTGATTCAATGCAAAGTAAGTGTGTTTTAGCCGTACTTTTCAACAAGCGCATCAATTGTGCGTCTCAGGTCTTAAGTAACTAAACACAAGTGCTCTTTCTTGCATTTCATTTCAAAGAAATGCTTACAGATGATGATATTTTGGCAGTGCTAGAGGCCTCAGACGCCCCCTATTTTAGCAGCGATGATGAAGAACGAGACAAAAATTATGAGCCATCGGACAGCACCGACAGCGAAGGCGAGGAAGAAGCAGATATTGAAGGAAACGTAGGTGCAGTGCTTCGTGAGTTAGGTCACGAAGAAAATATTGAACCGGTTAGTATGATGATGTGATTTTTAGATGCACCTTCTGATAGACACTGTTACAGAGTTCAAGTCGCCGACCGATTTGGGGAAGGAAACCTTTTTGCCAACCAATTATCGATATGCCTGTTGCAGAGGAAATTGTAAGTTGAAAAATTGTAGTAAGTTTTCTTCAAATACTTTGAATTTCACTTTGGATACGATTTGATTTTGCAGGACTATGCAGTAGATACTTACGCCAACACCTCTAGAATATTTCGCGAAATATTTTGATAACGTATTTTTTGAAAATGCGGTTAATTGCACTAATAGATACGAATTTGTGAATGCAGGTGGCATGTTAAAAACAACCACTAAGGAAATCAAAAACTTTTTTGGAATGCACATTGCAATGGGTTGCATTCACTTTCCTAGAATTTGAATGTATTGGCAGAACAAATTTAAAATTCCACTGGTAGCGGCAACAATGACTCGCGACAGATTTTTTAAGTTAAGAGAAGCATTTCACGTCGTTTTTCCAAGCGACGTTCCTGAAACCCAAAGAAGACTCAATATTTTTTGGAGAGTGCAACCAATTATTGATGTAGTGCGGAATGCCTGTTTGAAAATTCCAAGAAAAAGGGGGGGAGCATATTCCATAGACGAACAAATGATACCCTTTACTGGTCGTTGTCCAGTTCGTCAAAGTTTGCCTAACAAACCAAGAGGCGTTGGATTGAAAAACGAAGTATTGACCACATCAGATGGACTTGTTCTCGATTTCGAGATTTATCAGGGCAAGACAACACCTCTACCAAAGGAAAATATTGGAATCGGACCCACATTTGTTTTGCGTCTGACACAAACCTTACCAGAAGGGTCAAAAGTATTTTTTGACAGATACTTTACTACTTTGCCGCTGTTAGAAAAGCTTCTGGAAAATGGAATTTACGGAACTGGAACAATTATGCGAAACTGCATAAAAAGTGTCAGTTTGACCAACGACAAAAAAATGAAAAGGGGAGATATAGAGGATTTTTGTGTTCCAAATGACAAAGTTGTCGTTGTACAATGGAAGGACTCAAAGTCAGTTTTACCTGGCCTCAACCGCATTTGGCTGCAGTCCAGCGGATGACGTTCGTCGTTGGTGCAAAAAAGAAAAAAAATTCATCCAAGTTGCTCGTCCAAATATAGTCCAGCACTACAATAAGTTAATGGGTGGTGTGGACATTTGCGACCAACAAATGGAATCGTACCGAACATTTTTTAAAACCCGAAAGTGGACACTAAAGGTAATTCATTTCATTGACTTAGCGTGTTGCAATGCTTGGATGGAGTATCGTAATTTTTGTCGGGAAATTAGAATGCCACCAAAGGCTATACACGATTTGCTAAGTTTTCGGCTTGCGCTAGCAGAAGCTTTGGTAGCAGATCAAACTAAAACGAACGTGGAGTGGTGCTCTGGATCAGAATCAGGCGACGTTGATTTAACTCCACCTTCTAAACGATACCGTCCAGCAGACCAACCATGCCCTGAAAAGCGGCTAGATGGTATCAGTCACTGGTCAGAAGAATCTGACCTAAAATCAGCCCGTATGTGCCGTCGAAAAGAGTGTAAGTGCGATGTATATTTATGCTTAAATAAGAAAAAGAATTGTTTCACTATTTATCACACGAAAAAATAAATAAAAAGTTTAAATAGTTAGCATGTATGGGTTTTTTTATTTCAAACGAAATCAGACCGAGATGCATCAAATGTGCGGGTCCTCGAAACCTTAGAAGGAAATTGAAACACAAAAATTTAAATGGCGAATATGTTTTTATATCGCATAAAGACTGTATGTTCTAAAAATGGGGGAAAAAAATTCAGTAGTTTAGTGTCAGGTCTGAAAGGGATATTGACATTTTCAGGCAAATTTCTTCCTGAAACTAAAAATCAATTACCCACAACGATTGGCACGAATACAATAGAGAGTTTTGATGAATTGCAACGCAAGCGAAATATATTCAATTCAGCGGCAGCATATGTTTATACATGTGTCACATTATTAAGCCGAAAACCGCCCGTTAATTTTGTTAAAGTTCAGCTGAAGGCACTGAAGTCCACCTTTTCGGTATATTGGGAGCTTAAAAAGTTATGTTCAAATTTCTACAATTTTCATGCGGGAAATGGCACACTTTGCTGTCACTATTTATGTAAAGCTTTATTATGATATCATAATTCGTGCTTAATTTAAACGCAATAAAGTGAAAGAATAATATGAAATTTAATGTTGTTATATGTATACGGGAAGAAAGTGTGTCTGGATTTACATTTTTAACTTTATTCTCTGCTATTGGTCTTTTCCTAATTTAGCTAAAGAACAAGAGTATTACGACAGTTTTTCTATGTACAACGCTACTCAGGTTCGTATATTTATAGAAATAGTGTGTTATATTATAAATAGTTGCTAAGCGCACCAGATTTTTTCAACTCATTAACTGCGTACATGAATCCTCTTTAATCACAGTCATCGGAGATACTACTTTGGTACGCACATTTGCATTTACGGGCGGTTGTATTTTTGTTTTTTTCTACACCTTTAATAGTGTGCAATTACATTAGCCGCAAGCTTTGAGTGCACTTTTTCCAAGGATATTTGTTTCTATAATTGCACCAATGGTTTATACAAAACCTGTATGTATAGTATATGAGTGAGAAAAGACGCGTACAGATTCGCTGTCCTAGTTTATTTTTATGCGCAAAAGTAGTGAATGCTTTTGTGAAGTTCTCTCACAATAAATTCGGTTTCAGTTTTTCATGAGTGAAATACTCGTATATATTGTTTTAAACGATTGTAAAAGATTTTAGGAAAAAATTACCAAATTCGATTCTCGATTTTCTAAATATGTGGTTTTGAGAGGTAATCTACTCATATTCCAAGTAATTCTCACCAATCAGTCTATCAATGAAGAGTTCATCTCCGAATCCGGACAAATTCGCAACCTAATATGTATTCTCCGACGTTTCCTTTCTGGGTGGTACAAACTAAATTTCTTAAATCCTGTTCAGGATATCTCCATTGTGGTAAACGAAATCACACCGTTAAAACTAGAGAAACATACTTATATAGGGTTATATATATATATATGTATATAAATTATCAGTATGACGAGAAAAGTTGAAATCCAGTTGACTGTCTGTCTGTCCGTCGGTCCGTTCCTGCAAGCTGTAACTTGAGTAAAAATTGAGATATCTCGATGAAACTTGGTATGTGGATTCCTTAGCACAAAAAAATCTCGCGTAGGTGGGCCCACAAATCGTTATTAACCGAAAACTTATAAATTGCCATAACTTCACTAAATTAAGATATGAAAGGTACAGAGGTCCCCACAGCAAGGGACACTAGTGAGAAAAAGTTGTTGAAAAGTGTGCGTGATCCCGTCCTCTAACAAGGTTAATATATCTGCTAAACCACTTAAGCTACAACAACCTAAGTACAAATATTAAAAGAGCTTCTACCTACAGTGTGAAAATGGATGAAATCGGAGAATAACCCTGCACACTCCCCGTATAACGGTTATGTTAAAAGTACTAAAAGCGCGATAAATCAATAACTAAATACGCTAGAGGCACTAGGTATGAGAATTGGACAATGGGCGTGACACCGTCCACTTTTTGGTAAAATCACATATCTTGGGACCCGACCAACCGATTTCGACAAAATTTAGTACGTGGCATTCTCCTTCCATTCTAATATCACAGTGTAAAATGAAATCGGACAACAACCACTCCTCTTCCCATATAGCACAATTTTAAACTCCGCTTGATTCGTTAAGTTTCCAGTACACAAAAGAAGCAAATAATATAACGGGATACAACGAATAATATCTCTAGTGTGTGCCACTTTATCGTTAAAAATTGTTCAAATCCAACAAAACCCATTCAAGCCCTAGTTTCCGAATATTTGGACCCCAGTATCTATAGTTGACTTTTAATCGAAAATATCGGTCAATGTGTGATATATATAACTAAAATTAAGGGATAATCCTTCCCTTATAATGGTATGTCTGTATGTCAAAAATAGGTTGAATCGAACAAATACTTCCTTTAGTCCCCATATACTTAATATAAAGATTTTCGAACTTCCTTATGACTTTGTACCGCATATATCAGCCAATATGTGAGTTATCCCAATGAAAATAAGAGTGTGTGTTTTATTCATAACAGTGTATCTTTGTGCCTAAAATAGATAAACTTGAGCGAAAACTTGGCATAGCTCCTATATATGTAACTAATATCAGGATTTTTGAACATCCGATAGATTTTTCCTATATTATTGGTTTTACACCTTAAAGTATTTCCCTGGCTTTTATTTTTGCAGGTTGCTTGTTAAGGCATGTTTTTGGTACATGGTATGGTTTGCAGTAAGGAAAACTTGTTTACGGCTGCAATGACATAGAAACGGTTACATATGCTTTCATAAATATAAGAATATTTGAATTTATTTGAATTGCTTGCAATGTGCTTAAAATAACACTGAGTCCGGGCGACTTTGTGTTTTGAGAAATTATGATTCCTACTAAAGAGTAACCAACCAATTTTAGTATGTGAGGGATAGTTCCGACTATGAAGTGTTTTATTTTTATGTCTCATAAATATATAAGTATATCGTCAACAATAAAATCAACTTAAAATCCGCATCGCCGTTTCACAAATATTCTAGGTTAATAGACGCACACGGTTTTCACATTTGACAAAACAAACCTATAAAACGGTGCCATATATTGGGTTGTCAAAAAAGTCTTGCGGTATTTTTATTGAATCAATTCGTGTGGCACCCATACATCGAGCTTCTTAGTGACTCCAAGCTTCTTCAAACGGTTTATAACGGTTTGATGACTACTATGCCGGTCTCTTTCGACCAATTCAGAGATTTTATCGCAATTTTCGACGACAGGCCTTCCAGAGCGTGGCGCATCTTCGACTACCTCTACACCAGAACGAAAACGTTGAAACCATCGTTGCGCGGTAGAAATGGAAACTGTATCGGGTACATAAACTGCACACATTTTATTGGCGGCTTGAGATGCATTTTTACCTTTATCGTAGTAGTACTGTAAAATATGCCGTATTTTCTCTTTATTTTGCTCCATGTTTGCGACGCTATAACTCATGAACGACTTAAAAGAAACGACAATCAATCAAACACGTGTTAGCGCGTGAAAGGTATAGCATGACCCGATGTGACGAATAAAACTAGAACTACGCGCTTTCAGCGCTATCTAGCGAAAATACCGCCACCGGCATCTGGATATAAGCAAATCCAACAACATACGCCCAAAAGCCCCAGATACTCGCCTAGAGCGGTACAGCCTTTCTCAGCACTTTTGTTGTATTCTTTTCATTTATCATGTTAAACAAACTTGCACTGTTATTTGTATGTTGGAGCAGCTTAGCGACAGAGTATAAGTATGCATTTATTCACCTTTGTACTTATTACTCAGGTTGGCGCAGACTCCCCACAGCACTTCCCGAAAGCACTCAATTTGAGTAAACTTAGGCCTGTAAAGAGTTAGTGTTCAATATACATACGTATGACTTGTTTGTTGGACTAAAAGAAACTGGAGCTGTTGTTTTACCATGTATTTTTATTTAATATTTTACCTCATTCAAATGGCACTGTTGACCATTAATGAAAATATTTCCCGCCATAGTGGTACACAAATTTAGGTCATTATTTAAGGTTAATTTGGTAAATAATGGAAAAACTTTTTACCACAAAATAAAGTAAAAATTTTAACAACATTTGATATTTTTTAATGATTAAAATGGAGAATTTCTAAATGGCTTTTAGAATTTCAAAGTCATAAGAAGATTTAAATTTTCTTTAGTGAAGACAATACATTTTCGCTTAGATAGTTATTTAATAGGTTTTATAACATGAGTAAGCTTTGTCTGACGGACACTCTGCATATCCGTTTTTACTAATTTCAATATGATAATTAAGTCTCCAAAATATCTATGAACTTTTGTTAACATGACTGCCTACTCCCAAAGCAACTGCTGCAATTGGGTTAAGTCCTAACCATACAATTTTTCAGCTATCCCTACTGTACAAGTACTATACAAACTCTAATTAAAATACATACATATGTACATATATTAACTTACCTTAAATATTAAGACCATTTAATCAGCCAATCTGTAATAATTGAGTGAAACAGTAGAAACCGAATGAACATCAACAAATATGCTTATGTACTTTTGTGGTAGAAATGTTATTTAAATAATTTTATTTTTAACAGGTCAATGTTTGGTCGACAGGAAACCTGTTTGAAATAAAGGCAGACCAGTGGTGAATGCAAAAGACCAAACACTCGAAACCGCAGTTGTGTACTCTACTGTTAAATGAGAAAAGTTACTAACGGAATTTACTTTATACAAGTTTTATGGATGGCACTGCAGTTGTTTTATAGTTTTAACTTGTTTATAATTTTCCAATTAGCAAAGGAAAACATACAAACCTAAAAATCAGCCAGGGATTGTAGCAGACTTTTGGGCATCGATATGTAGTATCTAGAAACCTTAAATAGTACTAAACTTACTATTTATCAAATTTAATAAACGCAGTCTTAAAGCTTCTGTGCAAGTAGAAAATAGAGAATTTGATGAAATTCGGCACACAATAATCCTAGAATAATTACGACTGGGAAGAAGAAATAGTATAGAATATTTGAATCTGTAAAAATATGTATTATGGAACTTATAGAGAGATTTTACTAATGTCATGAATTTTTTGAATCAGCCAAGTTTTATAAAAATATGTAATATGTTGAGTGAAATCAGCCGGATGTTCGAAAATTCTAATATTATTTTTTATTTTTTTTCTTAAGATAACTGACATATTGCCCGATATATGCAGTATAAAGTCATAGGGAGGATGGAGTCATGTGTAGAAGTTCACGCAAGTGAGGAAAGTTCTCTGATCGCCATTCACTTGGGTGTGGCCAGAAATGATTCTTTTACATATGACTCAAGCAGCTCACGACTTCCGGTCTTTGACCAAGTACCCTCTGGGTAGCCTAAGAACATCCGTTTGAAGGCAAACTAAAGTGAGAAGGCGAACCATCCCCATCCCCCGGAGTTGTGCGCTGAGCTTGGGACCCGCCACGTAAAAAAAACAGTACCAATGAAAAGGAACAACAAGCCTCGGATGAGTAACCCCCCTTTTGATGACAACCACGGCAAACGAAAAAAGGGCTACGAATTAAGGCATGCACCTGGAATGTCCGGCCTTTCTTAATTGGGAAGGTGCCGCTACCCAGCTGGTTGATGTCCTCGTAAAAATAAAGGCTGCAATGAACGCGACAAGGAGCGCAAGTTTGGTGTGAGATTCGTGGTGGGGGAGAGACTCCGGTGAATGAACGTCTAGCCACAATCCGCATCAAAGTGAGGTTCTTCAACATATCGCTGATTTGCGCCCCCGCTCCGACGGTAGAGAAGGATGATGTAACCAAAGATGCCTTCTATGAGCGCACTTATGACAGCTGCCCCCGCCACGATATCAAAATCGTGCTTGGCGACTTTAATGCCAGGGTGGGTAAAGAAGGTATCTTTGGCACTACGGTCCGTAAATTCAGCCTCCACGACGAAAGGCTAATCGACTTCATCGGGGCCATATTTCGGGTTATCTGTGGTACTTGATTCCAGCACAAAAAAATACATCAAGCTACCTGGCTGTAAAAGAACAGCTGGTACGACGAGGAGTGCCGTGTCCAGCCTGCGGAATGGCAGTGAACTTACAACGCGTATGCGCAAAAAGACACCACACGTGAGTGGAGTGAATCCCACGTTGCCCCCTGCTGCAGGAGTCTGCCCCCGCAACTCACAACAGTGGCGTCGCCAACCAACACCACCAACACGTCACTCCCTCACCCCCAGGATCACCCACGGACACCCGCGGCAAACCAAACTTCTTCAATTCAACTACAACGGACTCCAGAGTAAGATCGAGGAGATAGTTGCACTTATGAATCGGTAATGTGTATCGATAGCTGCGGTCCAAGAAACCAAGTTAAACAGCCGCTTAGATCTTCTGAGTTGTGCAGGTTTCAACGTTGTACGTAAAGATCGCGAGCGAGATAGTGGTGGTGGCCCAGCTTTCATATTGCACAACACCGTGCAGTATCGTCTAATCGATAAAGTCATCGACCCCAGGGATACTACCCTAGAATGTCAGGGCATAGCTATCCGGTCAGGCCATGCCGAGCTCGAAATATTTAATATATACATCCCCCAGTTACGTGTTTCCCTACAGGATATCACTCGAATATACATGCGCTACTTCGTGATGAAAACCGTTTGGTACTAGGCGACTTTAACGCGCACCATGATCTTTGGCATTTCTGCCTGTCAAATGATCGTAGGGGGATGGAGCTGGCTTGACGATTCGACATTCTGCACAATGAATGACGAAGCCCCCACCAGAGTAATGGGCACCTATAATAGCTCGCCTGATATTACCATTGCTAGTGATGGTCTGATAAATAGCATAACCTGGCGACCTATGCCAACTCTCGCATCAGACCATCTGCCCATAATTCTCTCGATCGAGAAGCCTCCTGATTTCGTTTCTGTGAACAGCCGTAATTTCATTAACTTTAAAAAAGCTAATTGGGTCGGCTTCATGGAATTTACTGGGAGCACCTTCAACGCCCTACCCATTCCTACGGACGTATGCGTTGGCGAACGTCAATTCCGCAAGGTGATCGCAGCAGCTGCCGCTCGCTTCAACCCGGCTGGAAGAATAGCGGAAATCCGCCCCAATTTCCCAGCCGAAGCAGCTGTCTTAGCTAACGAGCGCGACACCTTACGCCATGCCGATCCCGGAGATCCCCGAATAAGGGATCTTAATTTGGAGATTCGGCGTATGCTAAATCAACATAAGCGGACGAAATGGATAGAGCACCTTAAGTTCTGCAACCTCTCCACCGGTGTGAGTAAGCTTTGGTCTACTGTCAAAGCCTTGTCTAATCCGAAGAGGCATGACGACCGAGTTGAAGTTCAATTCAATGATCATACCTCTTCGGACCCGAAGAAGTGCGCGAGCTATTTTAGCCGGCAGTTTACACTGCACCCTTCGGTAGACAAAGCCAAGAGATGTGTTAACCGACGGCTGCGCAAAATGCCAAACAAATGCGCGCCGCTTACCTTCACCGATGAGGAGGTTCAGAGTGTCTTCAAAAAAGCAAAATCATCTAAATCCATTGGCCCTGATGGAATCAACATGCTAATGCTAAAGCATCTAGGCTCGACGGGAGTAAGTTATCTCACCAAGATCCTCAACTTGCCACTAACCACTCTTCAAATACCCGATGTGTGGAAAATCGGAAGAGTGGTGCCACTATGAAACCTGGGAAACCCGCCTACAAAGGGGAATCTTATCGCCCGATAACTCTCCTCTCCCCAGTAGTGAAGACTACTGCCTAGCCAGTCACTAGCATGACATAGAAAAAACAACGCTTCCTCCAGGGTTAAAGAGGTGGACCATGAACTATCTGAGCGGTCGTCAGTCATCCGTACTATTTCGAGGTGAAACATCCAAACTGAGAAGAATTAAACAAGGGGTTCTGCAGGGTGGTGTCCTCTCCCGCTACTGTTTAACTTCTATATCTCGAAACTCCCGCAACCACCAGAGGAAGTATCCATGACCTCGTACGCAGATGACTGCACGATATTGACGTCGGGCAATGGAATCGATGGCATGTGTTCGAAAGTAAACAACTACCTCTCCGACCTTTCTCGTTTCCTCACTGCACGAAATCTCACACTTTCCCCCACCAAATCCACAGGGACCATATTTACAAACTGGACGAAGGAGTATAGATTTGAACTTAATATTGCAGTCGATGGCGTCAAAATCCCAACTGTCAATAACCCTAAAATTTTAGACGTAGCCCTCGATAGTCTATGCTCCTTCTCTCCCCATACGACAGCGATTATCGCCAAGGTACAGAGCCGCAACAAAATCCTCAAGTCGCTAGCCTGCAGCATATGGGAAAAATACAAAGAAAAGTTGTTGGCAACTTACAAGGCAATCGGCCGGCTGGTCCTCAACTACATAGCACCAAGATGGTCGCCTGGATGCAGTGGTACGCAGATGAGAAAACTTCAAACCCGCCAGAATACAGCACTCCGGATCACGACGGGATGCCTCTTGATGTCTCCCATTGAACACTTCCACAGTGAGACGCGCATGCTACCTGTAAAGGAGCATAATGAACTCCTCTCCAGGCAGTTCCTGCTGGGATGTTTCTGTAGGAATCACCCTTGCAGCCATCTGCTTGGAGCGGAATCGCCTCCTAGGAGCATCAAGAGGTCATTCCTCGACTACGTCGACGACATCGAACAGTACGCCGACCGGACTTCGGACGCAACAGACTATCGGCAGGTAATGACCGCCATTCACAGTGGAGCCATCAACACCTTCACAGATTCCTTTCCCTTGAATGGCGTTCTTGGAGTCAAACCACCACCTATTGCAGACGAAGAGCTCCAGTTGCCGCGAGAAACGCGAATGACCCTAGCGCAACTTCGTTCTGGATACTGTAGCAGGTTAAATTACATATCCAGCATCGACCCCGACATACCTAATGTATGTCCTGCATGCAACGAGTCTCCGCATGACACTGGCCACCTCTTTGCATGCCCCACAAACCCTACCCATCTCCCTTTGGTCCGACCCCGTCGAAACAGCACGTTCGTTGGGCCCACTTTAGATGACCTCGACGACAACACAAACGACCCTTACCATCCTAACAGGGATTAGCAAACCGTTAAAACAACAACAACTTACAATGGCAGGAGAAGGCGCACCTGATTCCCCAATCGATGACGATGAGGCAGACGTTCCATTGCCCGACCATGAAGAAGGTCGAATAGCAATTACCCGCCTGAAGAACAACAAAGCGGCGGGGGCCGATGGATTACCGGCCGAGCTATTCAAACACGGCGGCGAAGAACAGATAAGCAGCATGCATCAGCTTCATTGCAAAATATGGTCGAACGAAAGTATGCCCAACGATTGGAATTTAAGTGTGCAATGCCCAATCCATAAAAAAGGAGACCCTACAATCTGCGCCATCTACCGTGGGATAAGCCTCCTCAACATCGCATATAAGGTTCTATCGAGCGTGTTGTGTGAAAGATTAAAGCCCACCGTCAACAAACTGATTGGACCCTATCATTGTAACTTTAGACCTGGCAAATCAACAACCGACCAGATATTCACCATGTGCCAAATCTTGGAAAAGACCCGTGAAAGGAGAACCGACACACACCACATCTTAGTCGATTTCAAAGCTGCTTTCGACAGCACGAGGTTTCAGACAAGGCGAATCCCTATCGTGCGACTTCTTTAATCTGCTGCTGGAGAAAATAGTTCGAGCTGCAGAACTTAATCGAGCAGGTACAATCTTTTATAAGAGTGTACAGCTGCTGGTGTATGCCGATGATATTGATATCATCGGCCTCAACACTCGCGCCGTTAGTTTTGCTTTCTCCAGACTTAACAAGGAGCAAAGCAAATGGGTCTGGCAGTGAACGAGGGCAAGACGAAATATCTCCTGTCATCAAACAAACAGTCGTCGCACTCGCGACTGGGCTCTCTCGTCACTGTTGACAGTCATAACTTTGAAATCGTAGATAATTTCGTCTATCTTGGAACCAGCGGAAGCACCACCAGCAATGTCAGCCTGGAAATCCAACGCAGGATTACTCTTGCCAACGGGTGCTACTTCGGACTGAGTAGGCAATTGAAAACTAAAGTCCTCTCTCGACGAACAAAAGCCAAACTCTATAAGTCGCTCATAATTCCCGTCCTGCTATATGGTGCAGAGGCTTGGACGATGACAACAATAGATGAGTCGACGTTGCGAGTTTTCGAGAGAAAAGTTCTCCGAAAGATTTATGGTCCTTTGCGCATTGGCCACGTCGAATTTGGCATACGATGGAACGATGAGATGTACGAGATATACGACGTCATTGACATAGTTCAGCGAATTAAAAGACAGCGGTTAGCGTCGTGTTGTCCGGATGGACGAAAACACTCCATCTCTGAAAGTTTTCGACGCAGTATCCGCCGGGGGAAGCAGAGGAAGAGGAAGGCCTCTACTCCGTTGGAAGGACCAAGTGGAGAAGGACCTGGCTTCGCTTGGAATATCCAATTGGCGCCACGTAGCGAAGAGAAGAAACGACTGGCGCGCTGTTGTTAACTCGGATATAATCGCGTAGGCGGTGCCTACGCCAGTAAAGAAGAAGACGAAGAAGTCATCGAATAAAAGTATACAAAATTTATGTTTGATAAAAATAAATTTTGTTTGTATTTTCAAAATTGGTTATTGCTTGATTATAATTTTTTTTATTATAAATGTTATACAATTTAATTTTGTTAAGATATGTGTCAACACACGGGGCGGCGAGAATCCTATTCCGACTTGTTGGAGCTGGCGATCGAGCTTTTTCGGATGGAAGTCAAAAGTATAATCGAGGTTGAGTAGAGGTGTTGACGCGGCGCAGTGTCTCAGCGAATGTAGTTGATGATCGAATTGTTGACGGGTTGATCGGCGAACTGTATGTGACGAATTGCTGGGACGAATGTTTTGAATCTGCTTAGGAGACCATCCTTTATGCTGCGTGGATGGGTGTACAAGTGTGGTGAGTTGTCTTGTGTGCGAGTGTGGTGTCGTCAAGTATTAGTGTGTGCTAGTTTTTCCGGTTAAAGTGGGGGGAACTCATTTAAACAGTCATCGAAAATCTTTATATTAGGTATATATAGGTATGAGCGGTGAAATTTAGTTTATTTTTTTATTGCAGTGCCTATGAAACTGTTTATCCTTTTCCCATACATACAACCACACAAGCATGCACACAAACATTCGGTTGAAGCTAATGAAAGGAGTATAATAAGACCGCTGATTGGCTTTTGTGCACTTGGACTTCATCAAGGTTGGGTTTTGAAAACTTTTTTAAAGAAGATAAAGACAACAACAACAGACAGAAACTCATTTTTGGTATTAATATTAAGGAGGCTATTTTTTACCTTCTTTAAACTTTTTAGACGGTTTTTTAGTTAAAAAACAAAAGTTGCTTAAAAGTAACACAGCCTAATTCACATGTGTGTATCTCAAAAACCATTAAAGCTGTATTGACCGAACTAGTCCAGCACTATTGAAATTAATGCAATTGGATGATTACAATAACTCTCGCACATAGAATTGTGTATGATATTTTTAAAACTACTAAACGTGCGTTAAGTCGTTGAACGTTAGAAATACTAAGTCTTAAAGATTGTGCGAAAGAAATGCACAGAAATCTGTGTAAAAATTGCACATTATGAAAGGCACTGCCCTCTTTTCGAGGAATTTGATTCTATTAATTTCACTGTATAGCCTTTAACTCAAGCACCAATAAAGACATCGGAATGAAGTTTTAAACAAATGGGTACTTAAGGTATACAATCTTTTACCCAAATATTCTTGTCGCATTTTGTCAATAGATGTCGTTGCAGTCGTACGAGGTGTGTTCAAAAAGTATCGCGAATTTTGTATTTTTTTCAAAAATTATTTATTTATTCATGAATATTTATTTTGTCCCCTTTAAAGTAATCCCCATGAGATATTATACACTTGAGCCAACGGTTTTTCCAATCTTCGAAGCACTTCAAAAAATCATTTTTTTTTATCTTCTTCAGCTCCTCCTTCGATGCCGTCTTTATCTCGTCAAGAGAATCGTTACGTCGTCCTTACATGGGCCTCTTCAGGTTAGGGAACAAGAAAAAGTCACAGGGGGCCAGATCTGGGGAATACGGTGGCTGCAGCATCATTAGTGTGTTGTTTTTGGCCAAAAAGTCGCGTACAAGCAACGATGTGTGAGCAGGGGCGTTATCGTGGTGCAATTTTTTTGATAGGTAAAAATCGAAGACGATCCAAAACACGTGCAAGCAAAGCAGCTGTCAACAATTAAATGAACATTCAAAATGGCCGAGCTTCTCGGCATAAGTGAGAGACATGAGTAGCAAATTCGAAATTCGAATATACGTAACCCGCGAAAATTCAAAATTCGCGATACTTTTTGAACACACCTCGTATATCTCCAGTGCTGCCAATAGCATTGTCGTACCATATAGTGTTGGAAAGGTGAGATTTTAAGCTTCATTAAACCAAAAAAAATTTAATTCGGGGAAGTTGCGAAAAAGTTAAAGCTGCTCAAAAATGAGGGAAAAGAATGAAGAAATCCGCTTTATTTAAAAATTTTTGTATGAAGAAGAGAAGAATGCCACGCAAGACACCAATGAAATTTGTTAAGTTTACGGAGAAATGTATGGTTCGCTTGCTTCTGTGGAAATTTCGATTTACGTTGAAGAAAGTTTTACACTTCTGGAATAATGTCTCTAGCGGAAAAATGGCAAAAAGTTTGTCACAAAGTTTGTAACACCCAGAAGGAAACGTCGGAGACCATATAAAGTATATATACATTAGGGTGTCCGTTATTTACCAAATTGATTATTTTTGACGAGACGCCCCTTAAACTTTTAGTTTTCCATCTAAAAAAAAATATCAGACCATAAAAAGCCCTTAATTTTCATAATAAACCTTGCCCCAAACACGATACATTTCCCATTGAATTTGCATGGGATTTTGCCACTTTTTACAAATATTTTTTTTTCTCTGGAACTTTCTCGTTTATAGGAATAAAAAAGTCATATTCTTATACAGAATTGAATGCTCTACAAAAAACCAGGAACAAAACAACTGAATTTTACAAAAAAAAATGTCAATTTGCCGTAAAAGTTCGAAAATTCCAGAAATTACCCAGAAGTTGAACTCTAATAACTTTTAAAGGGGTGAGTATATCGAAAAATTATCCATACGTTTTTTGTAGAGCTTTCAATTCTGTATAAGAATATGGCTTTTTTATTCTTACAAACGAGAAAGTTCCAGAGAAAAAAAAATATTTGTAAAAAGTGTCAAAATCCCATGTAAATTCAATGGGAAATGTATCGTGTTTGGGGCAAGGTTTATTACGAAAATTAAGGGCTTTATATGGTCTGATATTTTTTTTTAGATGGAAAACTAAAAGTTTAGGTGGCGTCTCGTCAAAAATAATCAATTTGGTAAATAACGGACACCCTAATATACATACTCGTATAAATGATCAGTATGTTGAGCTGAGTCGATTTAGCCATGTCCGTCTGACCGTTTGTATGTATGTATATATACGAACTAGTCTCTCAGTTTTTAAGATATGGTTTTGAAATTTTCTAAACGTTATTTTCTCTTCTTCTCTATAGCTGCTATACAAACTGAACTATCTGAATCAAATGCTTGCATGGGAAACTTACTCATTTAACGATATATCTTCACGAAATTTGGTATGAGTTATTGTTTATAGAAATAATGTTATATCGAAAGAAATTTTTCACATCGGCTCACTATAGCATATAGTTGCTATACAAACCGAGCGATCGGAATCAAAGGCTTTTATGGAATAGTTTCGAATTTGACGTGGTTTCTTCACGAATTTTGACAAGGATTACCGCTTAGAGTATTTATATAATCTCCGAAAAAATTTTCAGGTCGGATAACTATAGCATACATGTAGCTTCCATACAAACTGGACACATAGTTATTAAAGTAAAATGTATATAAGTTAACTTTTTTTCTTGTTGTTTAGTATAAATATAAAAAAATAAGTTGAAGTTTGATTCAAAATACGAAAATACTTTTTAACACATAGTAATGGGCTTTTCTATAAGAGCGCTACAAAAGTTTGATCAATCGGCCAATTCTCCTGTAACGTTCACGTTCGATATTCGTACGGAGTTCATAAATCGTCGCTGGCTTATTGGCATAGACCATAAAATTGACGTGGTCCCACAGGAAATAGTCTAACGGCGTCAAATCGCACGACCGTGACGGCCAATTGACTGGGCCATTTCGTGAGAAAACACGTTCATAAAACTTGGTTTTCAATAAATCGATTGTGACATTCGCTGTGTGACTTGTGGCGTCGTCCTGTTGGAGCCTAATATTTTCTAAGTCCATATCATCCAATTCGAGCCATAACCTTACCAAACTGTAATTTTTTCGGGACTCATTGAGTTCGTGTGGATTGCTAACCAATAACGCCGAAGCAGTTATTAACGAAGTCATTCAGTCATAAATGAGCCTTATCGCTGAAGATGATTTTTCAATGAAAATACGGATCATTTTTGTTGCTCAGCCCAATTCACAAACATACGACAATTCTGGTGGTCAAGCGGTTTCAGTTCTTGCGTCAGTTTGATCTTTTAAAGATGAAAGCCAAGATTTTTATGCAAAATTTTCCACAACGACGACACAGAGATGTCCAGTGCTTGAGAATGATATGTAAGAGGCTGATTTGGGTCTTCCTCAATTCTTGCGCCAGTGGCAGCAATATTCGCGACACTACGGGCACTTCTTTGTCTCACTGGCACGGGAACATTTTGTAGTGCGGATTAAATTTTTTTCCACTAGATGCTCAATTGTTGATCTGACAGTACGATTATGACGACCATAAATTGGACGTAGCGCTCTTAAAATTGAGGTCACTGACTCTGAATTTCGGTAACAAATTTTAATAATTTTGACCAGTTTTTTGTTCGTACATCTTTGCACGATGAAATGGTAAACCTCACTGAAGAGAAAAGTCAATAGAGCGGGAAGAAATATCAGCGAACATTTTTCTTGAAATAATCAATTCATGTGACAAAAATTTTTAAAATAGGGTAAATACATATCCTAGTTTCCATATACTTAATATAAAAATTTCCCAACATCCGGTTGACCTCATACTTATAGTATTATATATACAAGATATATTACTGATCTGATGCCAAAAACTAATGAACTCTCATCAATATGGCCGTCGTAATCTGTGTCTCGTTTTGTATAAATTGTCTCTCAGTCAATTAAATGACTGCAATACTAAGTTTAGTTCATATTAAGCAATTTTGATTTTATCGACTCCGTTCCGGTAATATTGTTGCCAGGTAAAACCTTCCTGGAGCGTAATTTTCGATAGCACAATAAAAAAAAACATGAAACATTTTATAGAGCTGTGTTATTTCTCTGAACTAACATATGCTGATTGGACATAACCAATAGCCCTGCGTAAGCAGTTGAATACATATACCACAAAATTGGCAGAAAAATTGATTATTTGCAATTATATTGAATGAAAATCCGAAGGCAGATAACGTCAAACGGGGTATTGATAAGCATTGACGCTCAGTCTGTTTTTGACATGCATCAACTATGAGGTAACTTAAACCATTGTGGTTTTTTACTTACTTATTTACTTCTCTTCGACTTAGTTATAAAAAATTAGATAATTTATGATCTTTAATACATAGTCACATTCCTCTACTATAACTAATTTGAAATAGCTATGAACTTAATGGCCTAAAAAATATACGATAAATAGATGATCACAGTGAGGAGACGGATCTGTGATTTAAAAATTTTATGAAATTCAAACATTTCTCTCAACATATACATATATACATATCTCTACAACTTTATCATATAATACATATATTGTGTACATATATGGCTGACAGCGCGTTCGAACTTTTTAAAGAGCATTTTACCACAAGTTAGGAAGTGCGAGTGTAAACGAATATTTTATACTCTCGCAAGAACCAAAGTCAGGGAAATATTTTCTAGTGGTTGCAAAACATTATAATAAATAAGTAAGGAATGGCTTGTCAAGTGTAACCAAACATTTTACACTCTCGCAACTTGAAAAGATAAAGGAATTACTTTCAGCTGTTGGCAAAGCTTTGTATTGGAGAAGGCGGTGAAGAAAATTCAACATTCATTATTCGCGGAAATTGTGAATGGATTACAATCGAGTTAGGTACTTTATTAAGTGTTAAGTTATGTTTATTATAGATAGATATCCTCACCTAGTTTTACTACTTCATCCTACTTAGCGTCAGCTTAAATCATACCAAAATCATCTTCAAACGATATGCATTGAATATTAACTCAACCGAAAAGGCTAAATTGAATATATTAAATTGATATGGAGAGCATCGACCAGAAGATCCGCACATTATATTAGATTTACTCATATTCAGCGCTAAACTATCAATATAATTTTTAGATAAACTTGCCCAATTAATTTTATAAAAATACCAAACATTCTGACCAACATAGCGGTTTAAAGTCTTCTGGAAAGTCGGAAATCACTACACGGGATAAATTGGGGTCTCGACTTGGTGCATTAAAAAATCCTCTCTGAGTTCTATTAAGGTACCTCACATACTGCTATGAGCAAAAAATTGTAAGACCTAGTTTATGATTTTAAAATATTTATAGTTCAAAATCTACGTTGTCCTCCTCAAAGTAGTACCCCTTGACACCAATTCACTTGTGCTAGCGTTTGTACAAGTACCAAACCTCAAGACAGGTGCTAAAAGCAATTTCCAGAATAGCCTTCAATGCGCATAGGTATTCACGTTTAATATTTTCAATTGACTCAAAACTTTAAAATTGACCGAATGTATTAAAATGTTGGTCAAGTTTTCACCAGATGTTATGCACGAAGATACATTGTTAATATAAAACAGTTCAACTCAATTTTTTAAGATAATTCACAATTTACCCGATACATATATGCGGCATAAGGTCAGTCGGAAGTTCGAAAATCTGTCTATTAGGTATATGATGGCTAAGGGAAGTATTGACCCGATTCAACCCATTTTCGTAATACAGAATTACAATTACCATAAAAGGGTTATTTCGATTTTCAATTGTCATATAAGTATATCTTACACACTGACAGATTTTTTTAGTAAAAGTTCAGTCACATGCTCTTGTGTCCATATATCAGGTAAAAGAGATGATAAACTTTAGAGGCACTATTTGTGGAAAGTTTTATCCCAATGTATTCACTGGTGCTAGATTTGTATACTGGACAAAGAGAAAAACTGGGTGTTAGTTAAAGTCTTGATTCTTATTTCTACATATGTACTATATATACATATCTATATATATAAAAGAAAGTCGTGTTAGTTACATCACTTATAACTCAAGAACGGCAGAACAGATTTGGCTGAAAATTGGTAGGGAGGTAGCTTAGAGCCAGGAGACGGACATAGGATACTTTTTATCTCTTTATGTCAAAATTTAATACAACTCATAAATACAAAAATTATATTTCAAATCATAAGCATTTGTTCAAAATTCATGTTTGTAGGAATCATTTCAATATTTCATTTCTTCAAAAAAAAAAAAACAATAAAAACAACCTTACATCTTCGTCTATATAAATATGTATGTATGTAAAAATGAATCGCCAAAATGTATGTATGCTCATAACTTTAATACGACTGAACGAAATTTGATAATTCTTTTTTTAAAATATTCGTTTAGGTTCAGGGATTATTCGAATAATTGCCGGAAAACCCCTAAAAACAGTCCTTTTCTTTTTCTCATACAAACGAATGAATGTTTGTTCGTTAGTAACGCTAAGAGAACGGCTGAACCAATATTGATGAAATTTTAAGAGGTTGTTCGTTGTGGATTAAGGAAGGTTTAGAAATAAAAACATATTATACTTTTCATGAAAAGTCGGCAAATTGGATAATTCCAAAAAGTAACTTTTTTCCAAAAACATTTTTTTTCAATTTCTGTTTTGTTTTTCAATATTTTGATTTGGAAATTATTTGAATAGTTCAGTCTCGATCGCTTGCTTTTTTATTCCGGCTATTCAAGAGAAAAATTATTACTATTACGATTTACGATGCTTTACGACAGGTTGTGAATTGAACAATTGAAAATTATTCAGTGAAAACTTTACGTGTGAAAGATCCAGTATTATATGAAGTGGTGGAAAGCAATATGGTTCATGGACCTTGCGGACACTACAATCCCTTTTCGGTTTATATGTCTAACAATAAATGCACGAAACACTATCCGCTTGCTTTTCTTTCGGAATCGCAAACTGGAAATGATGGATATCCACTCCATCGTCGTAGCTCATCAGACGACCATACAACTTAGAGTAGTGAATATCGAAGTTGACAACATATGGATCGTACTATATTCTCCACTGTTGTCTAATTCACATTCTAAACTCATATCAATGTTTAGTATTGCAGTTTGGTGTAATCTATAAAATACGTTTGTAAGTACGTCACCAAGGGAAGCAACATGGCGCTTAATGGTCTTAAACGATACGGTCCATACGTGAACTGCAATAAAGCGCTTTGTAGGATATTTACTTTTGCAATTCATGAACGGTTTCCGATTGTTGTGTGTCTCGCAGTTAAAATGGAGATTGGCCAAAGAGTTTATTTCAGCCCAGAGAATACATTACAGCCGGTGGTAACACCGCCAACAACAAAACTAACATTTCCGAGTTTTTTTCTCAACTTTCGTCAGTGATCCGCTTACGAGAACATTGCTCTATTTGAAAATACCTTGCATTCATGGAATGCATCGTCGAAGAAATAGTTACGCTGAAAGCAAGACCGAACAGTAGATGGACATTCAGGTGTGTTCTCAACTAATGCATTAGGATGAATTTACACAACCCACCCAAAAAACGATGATTGCTTCTACCTTCGGTTGCTACTGATTAATGTACGCGGCGTATTGCGTACTGTGAATGGTATGGTGTGTGCAATTACAATTGCTGGAACACGATAATCAGTGGAAACAAATGTTGGACGATGCGATAGCTACTTCGAATGCCACTGAAGTTCCCACACTTTTCGCGATAATCATTTCACCATAACAGCCTTTAAATCCGCGTCAATTATGAGATACGAACAAAAATGACATTGTCGAAGACATTTTACATCGTATTCGCTAAAAATTGGAAATGGGTCAATTCCGGTTGATGCTTCCGGTGGTTTGATATCAATTCCATCTGCGGTTTATCAATTAACGAAAGATGAACTCATCACCAATCTTCGGACATTGGCCAAATTATCTTAACTATGATTCCTTAAATGCACGAGCAATATTAACTGCCAAAAAATACAGATGTTCTTGACTTAAACTGGAAGATTCAAAGTCAAATTCCGAAAGACTTGCGCTCATACAAATCGACCGATCGTCTTGCCATTGAAGACGTCGCCGTGAATTATCCAGTGGAGTTTCTAAATTCTTTGGAGAGGCTTGGTATGCCACCGCGTCTCAAAGTTTGATCTGTCGTTATTATGTTTTGC
Source organism: Bactrocera dorsalis (assembly GCF_023373825.1). Classification (NCBI taxonomy): domain Eukaryota; kingdom Metazoa; phylum Arthropoda; class Insecta; order Diptera; family Tephritidae; genus Bactrocera; species Bactrocera dorsalis. The sequence goes on along the minus strand of NC_064306.1, from coordinate 21,129,984 downwards.
AATCTGCAAGCGCCGAAACTATGTAATGGAACCCGACTGATTGTGACGCAATAAGTTTGGAAATTCTATGTTTTTCACACGTCCAGATATACGTGGCGTGCACACGAGTTGGAAAGCAATCTTTTCTGTACACCGGAACAGAAACCAAAAAATTTTGTTTATCAAGCTGCGTTACATTGAAAAAAAAAATGAAATGATAAATTCAACTTTCTTTTCATTTCAAAACACATAATTTCACGCAGGACAACGGCTGCGGGGCCAGCTAGTATATTAGCTAAATATTTCTTTCAGAGCATTGATGGTTGTCGTTGTAAATATCGCCTCCAAATTCTACAACAATTTGGTAATAAAAAACCGACGTCGTGTCTAAGAAAATTTACCATATCTGGTGTTGATCCTAACATAACAGCGTCTCCGTAAACATAATTAACTATCTAACATCTTTGATTATATTCAATTTTGAAAAAATATGCTACTAATAAAGAAGTAAGGAAGGGCGAAATTCGAGTATAATCAAACATTTTACACTCTCGCAAATTTCAAACATTAAAATCGAAGGAATTCAATATTCATTATTCGAGGAAACCACGAATTTAAGGATTTATATTGGGGATCCAACTATAATTATCGGTCATATTATCACTTAGTCCAATATATTTATAGTAATTAACACAAATGTTTCCAGAAAGTTTACTTTAGTAATTTGTGAGATATTTACTTAATTCTATAAAGGAGCGGGCCACGAAGTGTTTTAAAAATTGGATTCCTCCGATGTGCAATACTCATCTGCCTTGGGTACCATGTTCCAAGTTTTATCAATATAACACCATTTTTGTTCAAGTTACCGCTTGCACGGACGAAGAGACAATCACTGGAAATTCAACATCTTTTGTCAACTTAATGATTTATGTATACATAATTCCAAATATATTTCGATTAGTTTTAAGGTCTAAAAACAACTCTTAGTAGGTGAACAAAAATATTCTACAACATGTTGCGAGAGTATAAAAGTCGTTTAAGTGCCTACAGTATAATTAAGTTGAAGGTCCCTTTCACGGCAGCTGCTTTTCACGTAGTTTTTCCAGCCGTATTTGATTCCGCCGTTGTTTCGCATTTCGCTACAACAGTTTTGATGCATGCACATGGAAATGTGCTTGCATTTTTTTTGTTTGCAAAGGTATGATATCTACACATCCCAGCAGTCAATATAACGTAGCATTACATTTCGATGATTAACAAGGACTTCAAATTGAGAATCTTCAAAACTGTTTTACTAGTTTATTGAGGAAATTGTTATACCTCTCGTTAATTTATTCAAGACTATCGAAAATAATAGCTGTTAGAATTATTTAGTTCTCAATAAACGCTGTTTTTACGTTTAATTTTTAGGTGCCACAGATCTGTTGGTTTTTCGACACAACTTACTCTCCTTCTACAAAAAATACGTAAAGATAGCTTAAACTTGTGCGAGGGGTTTACATTTGTCGTTCTACATCAAGAAGGAAGTTTGGTCATACAGGGTTTGTCTGGAAAGTAATAGGACTCAGTCGATTTAAATAAATTTATTGAACCAATCGTTACAATTCTTTTAAAACTTTCAAAATAGGCTCCTTCTGCGTCGATGCAGCGCTACCAGCGTGATTTCCAAGAATTAAAAGCGTCACGGAAGGCAATCTTCGTGCTGCTTTGATCCCCTCTGTCGTCTCAAAATGCTTGCCTTTCATCGGTCTTTTCAGGCAAGGAAACAAAAAGAAAGGCGGCGACATCTGGCTGAAGAGGAGCTGCGAAAGCAACGTTATTCAAAAATTTTGGATCACATTCACATATGTTCAAATTTTCTTGCCACACGTTGCGCATGTGCAAGTGTTCCGTCACAATGTCATGAAACACAGATTTTGATAAATTTAACATATACTCAGTCGACGGTCTGAGTTCAAAACTTTGCGCACACGAGTCACATTGTACGTATTTGTCGAAGTCGCAGGTCTCCCAGCACGGTCTTCATCAGCGACCTCTTCCTGGCCCTCCAAAAATCCTGGTGCCACCGAAACACACCACTTTTTGCTAAATCAACATCTTTCCGGACAAACCCAGTACATCTATCAAAGTGGGTTAATAGCTATGTATGTATACTATTTTGGTGTTAACGTGATACAAGTGCTGGAATTGGTTAATTACAGACTTTTCATTCACAATGTTAACAAAATCGTTAATTGTACATTGGGATAAAATAGTTGTGCATCTCGTGTTGTGGTTTGCGCTGCTCTTATTGTTTTGACGGTTTGAGCTGATGGTTTGCGTCAGTTATTCTTATTGCTTTGAGGGTTTCTCCCGGTCGCTTGCACTACAAGAATTTTATGCACCTGCAATATGTTACTACTGAGTATAATAGTTTTGTTCACCTAACGGTTGTACGTATCACCCAAAACTAAGCGAGATAGTTAAAAGGTTATATAATATACATATAAATGAGCAGGTTGAGCAGACGAGTTGATATCCGGGTGCCGGTTTGTCTGTCCGTCCGTCCTTCCGTGCAAGCTGTAACATAAATAAAAATTTAAATATCTTGATGAAACTTCGTATGCGTGTCCTTGTAAAAAAAAAAAAAACAATTACGAATTCGCAGATGAACATTATCGATCCACTTCAACGCTCACAAAACGTCAATCACCGAAAACTATAAAGTGCTAATCCTAAGAACTAAGTTAAGATTTATAACTGCAATCTCTTACAGAGCATCGCAGTAGCAAGGAGCCCCTTGGGCAAACACTCGGAATATAGCCACGCCGATGTAACACAATTTTAAATTTCGCCAGATTCTTTACTTTCGAGTGTACAATTCAAGTAGGAATTAATATAACGGGATTAAACTTTGCACGAATAAAGCCTTTTGGCCAGCTTATGGGGTCTATTCAAGCCCCTGGGTACCAACTCAGAGAGAATATTTTGCTGGTAGTAGTATGTCTGTGTATTGCAACTGAGTCGAATGGGGACAATAATTTCTTTAACCTCCATATACATAATATTAAGATTTTCGAGTTTCCGGTTGACTTTATATTTTGGCTGATATATGGTCTATTATCGGCCAATATGTATATTATCTTAATACAATTTAGAGAGCGTGTTTTTCTTATAACGTTGCACACCAAGGTATTCGTGCTTAGAATAAATAAAATTGGGAGGAAACTCGTCTTAAACCCTATATAACTGACTGACGTACTGAAGGTATTTCCCTGGCTTTAATCCTTGCAAGTTGCGAGATTATGTAATGCTCGGTTATATCCGAACCGAGCTCATCCTTACCTGTTCTTTATTGAAACTATGGCATGGAATTGTGAATTGTTTAAACGTAATTGTTAGCTTTATAATGACCCGTTAATTATAATAATGCATAAAGTGTTAAACGGTTGAATAAATATGTAAAAAAATTATTACATCGCATTACTATATGCTTTTTTATACTCTTTCAATATGTTGCTACATAACAGTTTTGTTCACCTAACGGTTGTATGTTTAGATATAGAGCTGAAAAAATTTATATGACCACGATGACGAGACGAGTTAAATTTCGAGTGACTGTTTGTCTGTTCATCTACGCAAGCGATAACTTAAGTAAAAATGTAGTGGTACATGTATTACTTGACAAAAAGTGAAGGACATGTTCGTAGATGAGCGTATTCGGACCATTGTAATCCCACAAAACGCCATTAACCCTTCTGTGGCTTTAAGGTCATTTCGTGACCTTTTTATGTTATTTTTTCTTCATAAAAGACACAAAATTCTGTGACATCCTTTTACGAATTCCTACATTGAGAAATTTTTTTTATCATTTTATAAAATATGTGGCACAATCAAATCCAACATGTTTGCAACATAAGGTCAGTGACCATCAGCTGATTAAAGCGCCAAGTGGAAGTTCCGTACCATTTTTGTCAATTAATTTTTGTGCAAAAAGACATACATTGTAGATACAAGTATTTTGTAAAATGCAAAGAAACCGAGTATCGGTTAGTATTTTGTATTTGTGGTTGACTATTTTTATTTGATTTTAATGGATTATTATCTCATTCAGCAGACTTGTCGTTTTGCAGAAAGCCAAACACTGCAGACAATAATTGGAGACGTAGACACTAATGAGTATAGTGATGTTTAGGACGATGAGAATGTATTGGAAGAATTGTCAGATGACGAATCTTCTGAAAAGTACTTTGCTAGTGATAAACAAGATAGTATAAATAAAGCTAATGTAAGTAACATTCCGGGTACTTTTCAAAGGACAAGGTCAGTAGAACCGACTGCAACTAATAGGACTAGAGCCAGAACAGAAAATATAAATGGACGACACCTCGGGGTTACAGCATATGCAGTTCACCGAATATCATATATAAAAGAATCATTTGACCTGTGCTTTACACCGCAAATAAAGAAAAATATTTTAGAGTTCACCAAGGTGCATTCCAAAGTAAAGAGGACTGGTGCATTAGAATCTGCTATCTTTATCGATTGTCCAGTGAGAGCTTTATGACATTTCATCAATTGGAAGTGCAGTTATTGCGTTTTAAGTGTCAGTATGTTTGTGTTATCGGTGCGAAAATGACCTTCGAACAAAGAGCCAACATTAAATTTTATTTTAAAATTAATAAAACTTTTATCGAAACGTTTCAATTGATGAAACAAGTTTATGGCGATGATTGCCTATCCCGTAGCAGAGTGCACGAATAGTTTCAATGTTTTCAAAGTGGTCGTGAGGACATTAATGACGATCAACATGTGGGTCAATCAAAATCCGTATTCACCGGAAATTCCATCGAAACTGTGCGTGAATTCATCAAAAATCAGCCGAAACCATCATTGAAATTCATGGAAATGGAATTGAACATCTCCAAAACATCGATTTATCACATTTTGACCGAACATTTGGCTTACGAAAGGTGTGTGCATGGTTTGTTTCGCACAAATCGACTGACGACCAAAAATTGCTCAGAATCCAACATTCGAAGGACGATTATTTGACCAAAACTCACATTTTAACCATTAACCACTCCCCGTATTCACCTGATGTGGCATCGTGCGACTTCTTCCTTTTCGGGAAAATGCATTTTCCCATGAAAGGAAACCGGCATACTGGCGGCCTTACCGCCCAACGAGCTAAAATACTCGTTCGATATGCTGTATTGTAGCAGAAGGAGACTATTTTGAATAAAATAAATTGATTTTACCGAAAAAATCATTTGTTTGTGTAGTAAGCATATGCGAAATACACGTAAATAAACAATGGTATGCTACACTGCTCCAGAACGCGGGTTATTGGTGACTATTTATTTGACAAATAATCGGTCGGTGACTTTGGCACAACGTGAATTTCGTCGCAGATTTCTTGGCCGTCCGACGCCTACTGGTGAAACACTACGACGTTTAGCCGCTCGCCGCGGAAGTAACCGTCTTGCAGAGAATATTGCTGCTGTTGTCGAGCATGTCATAGAAACGTTGTCGACATCGACCAGACGACGTGCCACGCAAATGGGTATCAGTCGATGGTGTTTACAGCGAATTTTTGTACAAGATTTGGAGATGTTTCCGTACAATATGCAGATGGTGCATCAGCTGTTAGCAGCTGATCGCCAATCGAGTCTAACATACGTTCAAGCCATCCTTAATCACCACCAAGAGGAAGATGATTTTTCATCAAAAATAATAATGAGTGATGAGGCCTATTTCCATCTTAGCGGTTACCTAAATAAGAAAAATTTACGCTTCTGAGGTACTGAAAATCCGCGTGTAACCCACGAAGGGCCATTACACCCGCTCAAAGTCACTGCTGCTGTGCTGTTTTCGCTGGAGGAGTCATCGGACCTTTCTTCTTCGAAGACGTCGTGGGCCAAACGGTTACTGTGAGTGGTGAGCGCTACAGAGCAATGATGAACGAGTTCTTTTTGCCGCAACTTGATGAATTGGGATAGGAAAACATGTGGTTCCAATAGGACGGTGCAAGGGCACACACTGTACATGCCACAACCGCAATGCTAAAGGATGCATTTCCCTGGCGCCTAGTCTCCCATTTTGGCGACTTGCACTGGCCAGCAAGATCGCCTGATTTGACCGCTCCAGACTTCTTTTTGTGGGGCTTATTGAAGTCGCGGGTTTATGTCAACAAGTCTCAGACTTTTGCAGGCCTTAAAGACAATATTCGTCAAGAATATGAGGATCTATCGCCTGAAGTTCTCGCCAAAGTGATGGAAAATGTCATAAAAAAAGCTCAAATGACAATCAACTGTGGCGGCCATTTACATATCATATTCTCGACTTGATGTAAAAAAATATTTCTTTAAATTTCTTTCAGAGGCAGATGCCCATTCTTAGTTTACATGCTAAGTAAGCCAAGTTAATACGGAATGAAGCCATGGGTAAAATATGATATTGGTATGAGAAGTAATAAGCGCTTTTTGCCGGTTTGCGGCACTAAGCAGTCGTTTCTTTTTTGATGGACAAGTCATCATTGTTCAATGCATTCCTCAAAAGTATAAGCTCCGCAATAAGAAAAACGACTGTTATTTAGTATAAAAATATCATTAGAGACAAGCATTTGCAGTTTAAAACTATTGCATTCTAACTCAGGCGAAACTTTGGTTGCGGCACGATATAGGTTGAAAAATTTGCGAGAAACTCACGAAGAATCAATGCAGTGGGCGACAGTGCATTATCGTGGTGCAAAAACTAAGAATTATCGGCCCATAATTTCAGCCTCACTTTACGAATAGCTTCACGTAAACGAAGCAAAACACTCTAATAGATTTCCTTGTTGACAGTATGGCCGGTCGGAAGGAATTCGAAGTGCACAACTCCTCTACGAGTATAATCGAAGAAACATGTTAACATAACCTTGAATTTTTACCTGCTTTGACATAGTTTGTTCGTCTTCAGCATAGATCGAAAACCCATCCCCAGTTATAAAACGTTTCTTGACATCTTGGTAGTCGGAAAGTATTGTTTCACAGACATCAACGCGATGCCATTCTTCCATATTTTGATTTTGGAAGCAATGTGCTTCCCAAATTTATTTTCACTGATCTTTACGAATTTCCAACGATGCCAGTAAAATATCTGACTATTAATAGTTGTTTCTCAAGCACAAATTCCATTATTTTATTGACGTTTGGATCATCACTTAATGTTGATGGCCGTCCTGGATAAATCTAAAATTATATTAGGCAACATCTAATGATTTTCGTTACTCTATCAAGCCGGCTTTGATCCTAGTAAGTTGAAAGAGTAATATAAAGATTTGCCAACACCTGGAAGTACTTCTGCATTTGGCTACATTTAGATATTATGAGCCGCTGCCGGAGAGGGCTAGTTTTCCATAAAAACTGTAACATTTTAAAAAATTAAAAGTATAAAAAGACGATATAAATTTTACTAAATAATTTAACAAGCAAATGTATTGTAGGCGTATACTTTGAAGTCACTAATATTTTTTATGAGTTTGTTCTTTTCGACTAATTACTATAAAACCCTGACCGGGTTTCAAGCCCAGCGCACAACATCGCATTATGTATAACTGAACAGACGCTGCAATTAGACTTCAGCGAACCCTTAAACGAAATATGATGGAGTGACTCCGCTGAAGCTTCCTCTCTTTTATCCGTGACCTCAAGCTCCACACTGGTTGGCTACCGCATCTTACATAAGAGTAGCTCGCGTTTCCAGAGTGCCCGGCGAATACGCAGGAATACAAAGTGGATATTGCCCTACAACTGTAACTGCTTACCCAGTAGCATGTTTACACCCCATTACACCCTAAGTGCCTTCCATTGTGACAAATTACACTTTATTATTTTTAAATGCTTTTCTCGTTTATGTCTACTGGATTCTAAAGAATTGTTTATTAGTTGTTTTTTTTACTGAGCCCAGAGACTCTCTCCTGCCCTGGAAGGTTTCCCAGCGGGATATGGTAGACATTGGTAAGCGAGCAAGGTAAACGATGCAGCATGATTGTATCGCTTACTCCGACCGATGAAAATTAACACGGCGATGTCCTACGAAAAGTAACAGATCACCCCTTTCGCTTACCATAGGAACGAAGAATTCTTCGATGCCACAGTTAACGAAGAATTCTTCTATGCCACAGTTAACGAAGAATTCTTCGATGCCTCAACGAAGAACTCTTCAATGCCAAGGTCAATAGTAGAATAGAAAAAGTGCATATTAATTTTGCTTTATTTATGAAAATACATGTATAAATATTTAAGAAAATAAGTATTATGGTTTTCTTTTAATTTTGTGGCTGAGTCTCTTTCCGTTTTTTTTCCAAGCAAAGGACTTGAAGAAACGGCCTTTGGCGAGTTTGATACTTTTTTTGAATTTGGTGAATATACTCCGATTCGGAGAAGTCTTCAACTTTCACTACAAAAAAGTTGAAAGAGTAAGTTTATAAATTTGAAGCTATGTCCTTCAATGTTAAAAACACGAAAAACTTACCAAATAGTAACCAACTTTTTGCTTGATGATTTGACGAAATAATGAAAAAATTTACCTATAAATTTTATTCCATCAATTTGTATTTGTCGTTTTTCATGTACTTACTTGTCTTGTAAATATGAACACAGTAGAATCTATCCGAATAGCTACTTTTATGCATTACCTAGTATCGAAGAATTCTACATAGAATTTTCTTCTAAGCATTCTTCAAAGAAAAATGTTAGCGGTGAACCATTATCCCATATATTATATTCATTCTGTGAAAAAAGAGAGTAAATTTACGATGAATGAGAATATATCGAATATTTTTAATATTGCACTTAGTTTTAGTTTTTATAAACTTAAAAACTATGAAGTAGTTGACTGAACCCAAATGACCCGTTTCCGACATAAATTCAAAAGGATATTGAATGACCTTCAGTCGGGTGTCGGCAGCTGGTAAAATACATGTAGCATACATATACAAAAGAGAGCTGCGACGAGTATGATTAAATCAGAACAAACACTCGTGCCAAAAACACAATCAAATCAACTCAGTTCATCATAGACAACATTGTTGATCAATTCGAGTATCCACCAGCGTCAACTGATTTAATGAAACATGAACAATCTGCTCTTCGGCAATCACGACCGAGTAAACGGTATGGCTGGCTTCGGTTCAAATCGTATCATGTCGGTTCATAGCGTTGCGACGATTATTTGAACCGATGTGAAACTTCGTTGTTCTCTACCGCTGATTTGAAGACAAAATCAGACAGAGTAACGGATCAATACCCGATTATGAACAAGAATTTATTACTCGTTGCAGTTTTCAGATGTGTAGGTATAAATACATATGTATGTATGTACTTCTTTTTCTTTATTGTCGTAGACACCGCTTATGCGATTATAGCCGAGTTAACAACAGCGCGCCAGTCGTTTCTTCTCTTCGCTATGTGGCGCCAATTGGATATTCCAAGCGAAGCCAGGTCCTTCTCCACTTGGTCCTTCCAACGGAATGGAGGTCTTCCTCTTCCTCATCCTCTGCTTCCCCGCGGGTACTACGTCGAATACTTTCAGAGCTGGACAACGTGACCAACCAGCGTAGCCGCTGTCATTTAATTCGCTGTCATTCAATGTCGTCGTATATCTCGTACAGCTCTCCTTTCGCAGAACTTTTCTCTCGAAAACTCGCAACGTCGACTTATCGGTTGTTGTCATCGTCCAAGCCCCTGCACCATATAGCAGGACGGGAATTATGAGCGACTTATAGAGTTTGGTTTTTGTTTGTCGGGAGAGGACTTTGCTTCTCAATTGCCTACTTAGTCCGAAGTAGCACCTGTTGGCAAGAGTTATCCTGCGTTGGATTTCTAGGCTGACATTGTTGGTGGTGGTTCCAAGATAGACAAAATTATCTACAACTTCAAAGTTATGACTGTCAACAGTGACGTGAGTGCCAAGTCGCGAGTGCGACGACTGTTTGTTTGATGACAGGAGATATTTCGTCTTGTCCTCGTTCACTGCCAGACCCATTTCTTTTGCTTCCTTGTCCAGTCTGGAGAAAGCAGAACTAACGGCGCGGGTGTTAAGGCCGATGATATCAATATCATCCGCATACGCCAGCAGTTGTACACTCTTATAGAAGATGGTACCTTCTCTGTTGAGTTCTGCAGCTCGAACTATTTTCTCCAGAAGCAGGTTGAAAAAGTCGCACGATAGGGAATCGCCTTGTCTGAAACCTCGTTTGGTATCGAACGGCTCGGAGAGGTCCTTCCCGATCCTGACGGAGCTTTTCGTGTTGCTCAACGTCAGTTTACACAGCCGTATTAGTTTTGCGGGGATACCAAATTCAGACATCGGGGCATAAAGGCAGCTCCTTTTCGTGCTGTCGAAAGCAGCTTTGAAATCGACGAATAGGTGGTGAGTGTCGATTCTCCTTTCACGGGTCTTTTCCAAGATTTGGCGCATGGTGAATATCTGGTCGGTTGTTGATTTACCAGGTCTGAAGCCACACTGATAAGGTCCAATCAGTTTGTTGACGGTGGGCTTTAATCTCTCACACAGTACGCTCGACAGAACCTTATATGCGATGTTGAGGAGGCTTATCCCACGGTAGTTGGCGCAGATTGTGGGGTCTCCTTTTTTATGGATTGGGCAGAGCACACTTAGATTCCAATCGTTGGGCATGCTTTCGTCCGACCATATTTTACAAAGAAGTTGATGCATGCTCCTTATCAGTTCTTCGCCGCCGTGTTTGAATAGCTCGGCCGGCAATCCATCGGCCCCTGCCGCTTTGTTGTTTTTCAGACGGGCAATTGCTATTCGAACTTCTTCATGATCGGGCAATGGAACGTCTGCTCCATCGTCATCGATTGGGGTATCGGGTTCGCCTTCTCCTGGTATTGTGCGTTCACTGCCATTCAGCAGGCTGGAGAAGTGTTCCCTCCATAATTCAAGTATGCTCTGGGCATCGGTGACTAGATCACCTTTGGGGGTTCTACAGGAGTAAGTTCCGGTCTTGAAACCTTCTGTAAGCCGCCGCATTTTTTCCTAGAATTTTCGAGCACTACCCCTGTCGGCCAGCTTGTCAAGCTGCTCGTACTCACGCATTTCGGCCTCTTTCTTCTTCTGTCTGAAAATGCGTCTCGCTTCCCTCTTCAACTCTCGGTATCTATCCCATCCCGCACGTGTTGTGGTCGATCGTAACGTTGCGAGGTAGGCAGCCTGTTTTCTCTCTGCTGCGACACGGCACTCTTCGTCGTACCAGCTGTTCTTTTGCACTTTCCGAAAACCAATGGTTTCGGTTGCAGCTGTACGTAAGGAGTTTGAAATGCCGTCCCACAGTTCCCTTATACCGAGTTGTTGACGAGTGCTCTCAGAGAGCAGGAGTGCAAGCCGAGTAGAGAATCGTTCGGCTGTCTGTTGTGATTGCAGCTTCTCGACGTCGAACTATGTACTATTATACTATATATTACACGATTACACAATGTCTCATAATCAGCTGTTAGCAATAAAAGTCATTGGCGTCTTCTCAGCTCGTCTTTTATGTGGGTGCAGTGTCTACACTCTCAACATCTTCGCAGTGAATCTAACCTTATTATCCAAGCACTTACAGGTACAATTACATGTACTTCTATTTTGTTGTAACTGAATTAGTCCTACTAAAATCTAAGAAATATTTCTCCAATTACGCAAAGGGAGGACTTGACAAGTTTAACACTTCATACATTTGAATTTGCAAAAGTCAACAGTATATGAAACATACTCAGAAGAGTTAATTATTATATAACTACATAAATATATTATGTGAGGGTAAAATAATCAGATGGAATTAAAGTTTGTGTTATAGTAAAAGTAGGCAGGTCCGGAGATATGGCTAAGTGTTGACGGTGTTAAGCCCACCGTAAATTTTTTACATCGCCTCCTATACGGCCCCTTCTTAGGATATCTGGTCTCAAATTTTATGTTTTTGACTCGTTCGTATATTAATTTATAGCGCTCTTAGTAGTTTTTAACAGGACCGTTATATGAGTGCTTGCGGTTATCATCCGATTTCATCAATTTTTACAATGTTGGTAGGGATGCTTAAGGACTAAATGAATTTGGTTATTATAACTTGATTGGTTTAGGGGACTATTTAGAGCGCATTTTTTTAAACTTCATTACGATATATCAATTTTTACTTAAGTTACAGCTTTCCCAGATGGGGCGGACAGATAGTCACCCAGATGTGAACTCGTCTCTTCATTCTGATCATTAAGATACATATATATAACTCTATATCTTAGTCGATTAATTTTAGGTGATATAAGCACCTGTTGCAAGAATATAGTATAATAAAATATGGAAACATTTTACGCCGGTTAAACACTTCGTCTAACAGGAAAAAAGAGATACTTCAAAACTAATCAATAATTACAAACATTTATTAATCTGCCGATTGTCCACCTAGTTCATGTTATATGCAATTGAGGACGCTTTTTCTAAGTAAAGTTTGCATCATAATATTTTTTTTACCATTTACTACAGTTTCTTTGTTTTATTTGCAAAAAGAGTTCTACATATACGTTTAAAAAAGCCATCCATGGTAAATGTGTGTTGAACGAATTGTTGGCTGTAAAGCCTCCAACATGGTAAGCTAAGAATATTTCTGCCATCATATCAAAAAAGCATTACAAATTTTGCTAGCCATTTAAGGAAACTTGAGTTGGGACATTGAGAAAATATCTCCAGGCTATCAGCTAAAAGTTGATAGCTTTTGATGTGCTCATAAAAGCAATAAAAATATTTTTAGTGCATTGTTGTTTTTTAATAGAGTGAATTGGGGGTCAAAATGTAAAACAACAAACACCATATTTATCGACAATGTTTAAGAACATTTAATGGGCATATAACAATATCAGTGTGCATAATATACATACATATGTGCCTCATAACCGCAAATTTATGTGAAAATTTAAATAACCAAGTTTTTTGGGTTTTTTTATTTTTATCTTGTACAAAAATCTTATTTTCTAAGGAAATGTGGTGAAAACTTTCTTTCCTATGTTCCAAATTAGATGTTTTTTCCTTTTATTTAAAACCTTTATCATTTCTTCTTTAATTTCCATGACCGAAAACATTGCCATATAATGGTTTATAGGACTGGAATATCCCTAATATCAATCGCATGGACGTTTTAAATCAAAAAAATCGCAAGATTCTTACTTTAAAATTTAATATGAGGACTTGCGATCCCTTCTTTATTTACGTTTGACTTTTTTTATTATGGGGATTATTTTATAGAATTTTATTATAGTTTGTTGTATTTTATATTGAATTTTAATATACGATTATATGTAACCTTTTTCATGTGTAAGTTTTAACAATTTTTTTTAAGGAAACGATGTTTTATTTTTAATTTTTACTAATAACTAGATAACCGCAACACTTAATTTTTTCTTTTTTTCTTTTGTGTTGTACTAAAATTTTCCGCATGTACTTCTTTGTAAAAGCTTATTCGACAAATTTTACGATATTTTTTTAAAAACACTTTTTTCCGTATTTAAATTTCCATAAATGCAAATTTTAAATAAAAGTAACATTTATAATTAATATCTTACTTTAAATCATCAGGTCCATGGCTGGTGCAAATGCCCTGTTTAATTCAAAAATACTGCTATTAGTGTCTTAGTAGCGTGATTAAAGTTCTCTCATTGTAGTTTAGCATTCTTGTAGTCGATAGCGGTAAAGGTGTCGTTATTCATTTTGCCAAATTGTATACCTGCAATCCTCAGGACTCTTAAGCTAAACGCATATTTGTGTAATAAAATTTTTATTTTGTTATTTTATAGCTTTGGTGGTTTGTGAGAAATGTACATCTATTAAACTTAGTAGGGATGAGGAGATGACTTATAACAAATTACATTAATCTATCTTAATTTGTGCCTTACTTATAGCGCATTATTGGTTTTCCATCAACTGCATTTCGTAAGCGTTCTCCTCAAGCCACCACCAATGGTGTGGATCAAGTTTAATCACGATATTCCAATTTTTACTCAAGTTATTGGTTGCACGGATAGACGGATCTGTCTGCATTAGTTTTAATACGCTCGCTAATACGTCTAAAGATATTAAACGGCAGTCAGAAAAAAAGGAGATGAACCATTTAGCTTCCTTTATGGTATGGTGCATATACGTTTTTTCGATTATTGGAAAAGGCATATGATAATCAATTAATCGAAAGGACAAATGACTTTATTTTCAGTATAAAAAGCAAAGGCAAAATCTGAGCATATTTCACACACGGGGGAGGAATATTTTCACAACAGCAAGTAAATGACATGTGTTGACAGAATTCAAAACCCAAAAAAAACTAAAGTGTATGATTGTACTCCGATTTCGACGATTTTCATAATATATCGTAAGAATGTAATGCTAACATTTTAGTATGTCAAACTTTCGTTTTAATTTTATCACATATTCTCTGAGACAGTGATACATATACATATTTTTTTAGTTTTTACGTTAAATTCATTGTTGCTAAGAATTATCGTCCTTTAGGCCTACTATGTCATATCTATATTTTGAAAATTGGCTTGCGACAATTCTATAGCTATTTTCTTAAACAACTTGTATACAATACAAGTCCGACTCCGGTCTTATTAAATGCCTCCTTTATGTATCACATGGTATACGATGATTACAAATACATAAATGCAGGGTAAATGGGGGTTACATAAGGGTTGTATCTTTTCTGTGGATGATACCTTTACAAATGTGATAAAAAAATAGGAAGAAAGTTTCACCAAAGTTATTAAAATTTAATAACTGTATGGCCAGTTTTAACCACTTGAGCAATGACTAATTTTTTTGCCTCGCCTATCGCTCTCGGAACTACACAAACAAATATATAGTAAGTATTTTTAATGAACAATTACGCCGATAATGTGAAAGCTTTATATCAGGAAAAACATGTTTATTGCCTCAAATATCATTAAGGAGAATGTGTGCGATAAGTGCACAATCAATTAAAGGGCTATTTAGCTTTGAATAGAAAATAATAATTACTTTCATAACCAATGAAGTCTATTATCTATCAATCAATCAAATGGGAACGGTACGAGATAGTTATAATTGTAGTCCGATTTTGTCCATTTTCGCACTGTTACATAGAAATATGAGAAGAATGTTACGCTCTGTTTCGAACCCGGCTCCCATTAATGCCCCTTGATTAATTAATTAAATTAATTAATTGTAAAATTAATTGTTTCTGGCGTATTTTGATTGATTTTTAGACGTTTTTAACAGTACCGTTTTATGGGGAGTGCGCGCGGTTATGTGGGGCTTATCCTGGGAGAATTTGGTTATTTTGGCTCAAACGGTTTAAGTGGTATATAAATTAAACTTTTTATTCCACTGATGCCCCTTACAAGTGCGATCCTCTGAGTTAAATAGCAATGTACATATAAGTTTTACAAGGGTTTTCTGTGGGCGTTTCAGTGGTCCGATTACGTCCATCTACGAACTCCGGTGAGCGGTTGAAAAAAGTCGATTTCGACAGGGTTGCAGTAAAGTTGGCTGCAGGAATCGTATTTTTATACCCTGAACAGGGTATATTAAGTTTGCCACGAAGTTTGTAACACCCAGAAGGAAGTCCCTCAGTTTATAAGATATCGTTTTGAAATTTTGCAAACGTCATTTTCTCTTCCACAAGTTGCCTATTTGTCGGAACTACCGATATCGGACCACTATAACATATAGTTGACATACAAGTGGCATCTTTTTATAACCGTTGCCAAAGAGCTAAACGAGAAAAGAATATTCAGTTATTGTGTCTTAAAATAAAGCTAGCTCACATACTTTTTCTGTTTGGAACTATCTCCGAGAACATGAATGTAACACGGGAACAGAATACAACCAACAAAAGTAATAGAAACATTCTCTTGAATATCTAAAACTAAATTAATTTTAAATAAATTTTATCTCCTTCGAAATAAGATAGTTCAGTGGTCACTTTTTTCGAGGTAAGGATATGATTAACTTTTTAATATAACTTATATTGCCCCCATTACCATCTCTACTTTGTATTGTTACGTAAATCCACCACAAAGCGGCAAAGACAATCATTATTTTCCACTTTATTGCCTGAGTGGTCGACGTCTCCTAATTAAGGCGATTGCGTTGATGTAAAGCAGAAACACGTGCGAACAGTTTATTTCGCATGAATTGCATTTATTGTAAAATTGAAAACCGTACTGGATGGAGCTATGAAATGCTGATAGAGTCGCTTGGTTATGTACTGCACAAATACATACGTATACAAGCAGTTCTGCACCCTTTGTATCTACACTGATAAATAAAATTGGAGCGTCTGCCTGTATACGCAATATTAAAATATCCACTTCTTAGTAAATGTATGTATGTCAATGTAAAGACGATACACATGAATGCCAAAACATTGTTTTCTTTTTTTTTAATTCTTGTCCGTGTGTCCTTTTTTCTAGGATAATATCTGAAACGGCTGGACCGCCTTTGATGATAACAAGCAAATAGCTGCTATAATAGAGTGTCAAGCTTAATTAAACCAAGAAAGAAAGGGCTATGTTCGGGTGCAACCGAACATTTTATACTCTCGCAACTGGCAAGAATCAACGCCAGGGTATGAGTTATACAATTCGTTCCATTCAAAATTCGTCATAAGATTTGTCAGAAAAACGAAAAGCATTCTACGTAGCATATGGGGAGTATATTACGGGATAACCTCTTGATCACCTGGATGTTCAAAAATATTTATATTAGGGAGCTCATGGAAATGTTGACACGGTTCAACCCAATTTTGATATACAGAAATGGTATTGTCAGGATACTTTCTGAATTTCAATTGCATATCTATCATATTGAGGGATACTTTCGGTCAAATGTCAACTATAGACACTGGGGTCTATCTATTCGGTACTTTAGTAGTTTTTTCAGTTTTATATCTTAATTTAGTGTTTAGTTATGGCCCTTTATGAGTTTTCGGGAAATGGTGTTTTGTGGTCGTGCCATTGGTCCGATTACGCACATATGTATATGAACTCGTAATTTTTTTTTTTTGACTGAGGAACCATACCAAGTGACCATTTTTAAGTGATACGTACAACCGTAAGGTGAAGATACTCTGTTTAACAGGTTTCAAGAGTACAATTATTATACAGAATAATAGTTTTGTTAACCTACCGTTTGAATGTACCACCAAAGACTTTTTCACATATATAAAATATGTGGAGTTATATACATATAAATGATCAGCGAGTTGAAATCCGGGTGACTATCTGTCCGCCCTTTAAGCGATAACTTATGTAAAAATTAAGACAACTTACAACATACATATGTTCGTTGGCTTACAAGAGGGCTGGTATTGCAAAAGGGCGTAAAACTAAAAATTCAAAAATTCAATGAATAAATTCACCATAAGCATTAAATTTCCCAACCAGGATGATAGAGAAGGGCTCTATCGGAGGAGGTGTAAAAACTAGACGATGAGCGTGGCACTACCCACTTTTAGGTGAAATCATACATCTTCGGAACTACTTGATTTGTGATGTAACCCAAATATTCCTAGCATACATTGTAAAAATGAGCGAAATCTGACCACTAATAGTGTTTCAAGGTATTTTAACTTAAGCCCAAATCAGCAAAACTGACTATAAATTTTCAATAATATATGGATCCTAATTTTTTTACCAAACATATCGGTGAGGTCTAGTATTGAAATTGGGGAAGAATATAATTTCTTTTTAATAGCATTTTATTCCTTTACCTACAATGTATGAAATCAGGGCAGTACTTCCCCTTGTCCCCATGTGAGGTTACTTAATGAAATTCAACCCTTGAAAGTATTTCCCCATCTTAAATTTTTTCACAATTATCTCCTCCTTACCTCTTTTAATAGGTTTTTTTTATTTTTCCTACAGATTCTTATAATACCATCTACTTTTCCAATTGAATTCAAAAGATTGCAATTCTCTATCAATACCAAGTCAAAAGGGCAACCTTACTCAGCAAATTTGTTTGAAGTCCTGAGATATAAGATTTTACTTAATTGTTCTGTATCGTATAAGTAGGCTACGCAAATTAATTATTCTGGCGTATTTATTTAGCAGGTTATCGCAAGTTTAGTAGTTTGCACACTGTCACAGAAGGTGCCGAAAATATTTGTCCTGAAAAAAGTTGTACCAAATACGATTTCGTCATCGATTACCGTAGCTTTTGGCGTGGTAGTGGTCCGTTTTAAATATATTTTAACTTTAAAACACTTTTAATAGCTTCAACTGTGTATTCGAAGTTTTTACCAAAAGTGTCGCGAATTTTTGCGGGCTATGGCATTCGATTTTCAATGGTTTTGGTGCGTTAATATGGTATTCCTTAGGTGACAAGGGTTTTGAATGTTTAATTTTTGAAGTTTACCTTCGATACGTTTTGGTTCGTCTTCGAGTTTTGCTTATTCCAAAAATGAATCTAAGAATCCTGTGTTTAATTTTGTGTGAAAAACAAAATTAAGTGCACGGACGCATTCCGAAATGTTGATGTGCCTATGCCTATGCGCTACCTTGAACAAAAACAATGGTGGTATCGGTGGTATAAAATATTCTCAGAAGTTTGTCACGGTGTTTGTTGCTATAGTTTTCCGAAACTGCTGGACTGATTTTGATGATACCCCTACGTGATAAGAGTAGTCCACCCCAATTACACAACTCAACAATATTTTAAATTTTGTTTATCAAATGAAAACTTATTTAAAATTTTGAGGTATTAGGGTCACGAAACAATAACATGTAAATACAAAAAAGGCGCCCACAAAAACCTGCTGGCATTGCTGGACTTCCTGGATAGCACTTCTCCATTAAGAAAATGTCTTGATGGAAACTCTCCCCCTGTTCGTTACTAGCAACACTCAAATTCCCCAGAAAGAAATCAAGAAGAGAGTCCAGCATATGTGTTTTAAGGACATATTGCGCTTAATCTTGAAAAAGTACAACTCACAGTGAACATGCTCCTTTGCTTCAAGATCTATCCGCCGAAACTTTCTAAAAATAATTGTTAAATTATGGCAAAGGAAAAATTTCTGAAAGTACTGAATGCATAAAATTACCCATGAATTTCTGCACTACCATCTATTCATGAAATACATTTATCGATAATAAGTACTCGTATTATATATTTCCCGATGTACACACAAAATATAAAAATCTTGAGTGATTGGCTGAAAAAGCGATTTGGCAGCAAAATATTGGTTGTCAAAAAAGTCTTGCGGTATTTTTATTGAATCAATTCGTGTGGCACCCATACATCAGGCTTTTTAGTGACTCCAAGCTTCTTCAAATGGTTTATAACGGTTTGATGACTACTATGGCGGGCTCTTTCGACCAATTCAGCGATTTTATCGCAATTTTCGACGACAGGCCTTCCGGAGCGTGGCGCATCTTCGACCACCTCTACAAAACCTTGAAACCATCGTTGTGCGGTGGAAATGGAAACTGTATCGGGTACATAAACTGCACAAATTTTATTGGCGGCTTGAGATGCATTTTTGCCTTTATCGTAGTAGTACTGTAAAATATGCCGTATTTTCTCTTTTGCTCCATGTTTGCGACGCTATAACTCACGAACGACTTAAAAGACCCGAGAATCAATCAAACACGTGTTAGCGCGTGAAATGAGGTTTCCAAAAAGGTATAGCATGACCCGATGCGACGAATAAAACTAGAACTACAAGCTTTCAGCGCCAACTAGCGAAAATTCCGCAAGACTTTTTTGACAACCCAATATATTGACGCTAACAAATTACATTCAAAGATACAACAGCTGTTGCCATCCGACTTAGTGTATTTCAATTCTATCGATGCCGATTAAGCTTTGAATTATCCAATTGAGGTTTTGAATTCATTGGGTATGCCGGTCATGCCACCGCAACACTTACAACTGAAGGTTAGATCTCCGGTTATTTTGCTTCCTAATTTGAACCCATTACGACTTTGCAAAGGCACAAGACTAATCCACATAACTAGAATGAAGGCCATAAACGAAGACCCATTCTAAAAAATAAGAACAAAAGAAAACAATGTTTTTTGTTCATTTCAAAAATAATTTATTTTTGTCCAAGGGGATTTGTTTCAGCTAATATTTAAAAATTAGATCGCGTAAATGGGCACCTTTAGCTTTGACAGCTAAATGCACTCTTTTTTCGACATTTTCCATGACTTTGGCCAATGTTTCGGATGATATGGCGGCTGTTTCACGTCGAATGTTGGCTTTCAGTTGAGCTAAGGTCTTTGGCTTATTAGCGTATACCTTGGATTTCAAATAACCCCACAAATAAAAGTCTGGTGGCGTCAAATCTGGTGATCTCGGTGGCCAGTCAACATCACCATTTTTCGATATCAATCGCCCGGGGAAAAATGGTCGCAATAAATTGATTGTTGGTCGAGCTGTATGGCATGTAGCCCCGTCCTGTTGAAACCAGAAGTTATCCATGTCATTTTCGCGAATAATGGGTATCACAAAATCCGTTATCATGGCTCTATAACGCTCACCATTAACTGTTGTCGTGGCTCCATCATCGTCTTCGAAAAAATACGGTCCGATGATCATATTCGCGCAAACACCGCACCAAACTGTTACTTTTTGGTCGTAAAGAGGCTGTTCTTCAATTAATTGAGGATTTTCGGTGGCATAAAATCGGCAATTTTGCTTGTTTACGCCTCCATTCAACGAGAAATGTGCCTCGTCTGACATGATGAGTTTTCGCCAAAAGTCAAGTTCGTTTTCAGCCATTTCGATGGCCCATTTGCCAAAATTAAGGCGTCGCGGATAATCAGCTGGGTTTAGTTTTTGTGCCATTTGAATTTTATATGGAAACATCTTCAAATCTTTATGAATTATGCGTCGGAGAGTGGTGCGAGAGATGTCTAATTCCTGAGAGCGGCGATAACTCGATGTCGATGGAGTCTCCTCAATACTGGCTCGTACAGCTTCGATATTTTCATCAGAACGTCTTGTGCGTTGTCTGGATGCATGACTGGCATTACTGAGATTACCGGTGTTCATAAATTTTGCGTATAAAGACTTAATTGTGTTCTTAACTGGAGCACTTTTCACTTTATTTTTTTTGCGAAACGCACGTTGAGTTAACACAATTGAAAAGTTATTTTGAATATAAAGCTTATCCAATTCAGCGCGTTCTTCATTGGGTATGCCGGTCATGCCACCGCAACACTTACAACTGAAGGTTAGATCTCCGGTTATTTTGCTTCCTAATTTGAACCCATTACGACTTTGCAAAGGCACAAGACTAATCCACATAAATATAATGAAAAACATAAACGAAGCGTCATTTTGAATTGCATGCTCCGAGGCGAATATGTATGGTTGTCGAAAATCGATATTATTCTTACAAATGTGCCAATTGAATTTAAACGCGCTCAATTTCTAATTAGAATGCCATTAGTAATGACAATTAATAAATCACAAACCAAACATTGTCTGTTTTCAGCTAAGAATTTGATACAAAGCTTTCTTTTTACCTCCTAACATACTATATAATAATTACAGCGATTGAATCAATAGAAGCCCAGACATACATACATACATTTTGGTACTGGCTAAATGGAAAAATTTGTAACAGGTTCGATCTTAGTGGTAACAACTTACTTAGGGATGGAGTCATTTGTAGAAGTTCACGCAAGTGTGGAAAGTTCCCTGAGTATCATTCACTCGGGAGTGATTAGAAACGATTCTTTGCAGCCATTGACTTCCGATCTTAGGCCAAGTATCCTCTGGGTAGCCAAAGAAGGCGAGCTAAAGTGAGAAGACGAACCATCCCTTCTTAGAGTTTGGGACCGGCCTCTGACCCTACTTTCATGACAATCATGGCAAACGCATTAAGGATTGCAATTTAGGGCCGCTGTCACCTAGTTGATGTCCTCGGAAGGAATGTTCCATGTCGAGAAGCTGCAATCACAACAGATAGCCGAACGATTTTCTACTCGACTTGCACTTCTGCTTTCTGAGAGCACTCGTCAATAACTCGGTATAAGGGAAATGTGTGACGTCATTTCAAACTCCTTACGTACAGCTGCAAACGAAACCATTGGTTTTCGGAAAAGGCAAATAAGCAGCTGGTACGATGAGGAGTGCGAGTCGGAAGGAAAACAGACTGCCTACCTCTACGTTTCAATCGACCAAAACACGTGCGGGATGGGATAGATACCAAGAGTAGAGAAGGAAAGCGAGGTGCATTTGCAGACAAAAAATAGAGATTTCGAAATGCGTGTGTATGAAGAAGCGGTAATGCTCGAAAATTCTACGAAAAAACGCAGCGACCAACAGAATGATTCAAGACCGGAGCATACTCTTATAGAACCTCCAGAGGTGATCTCGTAACCGATGCTCAGAGCATACTAAAATTATTGAGGGAACACTGCTCCAGCCTGCTGAATGGCAGTGAAATCATAACGCCAGGAGGAGGTGAACCCAATTCTTCAACCGATGACGATGGAGCAGATGTTCCATTGCCCGACTAATAACAATTACGCGTGTGAAGAAAAACAAAGTGGCGGGAGCCGATGGATTGCCGGCCGAAATATTCAAATACGACGCCGAAGAACTGATAAGGAGCATGCATCAGCTTCTTTATAGAATATGGACGGACGAAAACGTGCCCAACGATTGGAATTTAAGTGAAATCTGCCCAATTCACACAATTTGCTACCGTGGGATAGGGTTCTGTCGAGCGTATTGTGTGAAAGATTAAAGCAAACTGATTGGATCTTATCAGTGTGGCTTTAGATCTGGGAAATCAACAACTGATCAGATATTCAGCATGCGCCAAATATTGGAAAAGACCAGTGCAAAGAGAATCGACACACCTCACCTCTTCGTCGATTTCAAAGCTGCTCTTGAAAGCACGAAAAGGAGCTGCCTTTATGCCGCGATGTCTGAATTTGGTATCCCCGTAAAACTAATATGGCTGTGTAAACTGACTTTGAGCAATACCAGGAGATCCATCAGGATCGGGAAGGACCTCTCCGAGCCATTCGATACTAAACGAGGTTTCAGACAAGACGATTCCCTTTCATGCGACTTCTTCAATCTACTATTCGAGAAAATAATTCGAGATGCAGAACTATATAGAGAAGGTGCCATCTTCCATAAGAGTGTACAGCTGCTGGCGTATGCCGGTGATAATGAAATCGATGAACTGTATGAGAGGTACGACGACATTGGCATAGTTCAACGAATTAAAATGCAGCAACTACGCAGGCTTGGTCATATTGTCCGAACGGACGAAAATACTGTAGCTCTGAAAGTATTCGACGCAGTATCCGCCGAGGGAAGCAGAGGAAGAGGAAGACCTCTACTCCGTTGGAAGGACCAGCAAGAGAAGAACCTGGGTTGGCTTGGAATCTCCAATTGGCGCCAAGCGGCGAAAAGGAAAAACCGTAATTTCCGTATACGGTATGTGGATCGGAGTGCATGAGATTGAGTTTTTGCCGAAAATATCAGTCTATCTGCGAGATATTTTAATGAAATTTGCAATTTGAAATAATGCTTTGATAATAATATACTCTTGTGGGGTTGAATCGGGTCAATTATAGCTAATATAAAGATTTTCGTACTTCCAGTTGACTTTAAGAACTTGCCCTAGACCCTATATAACTCACAAACCTTACACACCTGAAGATATTTCCCCGGATTTGATCCTTTAAGAGTATGAAATGTTTGGTGTCTCCCAACTTAGCCCTTAGTACTTAGTATTCGAAAATGAGAGGCAGCTTTTTCATAGGTTAAATACCAAAGATGGCGCCTTAATATTTTTATAGAAACTTTGGAGACCTTTTTGTAAATCTTTTCATAAGTCTTCTTCAAAAGGCACAAATCCTGATAAGGTGCTTTTACAGCCAAAAATCAATGAATTCAGGGCTTAACGTGGGATGTCACGATAAACAATCAAATATCAAACAGTGACTCCTTTTTCTCTCTTTGTCATTTTCAGTTGTTTTCCTTCTGCCTTGACGATCGTTAAGTTTTCGATTTTTGTCTCCACCGAAAAATATCACTAATAGCTCAATCCGTTATCGATAGTAATCCAAGCCGCATTGTCTCTTCTTAGAGAACCCGTCCACGTTTTACTGTGGCTGATATACTCGTATAGGTAGTACCTATACTCTTCTTTTGATTCGCGGGATTCTAAAGCAGGCAATTATTTTTAATCGAAGTAAACAAACTCTGTCATCTAACTTGGTAAATCAATTTTAACTTTTTGAATTAAGGACTTATGTACTTTCAAGAAATCCTTCAGTCCAAGTATCTCAATAGTAATTACAAGAACACATACTGTATCCTTCATAATTTAGTGACAGACATATGCTCCTAGATGAACTCTTTTCACAGTTTTATTCTTTTTATTTTTTTTTTTTAGGTTTTGGTTAGGTTTAGCGGTTTGATATTATTATATAAAAATATAGATGACAAATTTAGAATTGTACCAAATTTGTAAAACATTTTCATTGAAATGATATATCTAAACAAAAATATTTACATTTGCATTACATATAGTCCATTTGACTCTAAATTAGTTATATAGTTATAACATAAAATACCAATCGTTGGATAAGCAAGTAGTGAATGTATTTCTTTTATATTTAATTTAACACTTTTAAAGACTTTTGATCTCTTAGAATATTTATTAGATTCTTTGGTCGAAAATAGTGTAGAAATTACAAGCTGGAAAATTTTCTTCGCATACGTAGTTTCTCTGATCATTGTGTACTTCGTAGATTCCTCTTCGCTGTATTCACATTTATTCTGAAATAATAGAATACTTTATGTGTTTGTCTAACTCTTCAAATTTTTTTATATCCGGAGTAAGCGCAGATAAGAGTGTATTTAATAGTGGCTTACTTACTTTTGGAGATGAAGTTGAGGGTAAGATTAAAATATAGTTTGTTCTGTGCGCACGGAATGGGAAAAGGATTAGAAATCGAATGGAGAAAGGGAGTGATTATTATAGGATTGCGGTCGTCATAGATAAGTGATGATGTAATATTCATATAATTGGTATCGTTAATAGTATATTAGGGGTTGTTCATTTTATCGTGATTTAGAGAAGCACGGAAGCTTGACTTAAAATATTTCTTTGATATTTGTTTATCAGATATGTGGTTGCCGATTGTGAAGTTCTTTTGAAAGTAGTGCGTACTTATAGAAGTACATATATATATATAAGAGGGGGTGAAAATACGATTTTTTGTTTTTGGGTAAAGGTTCAGGAGAGCGGCTTTTCCGAAAACGTGCACCAATTTTCACGGGAAAGGTCTTAAAATACTTGTTTTTAATTCTACTTTACGAATATGTATGGCGCGTGCCTTAAGGGGGGAGCCTGCTTTAGGAGGCCTAAAAAAGACAGTTTTTCGTAATTTTTTTTAGGATAGAAAAAAACAAGCAAATGTAATGAAATTTTTACATCATTTTATTACATATTTAAACTTACAAAAAACATTTTTTAAAATTTAAAATATCGAAATACAGACCACTTTCATCTACTTTTGTGCGCAATTGAAGTGTCCAATTGGCGGGCAAAATGTAGGTCGAAATTTTTGTCTGAAACAAAAAAATCAAATGGATAATTAATTTTCATTAGTCCTTCTTCTATGTGAACCTAAAAAAACCCGAAAAAAACGCGAAAATCAAAGTTTTTTTTAGATTTGAAAAAAAAGTTGCATTTTTCACCAAAAAACCTAACTTCAATTTACTAAAAAAATAGTTTAGAATTTTGTTTTCAAGAACTTTTTAGGTTCACAGAGGAGGTAATAAGATACTGAATCTAATAAGCTTTGGTTTTATACGATTGGTTGAATACTTTTTTTGTAATTTTGCCCGCCAATTTTGGAAAATCCCAAAAATGAAAACTCGAGAAAACGCGCTTTAAAGTTTACTGCAGCTGTCCGAACGCTCGTATACCTGCTCGGCGCCCGACTGCTTTTAGTGCTGTATCTTCGAAAATAATCCGAATTGTCTTTCCAAAATTGACAGACATATTCTTAGATATATTAGGAACAGATTTAAGCAATAAAAAAAATCGATTTTTTGAGCCTCCTAAAGCAGGCTCCCCCCTTAAATATCAATATTTTCTTTGTTTTTATCAAAAAACATCGTATTTCCCGATATGATAAATTCACTTTTACACTTTACACGTCTTTAGATGTTAAAATTATACTTTCTATAAGTTATATACACGTAATTATTGATGTGGTTTAGTTAATCAATAAGAGAAATTGTTTTTTATGTTATTTTTATAAAAATATGAAAAACTTCACAATCACTTCACTTCAACGAAAATTGCAAGGTTATGTTCGAAATTATGTTGTAAATTCGAATGGCCACTATTGATTCATGTCCTGATCGTTTTCGAATTATCGATACTCTCGATATTCGAGACTGATCGAAAATTGGCAAAAATGAGAAATACATAATAGGAAAATTTATAATTCATTATTTTTGCAAAAAGAAGAAGAATTTGGACACAGAAGAATTTTGAACACCGGGGTTTTGGACCAACGAGGGATAATTTTTTTTCACATTAATTAGAGCGGCGCTGAAAATTAAAAAAAAAAATATTGTTCGAGATTTTATGGTCTGAATGCAAAATTAATATGATAGGAAATGATAATTGGGTGTGAGTCCTTCAAACCTCGTGGCGACAATATAATTGTTTAGCATTGTTTCTCATATTATGTTTCAGAACCTATTTTTTGGATACAAGAAAACATAGACCTACATATATACGTTAAAGTTTTAGATAAGGTAATACTCCCAAATGCTGAATTGAATTCGCCTTGCATTTTGGCAATTCCAACAAGAGAGGTCTCCGAAACATACTTCGGGTCTTGCAATAAATGGGTTTCAGACCATGGTGTTAGGGTTATGGCTTGGCCTGAGCAATCAGCAGATCCGAATTCAATTAAAAACTTACAAAAAGTTGTTAAGGAAAATATTGCACCCGACAAACCGAAAAATAAGACAGAATTCTGAGAGAAGGTACAAAGTTCTGGTATTATATTCTAGAGAACACTTTCGGTAGCCTAATTAGGTCTATGTGCGTCTGTATTAGACGGTAAAGAATACTACAAAGTACTAACAATTTTTTCTATTAGTTCCCTTAAAAAAATTATTTTTGTTTAATATAAAAAATTTTGATTTAATTTTTTGTCCTTCGAATTTTTGAAACATATTTTTTATCTTTGTTTTTGTAATATTTATGAATTGTTTTTTCCAATATGTTTACTGTTATCAATAGCACTTGATATGAAGTAAATAATAAAAATATAACTTAGTACCATGGATAATTCTACTTTATTTTCCGTAAGTATATGAGTGATTTCTCTACATATATGTACAAGTAACGTCTTTATAATAACACCGGTCAACACGATTTTTGGGTCTGACATCTACTCGTACATGTTAAATTTTAGTTTCTCCTATGACAAAAATAAGGAAAAACAATTTTTTCCGGTTAAAGTTTGCTTTCGTAGCAATTAGAGCAATTTTTCGATTTTTAAGCAGAAATTACTGATTTTTATATTTTTTCTACAATTTCACTATAGATTATAATTAGAAAACTTTTTTTAGATACAAGAGTCGTTTTTATTCAACATGTGTGATAAACAATAATATATAAATGTAAAATAACAAGAAATTAATCTAAAAGTGAATATTTTTTTTATTTCTTTTATGCTCATATGAGCTCTCTCGTACTAAACCCCAATATCATTCTGATTACTGACTTTTAGGTTAAAATAGGCTTCATAGGCTTCGCAAAGTTTCAAATTTGTTGATAAAGCAAATTTTTTACTTCTAACTTTAATAAATTCACCGCAAATAAAACAGAATGAATCAACATCATTTTTACAATGACTTGATGCCATTTTATATCTGCAATACCGCTGTAACTAAACTAGTATAATCAAAAAACATTTTTTTGCTTTTATTAAGTTTTACTATTAAAATAACTTACAAAAAAGTAAAAAAAATTAAAAGTGCATACTTTTACTTTCTCTTATATGTTCATAAATACTATCTCTTAATAAACCCCAATTATAGTATTATTACTATAATTTTTACAAAAGCAAACTTTATACGAAAAAAAGGTATTTTCTTATCGTTTTTGTTCATAATTAATCAGAAAATCATAAAATAAATTTTAGGACAAGAACGAAAATTTTTTTGTAGAGTCGTGTAAAAATGAATGACAATTTCCTTCTAACTTTATATATTATACAAAGGTTTCTTAGCGATTGTTTTATTTAAATAAAGGTCGATCTACCCATAGACCTACATATAGACAAATAAAATACTCAAGTTTTATTTTATTATTCACCACAGCAATAACTTCTCAAAGTACACAAGGATACATAAAATTATTCCACTCAAGGGCCTTGAGTGAAACATGACGCATGCGTTCAAAATAAATGTTTCTCAATTTTTGAACTAATTTTAACATTTTCAAGTACTGAGCAGAATGTAGAACATCATGACGAGTACCGTACGTCATTCGCAGTCTTAAATTTATATATACATATATCTATGTACTTATCGTACGTCTATGGCCATCCACTTTGCACCATTTCTATAGGAAATTATGAAAAAGGTTCCGTCATTAATGGTGTCAGAATTTTAAACCCTTTCATTGTACGCTCACTTTTGCTATACAAATACATATGTATGTGATTTTAAATTCACTCGCATACACACACGCTGACTTCATTACAAGTTCAGTTAAACTTCCTTGCATACTTCGACGACAGTTGACAGGGATATGAAAGCATAACATTACATATACATACTTATGGCCAACTTTTTATCAGCTCACCTAAGCATGCGTTTTTACATATTCTGAGCTGCGTACTTAATGAAAATTCAATGCTGAAATTAAATTTGAACAGTGTTGAAAATTGCTAAGATAAAAACTTAACAGCTCGCGGTGACCCAAAAAATACAATAATTATGTGATTTTTAATCGAATTTAAGCTACGTATTTTTTATTAAAGTTTTATTTAAAACAAGCTGCGGGGTCAGCCGTTGTCCTGGGTGAAATTATGTGTTTTGAAATGAAGAGAATGCTAAATTTATCATTTCTTTTTTTTCAATGTAACGAAGCTTAATAAACAAAATTTGTTGGTGTTTGTTCCGGCGCGTAAATGTACAGAGAAGATAGTTTTCCAACTCGTGAGCACGCCACGTATTTTTGGCCGTGTGAAAAACATAGCAGTTCCAAATTTATGCCACAAATTTCTAGTGACTATCCTTGTGTCCTGATGATTGGCATCTCAAATGTAATTTTTACTGGAAACGGAATTCGTTTGAACTGAAATGCAAATCGATAAAACTCAAAGGAATTCGTAGAATCAAGCATTCTTCCCCCTTGTATTCGATAGGTGCGTCACAATCAGTCAGGTTCCATTACACAGTTTCGGTGCATGAAGATTACGAAACATAATAATGACAAATCATACTTTGAGACGCAAATGATCCGGTCGCATACCAAGTCTCTCCAAATTTAAAAATTCCACTGGACTTAATTCACGGCGTCGTCTTCATTGCCAAGACGATCGATCGATTTGTATGAGCGCAAGTCTCCCAGCATTTGACTTTGAATCTTCCAGTTTAAGTCAACAATATCGGTATTTTTGGCAATTAAAATTGCGCGTGCACTCAAGGAATCGTAGTTACGATAATTTGGCTAATGTTCGGATAAACATTCGTGATGGGTTCATCTTTTGTGATTCGATAAACGGCAGATGGAATTGATATCAAACCACCGGAAGTATCAACCGGAATTGACACATTTCCAATTCTTAGCGAATACGATGTATAATGTCTTCGACGATGCATTCCATGTATAATCGTCTAAGTCAATTTTGTTGCTGGCGGTGTTTCCACTGGCTGTAATGTGTTCTCTGGGTTGAAATACACTCTTTGGCCAATCTCCAAATTAAATGCGAGACGCGCAACAGTCGGCAAACGTTTATGAATTGTAAAAGTAAACATCCTACAAAGCGCTTTATTGAAGTTTACGTATCGACCGTATCGTTCAAGACCAATAATCGCCATGTTGCTTCCTTTGGTGACGTACTTACAAACGCATTTTATCGATTACACCAAACTGCAATAATCAACATTGATATGAGTTTTGAATCTGAATTAGACAATAATGGTGAATATAGTACGATCCATATGTTGTCAACTTCGATATTCACTCTTCTAAATTGAACGCTCAATGTTCTGCCATTGTCGTCTGGCGAGCGACGCCGATAGAGTGGATATCCATCATTTCTAGTTTGTGTTTCTGAAAGAAAAGCACTTGGATACTGTTTCGTGCATTTATTGACAGACATACAAACCGAAGTGGGGTTGTGGTGTCCGAAAGGTTCATGAACCTTATTGGTTTTCATCACTTCGTATAATACTGGATCTTTCTTTGCATCAGAAATTGCCGCATGATTGAATGATTTTATCAATTTAATGTGGTGTAACCACCTTCCACCATCCAAAGAAGAATGTATACGTGCGGCAAACCTCTCTTTTGCCGCTCAACAGAGTATATCTAGCATCTAACAGCACCATATATGCGTTGCTTCAAGATAATGTCCATCGAAGCTGTTGCTTGAAAAGTCT
Organism: Bactrocera dorsalis; assembly: GCF_023373825.1. Taxonomy (NCBI): domain Eukaryota; kingdom Metazoa; phylum Arthropoda; class Insecta; order Diptera; family Tephritidae; genus Bactrocera; species Bactrocera dorsalis. The sequence continues at coordinate 21,099,330 of NC_064306.1, read as the reverse complement.
TGCTGTGACATCGTGACGACCGCTTTCTGATTTATCGCGATCCATAATACCGCACGTATGTCATCGCATCCTGGGAGTACTCGTTCATGTGCCTTGGGCTGTTAATGTACATATGTTGATGCCAAAAAGAACGCCGACCGATATTAGCGCGACCTCTTCATGGCATCGTGACAAATTTCAAGCTGTAATTGATCACTTTATGTGAAAAACACATAACATTTTCACTGAATAATTTTCAAAAATTTTTGAAGCAAACGACAAATTTGAACGATTCAAATAATTGAAAAACAAAACAAAAAAAATCGAAAAGAAAATTTGTACGGAAAAAATTAATTTTTTGGAATTATCCAATTTTCCGACTTTTCCTCACGAAAAGCATACGGTTTTTTTTACTTCTAAACCTTCCCCGATCCACACAGAACATTCTCTGAAAATTTCATCAAGTTTGGTTCAGTCGTTCCCTTAGCGTTACTAATAAACAAACATTCATTCGTTTGTATGGAAAAAAGAAAAGGGCTGTTTTTAAGGGTCTTCTGGCAATTATGTATTCGAATTTTTCTTGCCGTAAAAACCATCTTTGAGCCTCAACGAACATTAAAAAAAAGAAATGGCAAAATTGGTCCAAGCGTTTTTGAGTTATGCGCTTACCAACACATTTTGGGACTCATTTTTATATATGTATATATATGTACATATAAGATAATATGAAGAGATATATGTGTCAAAATATCAAAATATCCACAAATATCCATAGTGAAAGAGCTAATGTAATTTTAAATGTAAATTACTTATTATAACAGATGGTTAGTTATAATTGTCCTTAGAAAATATATGTAATTATATTCGAAATTGTTTATGCTTTTCTACTTTAGTCTTTAAGAATCGGGTAAATGGGTCGAAAGATATAATTAAAATGTATCCAAAGTTCAACAAAGATCGAATATTTATATTGTACCAAGTACAGCACTGCACCATCTTATATGAAGTTATGTCGAATGTATGAATGGCTTTTTGAGGTGAACTCTTCAATATGTTTCAAAAAATAAACATAATTATTTAGCAATAACTCTTTAAAATGGGTCCATTGTCCAGTTATTAAATTCTTTCCATTAGAGATTTATCGATATTTTATTTATTGTTATTATTCCATTTCGCCTATTTTCACATTGCATATTGAAATTGCTTTCCCTAAATCTTGTAGATGTAAGTTAGGTGTTTAGTATATACATACACTAGTCAGAAAAAGTTTGCGTACAAGACTCATATGCTTCCTAATTATTAAAAAAACTTCCAGAAATAACAAAAATTCGAACAAATTTTCTTTTTTATTTACTTGTTGGAATTCAGTTTTAGTATACATAACATTTTAATACTGTTGGATATAAATTAGGGTAAAAACAAGAATGAAATCAAATATAGACAAATTCACTTCAGAAAAAGTTTGCGTACAAGAAAATAAAAAATTACAAAAATGTATTTTATATGAAAATGACAGTTTCTAGTAACTAGTTGGGTACCCTTTGCGTTGTAGGACCTCTCTTAGTCGTTTTGGCATTGAATTTACGAGATTTGATGTCTCCTCCGATGTGATTTTGCTCCATTCCTCAAGGATAACATTTTTTAGCATCTCCTTCGAAGAAATGTGGTGTTGGCGGATTCGACGCTCTAATAAATCCCATATGTGCTCAATGGGGTTGAGATCTGGTGATTGAGGGGGCGTATGTAGTTGTTTGGGGCACACTGTAGAGGAGCCAGAGCTTAACAATTTCTGCAGTGTGTTTGGGGTCATTGTCTTGTTGAAACAAATACCTGTCTTCCAATTCCAATTTAACTGCGCTTTGCTTTAAATTCGCCTTAAGAATGTCCAAATAAACTCTTTTATCCATTGTTGACTCAATAGACTCGACATTGTCCACTCCGTCACTAGACATACACCCCCACACTATTTCTTCATCACCACCGTGTTTTCCAGTATCCGCAAGATTTTATTTATTAAGTGCAGTACCGGGGTTTCTGCAAATCAGCTCCCGTCCTTTTATTCCAAATATGCAAAATTTGCTTTCGTCAAAGAAAATAACCCGTTTCCAAAACTCAGGCGGCTTATTAATGTGGTCGTTAGCAAATGCAACTCGTTTTAGCCTGTTGGTCAATGATATGAATGGCTTCTTTCGTGCGACTCGGTTCCGATAACGGCTTTTTTTGAAAATTTTGCATACGGTGTCACTGCAAATTGTTTTCTGGAACCTTATTTAACATCTATGGCAATATCTGAAGCCTTCACCTTTGGATTTTTTTGTAATTCCTTAAGAACGTAGCGCTTTTCACGGTGGCTTAGTTTAGGGGGACGCCCTGAACGAAGCTTTGTGGTGGTAGAACCCATCGATTTGTACATTTCGATCACTCTTTGAATCGAGGAGTGTGCTCTGCCCACCGTCTGACCGATTTCGCGAAGAGTTTACCTTCTTTCCATAATTTTACAATTATTTCTCTTTCACCGCGGCTGGTTGGGTTTCTTTGTCTGCCCATTTTACAAAATTTTATTTTATTGTTTAAAATTTCAGGAAAATAGTTTATTTGATTTGAACAAGTCGGATGTAACTAATTTTAGTGCTACTTTTCCAGAAAAAGCTATTGGGATTCCCCTTGTTTTATTTTGTACGCAAACTTTTTCTGCGACGATGTTGACATCTTTTTAATAATTGTTAAAAAAAAAGCTTGCCACATTTTATGATGGTTTCAAATTTCAAAAATGTCTTCTATGATGTTCTAATTTTATAATGCAACCATTAAAATTAAAGTTTGTTTGTGATAAAATTCATAATGAGCCATATACATACAAATTTGCTGGAAATTTTGTACGCAAACTTTTTCTGACTAGTGTATATATATTAAACCTTTTACTATGAAAATACTAAAAAAAAAATACAACGATATAAGTACAGGGTGGGCCAAAAGAAACCAAGGGATGTAAAAGTTTAATAACTTTTTTGTTAATTAATTTTTTTTTATTTTTTCTTTCAGTTTATATAGACAACACTTGGAGAATTTATAATGGAGAGATACACAACGTCTAAATTTTGCAATTAAATTTCAAGAGTTGGCCAGAAATGAAATCAACTTTATTAAAAATTTGATTATGAGTGATGAAGCTCATTTTCATTTGAATGGCTTTGTTAATAAGCAGAACTGCAGGTTCTGGGGTTCTCAAAATCCAAGAGCCATTCATCAACGCCAATTATACCCCATCAGGTGTGGTGTGGGATCACATCTGAAAATGTCATTGGGCCTTACTTCTTCGAGAATGAAAATGGAAGTGCTGTAACCGTAAATGGAGAGCGGTATCGGTTTATAATAGAAAATTTCTTACGTTCTGCTCTTGAAAACAGACCTGGTTTCAGCAGGACGGAGCTACTGCCCGAGACACAATGGCACTTTTAAGTCAAATATTTTTTACACCCCTTGGTTTCTTTTGGCCCACCCTGTATATACACTCTTGTATTTAAACAGCATAACTTGTTCTATCATATGTATTATTTAGGCATATTCGTATAGGGATTTCCTTACACTTCGCAAACTATTCCTGCGGTATTTTCTTTACATGATATTGTAAGTGCAAATAGGAATAAAACATATCCGAAACATATCATCAGCGTTTTTCAAATAAACCTCCTTGAATTATGAGGATAATCATATAATATATTTTGTATTCAATAAAATTAGCTGCTTTCTTTACAAAATATAAAGAGCTAGTTCTGGTTAACCCTCATTAGAACTTTAATGAATCCTAGTAAGTGCATTTGTAAATTAAATTAACTGAAGTTACTGCACTGTCAAGCTATTTACAACTTTCTAACTTGCATAGAAACTCAAAAACTTTTCATCATGTAAAAATTACTTCAGACACTTTAATGGGCAGCTGTAATGGCAGAACGCAATAAACTTAACTTCCCGTCAAATTCTCATTTAACGCTGAGTGAACAAAATACTTTCAAATGATCTATGTATGTACCTATTTAGCAAAATTAGGAGACTATTGATTTTTTTGATGTTTTTCCATGAATTGAATTACTTCAGAATTTATCAAAATATTGTTGTGAAACTTGGCTTGTATGATCATTGACAGGTTTTATTTTTTAAGGAAACATCACATTTAGTTTAGATTGTGCATTTAACATTTATTATCAATTGTAAATTTGTATATCTGATTTATCCAGATGAAATTCTTTGATGATACTTCAGTAATTATTTACAATAAATTTGTTAATTAATATATATTTTTTTTATAAACGTCTTATCTTACAAGTTTGCTCGGTTACCAAAGTTCTATGAAAGTAGAATTTCGAAGGAATGAGATTTTTACTTAAAAAGATGATATAATTGCTTAGTTTCGTTTCGGCATTTTTCATATACTATGATCTGCAGTTTTTTTCATAATTTCAACATGGAAAGATATACGCAAGATCAACGTTTATAAATTATTCAATTTTATTATCAAAATAATCGTATCTAATTGCAACTTTTCGTGCACTTTTGCCATTTTGTGGTCATAATAATCCACCTGTGCTCGCTATTCGTCGAATTGTTGAAAATTTCGAATAATGAAATTAGTGCTACCTTTCAGAAAGGTGTCGCAGAAGACCGGGTTTTGGGATAGCACCCGCATAAAATTGTTCGTACTCAAGAACTGTAGCTATTGGACAATCGTAACCGTCGTGAACTTACTGATTTTGCCACATTCAACAACCGAATTATTTCGAGAAATGTTTGGAGATTTTGGTTTTAAGCAATAAACCAGACTCACTTCAAGCTTTAGAAGTCAACATTGAACAAGCTATTCATGGCATACGACTTAATTTAGTAGAAAAAGTACTTAAAAATCAAAGTTCAAAGCCATACTTCCGAATGTATGCAACATGCGTTATTCGAAGAAAACGAATGGATTACAATAAAATTTGGTATCCTATTAACTTATGTAAATTTTTGGTCGTAAAGTTACTCAGTTTCATTACTACATGCTGCTTCTGGTCCGAAATATTCATGTTGAGATCAATCTAATTCAAATGAGACATATGTGATATAAACTCACGCAAAAAAGATAAACCTACTTTATTAGGTATACGAGAAAAAATAAGAAACAAAACAAATAATCGGATATCAATTAGAGGCATGGGTTTAAACCAATTTCAATAAAATATGACATTGATCAACATAAACGGTTTAAAATTATATTATTACCGACTCAGGCCTGGCCTGATTGCATTGACGTTTCGTATTACTCACACACTGACTGAAATATTTGATATAGAGTCTTCTAGACCAACAACGCATTTTATGCAGTAAACAGAACCTGGAATTATTCGAAGGATGATTTGGTACATTTTCGGCATTAAACTAAAGTATATTCAATATTGTACGTTCACTTAACTTTGCTAATTTGTTTAGATATTAACCGATGTACCATAAAATCGGTACCGGTAAAAAGCCAACCGCAAGTTTGAAATTCCTAATCTAAGGTTTTCTTCAGTTTTCATATTACATCATACTCGCATCATTACCAAAAATAGATTATTCCTAAGCTTCGAACCTAAGATAACTCAAAAATTAATAATATATATAGGAGGTATTGCCTAGATTTTATACATTTTATTCACATGGATACACTGTTATTAGAAAGGGATTATCTGCGAAATCTCGCACTTTAATAGTTTTGAACGTACTCTTTGAATGGAAAGTGGGCATGGTTATTAACCGATTTTACCTATTCTCCAGATTATAAAAAATAATAGATATAAATTTTCCTGCTAAATTTTATTATTAAAGCGTTTCAAGATATGTACAATAAACTTTTCAGACGGTGGGACAAGCTCACTTATCCGACATTATAAAAAGGGTTCTCTCCCATCTGCGATCACTTGTAGCATGTTTTATAATTTAATTGTAGCTCTTTTTAGCTTTTTTGGGATGCAGGGCAGGTCACCTCCAAGCTGGTGCGTCCTGGGTAACGCTAAATGACCTGCGGACTTCACGGCCTAACAACTCCCTGGACGACTTTTAACTTTGGACTGGTTTTTGAGAAACTTTTGTATTGGATTTGGTAGAACCCTGGGCTGGTGGTGGCGGCATTCTGACACCTGAGTACGATGAGGTGACACTCATCTGAAATGGCTGACGGGCTAATGTCGCAACCGCCCCCGTCCTCCTAAAACCCTGGCAGGCCTCAGAGTACTAATTCGCGACACCAAATCTAAGGTAGCTCGGATACTAATAATAGAGGTGAGTCGCTTTTTGATTTAATTATTAGCGAAAGTCTTCGCATTTGTAATAGAGGAAACTCTCCTACCTTCGTGACCGCAGGTAGGGAGGAGGTTATCGACCTCACTTTAACCTCACAAGGGATTGCCCCGCTGATCTCGAACTGGAGGGTCCTCGACGATGACTCTTTTTCAGATCACAGGTACATCGAGTTTAGTTTAGTCGGAGAAGGTCACCCTAGGATATCTTTCAGAAACCCTAGGAACACGGATTGGGAAGGTTACCGCAGAAGGCTTCGGCAAACTCTCCCACGTGCACCGGGGGTAGACTCGTAGGCCACTACCGATGCGGTGGAGGAGTGGGTTGAAGTCTTCAGCTCCGCATGCAATGCTGCGCTGGAGAGGTCCTGTCCACTGAAAACACCAAAGGGCAAAAGGAGACCTCTATGCTGGACTACGAAGCTCTCAGATATCAGGGCGTCATGTAGACGTTTATTCAACAGGGCCCGCAGAAGTGGGTTATCTGATGACTGGGTTTTGTATGAAACAGGACTTTCAATATACAAGTCCGAGTTAAAAAAGGCTAAGAGGACCTCGTGGAAGAGCTTCTGTGAAAAAGTGGAAGGCTGTCACGAGTCCTCTAGATTCAGGCGTATTCTCGCAAAAACCCCAATGTCCCTGGGGTATATCAAGGACGCAAATGGGAAGTGGGCCCTCAGCAGTGAAGAAACACTTCAGATGCTTCTCGACGCTCACTTCCCGAGCAACATGTCCTCTGTGAGGGGATCTCTCGGGGTGCCGCATGACGATTGTGCGGCCTTTCTCGGCATTCTGGATGAGCGACATTTGACGTGGGCGATTAACTCGACAATTCAAGTCCCCGGGACCAGACGGCATCATGCCAGCGCAGCTGCAACAGGCTGTTAAGGTACCAGGCAGTTGGTTGGCACATATCTATGCGAACTGCATCAGATTAGGTTACATCCCGGGAGCCTGGAGACGAGTCAAGATTACGTTTATCCCGAAGGCTGGCAGGGGCTCCCATGTCACGGCAAAGGATTTCAGGCCAATCAGCCTCTCCTCCTTTCTGCTAAAGACTCTGGAGAGACTGATGGACTGGTATATAAGGAGGCGCATTTCGAGAGGCTACCTGTCAGGAGCGCAACATGCTTATCGTAAAGGCAGGTCAGTAGATACTGCCTTGCATACTATCGTGTCATGGCTCGAGGAAGCCATTGAAGCCAAGGACTTCGCTGTTGGGACCTTCCTTGATATCGAGGGAGCTTTCAACAATGTCCTGCCTGAGGCAGTAGTAACTGGTCTTGACGGGCTTGGGGTTGAATCGAACCTCAAGCAAGTGATCGAAACAGAATGAGGCAGCGCGAGTGCGAGGCGAAGTGTGAGTAGGGGAACACAACATGGTGGGGTTCTCTCTCCTCTTCTATAGAGGATCGCGGCTGTCGGGTGATTGCCTATGTAGACGATGTAGCACTTAAGGTTAAAGGAAAGTTCCGTAGCACCGTGTACGAGTTGACGCAGGGATATCTCAGCGTTGTAACAAAATGGGCGGTCGGTAGTGGACTCGCCATTAATCCAAACAAAACAGAAATGGTTTTATTCAGCCGAAAATATAAAATTCCGGTGGCACCGTTGCTGCAACCGGCGGTTATAGTTAAATATTTAGGGCTCATCCTGGATAAGAAGCTTTCATGGAAGCCGAATATCGATGAGAGAGTAAAAAAGGCATCTATTGCCTTATACTTCTGTAGAGGAGCTATTGGAAAAGGACGGGGCCTCTCACCGAAAGGGGTCCTCTGGCTCTATGACACCATAGTCAAGCCCATCTTGTTCTATGGTGTCTTCATGTGGTGGAGGGCTTTAGCGAAGGCCACACTGGCCAAGAAACTCGAAAGCGTTCAACGGGCTGCGCTAATTATCGTACTCGTATGTGGTGCATTAAGATCCACCCCAACCATGGCACTTAATGCAATTTTGAACATAACGCCGGTGGACATTGCCGGTAGGTGCAATGGATTTTTAAAGGAACGCGTATCTGGACATTCGGATTCCCTCACAATCTTTGACTGCATATCGCATCATCTGGATCATGGAGTTGCCATACCGAACTCTGGCGGCTCCCTCTTTGCCCATATAGCGACGAGGGAGGTATGGGTGGGAAGAAGCCGTTCGAGGAGAGGGGCAGCAAGCTTCTTCACGGATGGGTCAAAGCTTGGGGGGAAAGTTGGTGGAGGTCGTGGTCGTGAGCTCTCTATAAACTCCTGTTTCAGACTTCCCGACTACTGTAGTGAATTCCAGGCTGAGGTCGCAGCCATCAAAGTAGCACCAGATTTGCTGCTACGGAGTGCATCCACCGACAACACTAGCCTTGAACTCATTCACAGTGCGTTCAGGGTTGGTCGAAGAATGTCTAACGTCACTATCTCTAGCAGCTAGAGTTTTTGTGATTAGACTGGTATGGGTGCCGGGCCACAGCGGAATTGCAGGTAATTGCAAAGCTGATGAGTTAGCAAAGAAAGGCACCCTAGAATCATTATCGGTAGAAGGGGAACGAATCGGTGCTCCTGTATGTTCATGTGTTCTAATACTAGATAGCTGGGCCACGCGGATGCTAGTCCAACGCTGGGCCAACATCGGTACTTGTGCGGTTGCAAAAGCCTTCTGGCAAAGGATAGATCGCAGGAGATCTAATGATCTTTTAGCCCTCAGTAAGGCTAACTTCTCATTATTAGTGGGTCTCTTAACAGGCCACTGTCCTATTGGCTTACATGCGGTAAGAATGGGTATCTTACCGGATGCTGACTGTAGAAGCTGTTTGGAAGAGGATGCGGTAGAAACAAGCCAGCACTTCCTGCTTGACTGTCCCGCGTTTGGGAGGTCAAAACTTAGAGACTTAGGGGCGCATACCTTTGGAGATCCCACCGAACTGGCGGGTGTTGAAGTTAAGCGTCTGTGTAACTATGTTTTGGCTACAAAGCGCTTCGCCAATCTGTAAGTCCCAACACGGGATTTCTTTTTCAATGGCATCACAAAGTACTACATTATTAGTCTACGTGTGATCTTTGATAAGCCATCTGACCTAACCTAGCTTTTCCTTCAAAAAAAATTTATGGAATGGCGATAGTCCTATTTCGTTCATCTAAAAAACCATACTCCTCAAGTGTGTCAAGTAATTCGTGTACCAAAGTTCATCAAGATATCTTCATCTTACTCAAGATGTGACTTATACGGTCAGACGGACGGACTATTACTTAGTAATATATGTTAAAACCATTAAACTATTCTATGTACATGTATCAGAAATCATAACCATATTATTTAGGATACATTCACGGCATACGAGTACGACCCTAGTTATCAATTTCTCTAGAAATCACAGTAGATAAAAGAAGTTTGCAATTGGGTCCAATTCATTAAAATCACCTTGACAGGACCCCCTAAGTATAAACATACTCTACTCTACACTGCCATACATAAAATTTAAGCGTCTGCTGTCGCAACACAATTGACTTGAAGGTCTCTTTCGCGGCAGCTGCTTTTCAACTAGGTTTGAATTGCTCATTGTTTTTTATTTCACTGCAACGGTTTTGGTGCGTAAGATTGTGTACACTGCGCTTGCAAATGGAAATACAGCTACAATTTCCCTGTTGTTTGCAGCAGAATAATATTTATGCAAATCTCCCAGCAGCAGAATTACTAAATAAACTAACTTTAGTTTGAAAAATTTGCAAAAATATAAATTTGCCTTAACTTTGACAATTGGTTATTCGAAGCACATTATTCATCGTCGAAGGATTAGACATAATCATAATTAATTTAAAAACTATTAATGGAAATATAAGTATTTGCTATAGGTATTGTATAACGTTCTAAAATGTAATAACAAATTTATATTATATATTTTTTACAGATTGATTAATATGTTGAGTATTTAACAACATAACAATATTTTAAGAATTGCATACATATATAAATCGTTCATATAGAATTGCCGTAGATTTTGTAGGTCCTAATAAAAACGCTGTAGTTCGAACTTATAACGGGGCTTTCAATAAGAGCCCCACACACTTTTTTTTAATAAAACAAAAACGGTTTGGATTATAAATGGAACTCGATTTCGTTTGCATGGCCACCACAGGCACCCTTGCAGAAGTCTAGACGCTGAACTCCATTTTTTGACGGACGATATACGCACGAAGTTCATCAATAGTCACTGATTTGTTGACATAGACCATAGACTTGACGTAATCCCACAGGAAATATTTTAACGGTGTCAAATCGCACAACCGAGGCGGCCAATTGACCGAGCCACTTCGTGAGATAACACCATCACCAAACTTGGTTTTCAATAAATCGTTTGTGACATTCGCTGTGTGACTAATAGCCCCGTCCCTTTGGAATCACATATTGTCCAAGTGCATACATCCATTTCAGGCTAAAAATATTCGGTTATCATTGAGCAGTAGCACTTCCAATTCACAGTGACGTGCAGGTCTTGATCATCCCGGGAGAAGTACGGCGTAATGACACCGCCGGCACATAAACCGTAAGTTTTTCGGGATGCAATGGTGACATGGAGTATGTACGAATGTATTTTCACAGGAATAAAGAATTTCATTGATATCCCAAACCGTTTTTGTTTTATTTAAAAAAAAAAACGTGTGAAAACCCCATTCTTAAAGCGTTAGTAATCGCGGTAGTATCGGTAGTAAATTTTGACTCGCGAACCTTACTGAAGAGAAATGTCCAAAGAACGGGATAAAATTTTGCGTCGTTTGCTGTCGCATCAGTCCATTTCTGAAGGGTCCCTATTGAAAAACCCGATTCATATGTACAAGTATTTATCAAAGTGCCAAATAACCAATAAAAACTAAAATATACATCTAAGTTGGAAGAATACAATTCATTCATTGTCATTTTCATTTTCTCTGGCGCATACATTTATCTTGTTGGTTAAATAAGTTACACATGCTTACAGAAGTATATGGTATGTCGACTGGGTTTGCATTGTCCTTTGCAATGTGAGCCAGTAGCGCCTTTGAATTCACACATTGAGCTAAATAGTTGTGCACCACAGCTTTATGGCTTTGTTCGCGGTTTGAGTTGCTCTAATTGTTTGCGGCATTTCCCCATCCGCTTACAATTTTGAGATTATGAGGTAGAAGTGCAATGTTGAATCGCTTTGAATGGAATTGTTGGGTGCATAATTGCCCGTTAATTATAAAATTGTACAAAGTGTTAAACGTTTGTACTTTAACTAAAGGCATTGTGTTCGTTATATGCGTTTATAAAATCGCACTTTTTATTCGTATACATGTGTCAATTTATTGCATGTGCACTCCCAGTAGACACCAAACTATTGATATACAATTTTTACAAAACTACATGTACTCTTAGAAAAATACCGATTATACATATATTATAGATACAAAGTTTACGGTTTTCGAAATTTATGTGCAATAGAATCTTTTTTTACGACATACTATACATACATATATTAACAAAATACGTAAAGACTTCTCGACTTTTCGACTACCCAATATATTAGTTAAAGTTGAAATGGATTGAAGGTTAGCAAGAACTTTCAAAATTGTTACTAAATGTTAGTTAGAGTCTAAATAAAAATGTATAAAATGGAGCAGTAGTTAAATATTTATATACACAATGCTTGCTGCATACATTTGTGTAGGAAAGAGTATAAATATTTACATACATATATTGGGTTGTCAAAAAAGTCTTGCGTTATTTTTATTGAATCAATTCGTGTGGCACCCATACATCGAGGTTCTTAGTGACTCCAAGCTTCTTCAAATGGTTTATAACGGTTTGATGACTACTATGCCGATCCATTTCGACCAATTCAGCGATTTTATCGCAATTTTCGACGACAGGGCTTCCGGAGCGTGGCGCATCTTCGACCACCTCTACACCAGAACGAAAACGTTGAAACCATCGTTGTGCGGTAGAAATGGAAACTGTATCGGGTACATAAACTGCACAAATTTTATTGGCGGCTTGAGATGCATTTTTGCCTTTATCGTAGTAGTACTGTAAAATATGCCGTATTTTCTCCTTTGCTCCATGTTTGCGACGCTATAACTCACGAACGACTTAAAAGAAACGACAATCAATCAAATCATGTTAGCGCGTGAAATGAGCTTTCCAAAAAGATATAGCATGACCCGATGCTAGAACTACGCGCTTTCAGCACCAACTAGCGAAAATACCGCAAGACTGTTGACATTTTATTTCGAGACTGCGATGAATATTCAACAGCAAAAGAAAAAAAAAGTTTACTAAAGTTTAGCTCATTATAAAAGTGTACATATATGTTTACATTGTAAACATTTATACAAAACCGAAGGAAAATAAAGGGAAAAGTGTCAGATTCAAACTCAGAATATAACTCCTCAACACTCAAATAATTCTTAGAATATGTAAAAACGATTTAATTATCATAGATATGGTAAATATGTATTGAGTTTTAAGTTCTTTTTATTCAATTTTTTTCTAAAGTGAACCAATTAAAAACAAAACTTTAAGATTACGGTTACTGATAGAGCTTCCTCTTTAGTTATATACTAATTTTATACTAATGCTTTCAAATACATGAGAACATCAAAACGGATATTTTACTCAGCAGTTTTTCCATGTTGTGCCAGCTAAGGTATATTTACTCAAAACTTCAAAATTTTACATGAACTGATTGCATTACCTTTTGCCATGTCAGAGACATGTTTCTAGGCAATTTTATGAACGTATCTCAACCATTGCATCAAACTTTATGCTCAATACGATACGTTCACTTAATTCTGCTAAAATATCTTACATAGGAATTTACCGATATTCACTCTGTTTTTACACGGTAGATACGTTCCTCAGAAATCCGTGTAAAAAAATACGTTCCATGTCACCTGAAAACCGTGTAAAAAATGTTGAAAATTATAAAATTTCGGATATGCATATAAATTGATGTTCATATTGCATTTTATTGAGAATTAAAACTTAAAATACATAATTCATACAGGTGAAAAATTGGTAGATTAAACAAAAAACAAAAGAAATCTGTTAATCTAGAACTAAGAACAGAAAAATTTTAAAAGAAATAAGGAAAAAATATTAACATTGGTACATAATTATTCAATAATTGGTAACAAGCGCCATTATTTGTGACGAACTGGACTAAAGTCGGTATATTCGCTGAAGATATCCATTTCAGCAATGTAAATACGAGTATCATGTGAAAAAAATTTGTAGATAAGAGTTATAGAATAAGGGGATTTCCCAGTTCCTACTATGTATGTTTTATGTATGTTAATTACAAGACAATGATTTAAAAACCGTGGTAGCTTAAAAATTTTTCTCAGCTGTGTAACTTCAAATCCGTGTAAAAAGAAACCGTGTAAAAAAACAGTTGGGTGTATTTGTATACGAATTAAATTTAACTTGGAGCCAATTCTATCCATCCAAAAGGTGGTCTCTGAGTTTCATTAAGATAATTCGCATTGATATTGAAAGGTACTTCCATACGATCTGAAGTCAACAGAAAGTTCGAAAACCTTAAGATTGTATATGGGGACTAGGGAAAGTATTGAGCAGATTTTAACTATTTTGGACACAGCACACAAATAGCTTTAGATGTTTATGAAATATTATTAAACCTTTATAATTCACATAAAGTACAAATGTTACGAGGTGCACAAATTTTAGACAAGTTTTGAATGGCTGAAATACAAATTAGAATATGAACAAAATTTATTATTGTAAGTGCAATACAAAATCTTTTTATTAAATAAATACTAAAGTTAGTACATATTTTTTTTATAAATAACCCAAGACATGGAGGCTGTTCTCGTATAGACTTGTTGTGTATTTCCTGAATTGTTTTTGTTACTTCTATACACAATAATTTAAAAATGTGAAATTTTCGAAGCTTGTTATATGAAAAGTTTATAATATAGTTTGAGATAATGATCTGATAATTCTTGCAAGGCATCTGAATAGCCTATCACGATAAAATATATGTAACTTATTAAGTTAAACTATATTTCAAGCCGATATACACATACAGTCGATTACAATGAATGTAAGTTGTAAAATATGTTTCAAAAAATCATCATTGAGTACATCTTTCAGAGAAATGCTTCATTTTTGTCATCTGTTCAAACTGTTTTATTCGGGCTTCAACATCTGACCTAAAATGACGCATTAGACCCTGTACAGGCCAAACGGCTCCATCGGCTAAAGCACATATGGTGTGTCCTTCAATTTGCTTGGTTACCTCCAATATCATATTAATTTCCTCCATTTTAGCTTTGCCCTTAACAAAGCGTTGCATGATTTTGTTTATCCAAGTCAAACCTTCCCGGCAAGGAGTGCACTGTCCGCAGCTTTCATGCTTGTAAAACGCAGAAAGTCGAGCAATTGCTTTTACGACATCAGTAGATTTATCCATTACAATAATTGCCGCTGTCCCTAAAGATGTTTGTGCAGCCAAAAGACCATCAAAATCCATTATAACGGTTTCAACTACTTTCTTTGGGATAATTGGGGTAGAAGAACCTCCTGGAATAATAGCTAACAAATTATCCCATCCGCCGCGCACTCCGCCAGCATGACGATCTATGATCTCCATAAGTGGCATTGATAACTCTTCTTCGATACTACAAGGTTTATTAACATGACCAGAAATAGTAAAAAGTTTCGTACCAGAGTTACGAGTTCGACCAAAGCTAGCAAACCAATTGGCACCTCTTCGTAAAATTGTAGGCGTAACGGATATAGTTTCTACGTTATTAACAGTTGTAGGACAGCCAAATACACCCACATCTGCCGGGAATGGAGGCTTTAAGCGTGGTTTACCAGCTTTCCCTTCCAAAGACTCAATCAAGGCTGTTTCCTCACCACATACATATGCACCAGCTCCACGGTGCATATAAACGTCAAAGTCGAACCCGGATCCACAGACGTTTTTACCCAGAAAGCCGGCATTATAAGCCTCAGCAATGGCTGTTTGGGTATTACATGCTTCATTATAGAATTCACCGCGTATATAAATGAAGGCTGCTCGGGCACCAATTGCTCGCCCTGCCAAAAGACAGCCCTCCACGAGTTTGTGAGGACTATGGCGTAGAATCTCACGATCTTTACAAGTTCCTGGCTCACCCTCGTCTGCGTTAACTACAAGAAACTTTGGCCGACCATCAGGTGGTTTATTCATGAAAGACCATTTCAGACCTGTGGCAAAGCCTGCGCCACCCCGACCTCTCAAACCAGATGTTTTTATTTCATTTATTATCCATTCTGATCCCTTCAATAATATATCTTGAGTTTTATACCAATCTCCTTGTTTCAGTGCACTTTTCAATCGCCAATCATTTCGCCCATAAAGATTTGTAAAAATTCTATCTTGATCTGAGAGAGGACCAAAAGTCTTCTTAGTTTGAGGCGGTGGCATACCAGGTGGAACTGGAGGCGTTGATTTAGTTCCCTGAGGTGGTCCGGACCCTTTCGATGCTACAGAATCCACACCTTTCAAGCGGAAATGCGAAATAAATACTGTGGAACTTTTTGTCAATTTTGCCGTTGTATTTCGTAAACATAATATGCTCCTCATATCATATCTAAAAGTAAAAGTATTTGTAATCTAGATGCACATACAGGTAATTATAGTCGATTTATTACATTTGTTAGTTTAATCCACCTCAAATTAAGTTGGGACTCCTGTTGAATATACTCGAAAATATAAAATGACTTTTTTAATATTTTATTTCATATAGCTTGTATGTATATATGTAAATATTTTCAAATTATATTTGAAGTTAATTGTCAAACAGAGGAATTTTTGTACCCTCGCAACATGTACATGTAGGGAAATAGTTTTGTACACCAAAGGTGCTTCAGAACGAGGTAGATATAGCGCTATGTATGTATATGCGAAATGTTATAATATGCTATAACTACGCCAACAATTAAGGTATACAACTCAAATTAGGTATAGATAAGCATTTATATGTTTAAAAGTACAGACTTATCACACAAATCACTAAGGACTCGCTGCGTACAAGTCTTTCTAAGACTCCCAATTACAGCGTGGATGGAAACAATCCAATGATAGCCACGCTCACTCTCCTTATAACGGTAATGTTGGAAACTAATACAAATATGTCACTTTCGCTGAATAGATACATCAGAAGCAATGAAATTCGAATGCACAGAAGGGATGCATAGTACTCATTTAAAAATTGGCCAATGGGCGTAGCACAATTCCATTTAAGCTGTAATTTTACACTCGCAGATACCGTTTGATTTATCGATCAACATGAAGAAATTTTAGAAAAATCAGCTGAACGTATAACATTGGACATAGTTTAGTTAAATGCTCAAAATGTGTGAAATCCTTTACAAATTACCCTATACTACATAAGACTGGGTTTACCTTTTAGGGATAACATGATTTCCAAGTTTCGTTTCGGCAATTTTTTATTTCCCATGGTCTGTAACTTTTTCTCAGTGTATTCAGTAAGCAGTCAGCAGGAACAACGTTTACAAATTATTCAATTTTATTAACACAATAATCGTTCTCTAATTGCAACTTTTCGTGCAATTTGGCCATTTTATGGTCGTAGCAATCAAATTTTGCTCGCTATTCGTCGAATTGCGAAAATTTCGAGCATATATTTTCTTTACATAATGTTAAAGTGTCAATTAGAAAAAGAACCGCTCGAAATAATGAAAATGTCGCAGTGGTCGGTTCCAAGAAACTCTCAGGAATTGGAACCATCTCAAACCACAACCTGGCGGCTTTTGAGAAAGGATTTGATAAAAAATTATAAAATTGTTCTCACTCAAGAACTTTACTGATTTTGTCTTGAAACAACTTTAAAATCTTCTCCCATGAGGCTCACTTTCATCTGAGTGGTGCACTAAACAAACAAAATTGTCCAATCTACAGCGAAGAAAATCCACAAATTATTCATGAACAACCATTACATTTACCTAAATTGACAATTAGGTGTAGTTTCTGGTCTGGTGGAATCATCGGTCGTAGTTTTTTCCAAATGCTGTTACCATTACTGTCAATGGAGAACTCGTACAGATCGATGATAACCAACTTTTTATGGCTAAAATAGGAAGAAGTTGATATTGACAATATCTGGTTCTAAAAACGGGGGCCTTACGTGCCACACAGCACGTGCAACAATAGAATTTTTGCGAAAAAAGTTTGGAGACTCAATTATGTGAAGAAATTTTGGCAATGAATGACTTCCAAGAAGTGGTGACTTAAGACCATTGATTACTTCTTATGGGGTTATTTGAAGCTTTGAAGCAATTGATCCTTAGCAATAAACCATACTCTCTTCAAGCTTCAGCAGTCAATATTTAACTATGTATCATGACCTCAATTATGAATTAGCGGAAAAAACACTCGAATATTGGGTTCATCGAATTCTTTCGTGCAAAAGAAGTCGTGGATGCCATTTGAATGATGTTACATTCAGAACTTAATTGTATCGATTGTTCTTATGTAGTTTAGCGCAGAATTTTAATGAAAATGGTCTAGATCAAATTTCCCTAATATACATATGTATGTACAAATTTCCGATACTCTCGTTAATATTTTCTTTATATATTAATTTAATGACGCGGAGAAACAAAATGTAATAATGAAAATATGGAAAGTTAGTCTATGACCCTTAATATAATAGTTAATATGATACCAAATTTTATTGTAATCAATTCGATTTTTCAGATAATGTACACTCAGCGAAAAAAAACCCACGCACTCTACGGTGTGCTTTTATATAGCGCAAAACTTGGATTCATATCATTCTAAGATAAACATTTTTCTTTGAGGGTCAACCAGTTTTATTTACTTTATGTTTCAAGCATTTTTATATAAAAAACTGATAGTTTAACACTTGTTATAGATAAAAATGAAAAAACACACACATAACAAACCACAGAAATAAATTTTGTTATGAACAATAATGTAATTTTTAAACAAGTTATTTACATATTTTATGTTTAATATGATTTTTATTTTACATTAGAATACCTAACGAATCAAAATAACATATTTTGTATAAAAAAATTCTTAGTATTTTGTAGAACACCCCCTCCGCCTAGTAACCTCCGATATTTGTTTAAGCATTTCTTCATTCCGCATAGCTTCAACAATGTTTTCTATTTCTTTTCGACTTTTTAGACGCTTTTCCCTTATCATTTTGACCACCATTTTGCACAAATAATGCTAGCAGTTCTCAATTGGATTAAGATCTGAACTGTTTCCTGGCCACGTGAGAGACCCTATTCCATAAAAATCTTTTTGTTTTGAAACCTGTAAGTGTTTGGAATAAATTAGTGAAAAATCTATTTCAATATTTTTGTGCTTTGGTTACCGCTTTGGCTCTATGACAAGGGGCTGAAATATCCTGAAAATAAACTTTTTGGGCGTGTTCGGGCAGCTGTTCAATAGTTGGCAAAACTCCTTCTCTCAAAATTCCAATTTATATTTTGGCATTCACAGATCTTTTTAGGATAATTAGCGGCCCAAACCCAAACTTGGTTACAGCTCCCTACACCATTAAATAAGGCGAATGCTTTACGGTGGGCCAAACACAGCTTTTCAAAAAACGCCCACCTTTCCTACGACGCACTGTGGCATTTCCGTCGGGTTCCAACAAATTAAATTTCGATTCATCGGAAAAAATAACATTTCCCCAATCTGATGTAGTCCAAGTTTTGTGTAATTTTGCCCACTATAGTCGGTATTTCTTCATTCGTTAAATGAGAAGTGGCTTTTTGGCTGGACGTCGCGCTCGGAATCCAAGATTATTCAGCACATTTTGTATAGAACTTGTAGTTATTTTTACCCCAGTGGCTTCGTAAAATTTTGCATTGATTGTTCCAGCATGTTGAAAGCGATCATTAATGCTAATCCGTTTAATTTGTCGTTTTTGACGAGGTTTTACTGTTTTCCGACGTCCACTGCCATTTTTTCGAGCTATTCAATTAAAATACGTATAATTTTTAATTATAATACGCACGTTCCAATCTCTTATTCCCATTTCACGAGCTTTTTGACCTTTGGATAATTTATTTTATATAAAGCTACGATTTCTGCTTTCTTTTTTATTGACACCACCACGTTCAACTTAACTTGTTTTCACAACTCATCCAAAAGAAAAAGCTGCAAATTCTGTAATAAACACGTGCGGACGCTAACGGTTTTAAAAATAAAGGGAAAATATTGTAGTCACATGACAAAACAGTTAAATAAGACAAATAGTGAATTTTGAGCAAAGAGTGACAGTTCAAAATAGGAATATTAGACAATTTTATTGTAATCAATTCGATTTTTCAGATAATGTATATTTAATTCTGCAACATTTTTTTCTTTCGCAACAAGTTGCCACAGAATATTATAATTTAGTTCAACTAAGGGTTATTTGCAACAGAGAAAACTAAACGAGAAATGGTCGATTTGGTATGGAATACCCCATATATACTTGTATGTAAATCTATAAAACACAATGAAGATAACAGAATAAAAATTTACACAATACCACGTCCAAAAAGCCTCCGAGTATGTGGACCCCGATACCTTTGGGAGTAATATAAGGAATGTTGAATATTTACCGAACGTGAAATATATGGTATGTGTTATAGCTTAATGATGAAAATGTTTGAAAATTAAATGAAAATTTGGAAATTTGTGGTCAATATAACGCCAAGCTCATATATAATGATTTTCGTGATTCTAGCAAATTTATGCCAAATACATATGTTGGTCAGTGTGTGAGTTATATTTATAAAATTACGTGCAATCATGTTCTCGAGTAAACTTGAAAAATAGCAAAGGACACTGCAATGAGCCGAAACCATCTCCTAACCCCAATATACTCGTATAATATATAGTGATTTCATTTAAATGGGTAAATTTTCTTAAAAACTATGTCGTTTGGCGCGGAATTAGAATGGAAAGGGTCTATGCCAATAGTCTAAGCCTCATATCCCTAATATAAAGAATTTCGCTCCTATTAGAATAATTTTAGCAGACACGAACTAAAATATAGCAATGAAACTAATTTTAATTCTTTCGCAACAAACTTTAATATACATTTTTGCTATCATCTGAAGGAATTTCTCGGGCTTTGATTCTTGCAATTTGTAAGAGATTAAAAGGAACTTAGCTCCTCTATACTTGTTTAATAAAGAGCTCTACCAAACCTGAAAGTATTTTCTCACTCGGTTGAACCGTACGATTAGCAAATTATAAAATGTAATTAATGCTATTCTATGTGTTCTGAACAGTTATCGAACTTAAGCTCCTATATGTATAAAGGTAAATCAGCAAAACATCCGCACGTACTCTTAGGCTATGCATCGCTCGTATCCATTAATCAGATTCACGCATTTTGGTAGAAAACACTTATTCGTGTATTCCATAGATCTCTGCAGCTCCCGTTACAACACCTTTTTATAGCATTTGTTCTTTCACACTGTTGTAAACTTGTGATATTCATCTTTTCTCCCACAATCTGGTAAATAAAGCACTCAAGCCTTTTGTATGCTCACTCAAGGAAGACGGAAAACGAGTGGCAAAAACATGTTGAATTTGCCTTCTCCACCACAAAGGCAACACTGTGGTAAGTTTGGCTTGACTTAACTAGAATAGTGGATGCTGCATACAGATGTGGTATTGTGCCAACAGTTTGTTCCTGTTTCTGAAGATGTCCGTGCGAATTATTGCGGATAATGCTTTAGTGGACCCAAAAAAGAGCTACCCAGTGCATATATAAATGGCAGTGAAATGTGTGAAAAGCCAATGTTGCTCATAAAACGTTAATTGTCAGAAAGCGGAAGCCACTCACACCTTAAATGTTGTATGTTACATATCAAAAACACCCCATCACACAGATGGATAACCAAAGCTATTACTTCGCCTTTATGCCGGATATACAAGCTATAAAGTGATTATGTGTGTCAGTTTGAAAAAAAATATTTATTTGCCCTGAAATGTAAAGGCGTAAAACGATAGTTAGGAGAATAAAGAGAAAGCGTCGACCCAAAATGAAAAATGCATATGCTTTAGAAAATCCACATTTTTTGAATTCATATACTTATGTGAATACTTACACGCTTTTATACATACATAAATTATATTTATGTTTATGTATATGTATTATCATTATATACTATATGAATCAGTTTAAATCGTAATGGAACTGAGTTATTCGGAAATTATCGCCTAATACATAGTTGAAGATGTCAGTTCAAAGTTTTGACAAGTACATAAAGTGTTAACTAAGTGGGTTATTTCAAGAAATATTATAAATGTCAAAGAAAATTTATATTATCGTGTTTTTAATACAATCGGTATAAATTAAATAATACTTCATAGTCCATACTGCCCGAGTAGTTTCTGTGCGGTTCACTTCGTAAAGCGACACACACAAAGATGTACTGAAATCGACAAGTATAGTACTGCTATGCCTGGGAGATAAAGCATAACGTGTTCAAACTAAAAAAAAAAACATATTTTTGTAATCGCAAAAAAATATTCGATTTAAGAACATGTGTTCTGTAATCATATAAAAAATGAAATATAAAACAATTTTTAAATAAATAAACGTCTAATATTTTTCATAAAAATATATAAGTAAATGCACATATGTGCAACCTCAATATATGTATTTTCCATAATAATAAACTTAACTTACTATCAATAAACAAATATCATTCGCACTTTAAAAATACATTCTCATAGAATTTTTTCACAAAGAAAATGAATTTATCGGATTCCAGTAACTATTTTTGTTAAAAGATACTCCCAAATCAAACGCCATTAAAGCAATCTTTGTGAATAACGCTACAAATCCCCACTGACGCTTTGTACGTTTTGTGAAACATGCTGTTATCTTTCATATCAAAATAGATACTGAAATAATTTTATCGATCTTCAAGTTTTTAACTACCAATTAAAGAGAAAGTTAAATTGTTTGTCTCTTTAAGTGCAATGCATTACCTTAGTGTAACGCAAATTTAGTTATGTTTTTATATAAGTAATACATTCCACCTTTTAAAACAACAGAAGGATCATAATTATTATCATTATAACTTATTGATGGGCCCCTGACGTGGTTTTTGCACCCAAACTAATAATCACATAGTGACTACCAAAAGGTTCAAAGTCTAAACGTAAACTATATCAATACAGATATGTTTTTATGAAAGCATTTTGAGGCATACGTATGTATATTATTTTTTTATATTGCCGTAAGGACATCAAATTCTTCGGGGCATAAAAGTAATCCATTTTATTCAACATCGATCATAAGTAAGAAGTTAAGAGTTTTTCACTTACAATAACGAAATTCTAATCATATTGGAACGCATTTTAACATCGGATACCACAAGCTTCTCCAACACTTGAAGTTAAACTTTCTCTCTGCTGCGCCAATTTTCTCATATAAGTTCTTTGCCACTGGAATCAAGAATTATATGTACGAAACAATTCACCTATCCTCTACATAACGCATGTGTATTCTGATTTCCGTTCGCAAATTTAATTTTGAAGTGGATAGTTATTTAAGGATGTTAATGAATGGGTGATCCCAAAATATAATATATTATGACATCAATTTTTTAAAACAATAAATTAGTTAATAAAATATGTTTATCATCCGAAGAAATAAATACGACAGTTAGTAATAAGCAACTAAATAACTTTAGGATACAGTGACCAAAACTAAATGTACAGTAAGTGATGCTAATTGAATAACAATGGAATTACGGTGGAGATCAGGGAATAAAATATTATTTAACACAGTACAAGAGATACCTTTCGCAGGAGCAAGGACGTAAAATGAAAAGACAGTCTACAACGGTATTGTTTCCGTACATAATAAAGAAAGGAAGAAAGAAGAATGAGGCATTTATTGAATTTCTACGATTTGCGACTTATGTCTTTAATAACATTTTTGACGATCATTGCTTCGCAAAATCAAATATTACGTAAGTACCTAAAAGTGTATAATGAAATTTAAAAATATTTGTAAAATATCAAATGTAATAAATTTGTTCACTTGAATTATCACGCATATATTTATATTTTGAAATTGAAACTAAACAATTAAAAAGAAAGATCTAATTTCGACGTCTTCGATACCTCTGTATCCAATAATAAATCTTTACGTTAGAAGACAACTGAATACGTCTTCTATTATATGGCTTTAGTTCTTGCAAGAATATTAAATTACACCGAAAAATGTGATATAATTGAGGGGTTTGGTTTCAGATTAAGACAAAGTTGCTGTACATATTATGTTCATAATAAAATAGTTCAATAAAAATTTCATTGCAACACTCTTTTCACAGATATACATACGTTAAGTGTTTAATCAACGAACTTAAGTACTTGAAAACACATTTCAGTATTTTAATTCTGTTAAATCCCAGAATTTCCCTTAAGGTCATGTGAGAAGTAGTTTCGCCGCTGATGCTTAATTGCTCCAACAACCACATGAGAACTTCAAGCTTCAGGCATTTGCTTTGCGGCAATCAATTTTCAATAGCTCTGTACTCCTTTACATATATGGTACATAAACACGTATATATGTATATGTAAATGTGTAGTATATGTAGTTATAAATAAACGCATGCTTCAAATGTGTGCAGTGTACACGAACGAATCGTATCTATGAACTTACTGCAGTGAAGATTTCTGCTGTTCAGCACGTTCGTTCGCATTTCAGTAACCACTTAGCCGCAATGTCAGTGTAGTTGAATGGAATTGCAATTTGACAAGGACAGCAGAGTATATAGACGCAAGTGAAGCGTCAAAAAGCACGGTGATGGTCACGAGAAAAAGGATCTCATTATATACATACAATGCAAGAAGGTGCATGCCTTTGTTGCTTATATAATTTCCAAAACTGCACACTATGTATGTCCGGAGCCATTTAGAGGAACGCAGTAAGAGTGAATGTTCTCATTACATAAATCCTATATTATCATCAATGTCATTAATATTCTGAAAAGTTCGAAATAAAGAGATATCTTTTCGGCCTTCATTATTTTGCTTCATTTCAATTTGGCACACGCATTTCGAAGCCAAACGCATAGCAAATATATATACAGTACGTATGATGCACCAGGACATTTTTATGTGTGTATGTACCAATTCGAGCTTTTTTACTGTGACAAACCATTTTCATTTCACTGTGGTAAAGTGAAAAAGCATTTTGCTGGACACACGATTTATGTGGCCCATAATGCCAAATTCAGCTTTGACTCACATATCGTCCATGTGCCAACACTGTGGTTTACGCTGTAATACATTCACCGCTTTAACGAATAACATGTCATGTTCAAGCTGCTGACCGCCCTAAAGCTGTATGCGTATGCAGAATAGATTCCAATGCACACCAATGCAAGGATTACATTGCTACTTGGGGGAGGCACTATGAACAGGCAAGCAAGTTTTGAACGTCAAATGGGCACACGTCAGTTTTATAAGGCATTTCAGAATAACTGAAAGGTCTTTATGACAAAGGTTTTTTATCTCAGAGAAACTCTGATAGGTTTCCCAGCAGTTTCACATTTGCTATGATTTTCAAATTTTAATAACGTGTTCATTCTTAATTCCAATGAATTTATATCGAATATCTGATAAACATCAATTCTTTCGCGTATTTGTTTAATATTCTGGCATTTAAACTGTCAACAATAATAATAAAAATATGTTTTACGTAAAATTTTCCTTTCTCTTAAAGCATTCTGCACGGTCATTGACGGGGTGACCACCAGAATACAAATTTTTTTTCTTATAATTCATCCAAAACAGCTTCCGTTTTTCGCTATTTAAGAATTCACTCATAAAGATAACATGGACTATTCTTTATTATCCATTAAATATGTAAATGTAGTAAAATTTGAGAAATCTGTATGATGATATTACTGTTATATCGCAATTAATTTGTTTTTAGGGTTTTTCGCCTAAAACTAATCGAGATAAATAGGTATAACTTGATAAATATTTAGATACATGAATGATGAACCTTGGCACACGTGAGCGAAATTGGACCATTTCCACACCCACAAAACGCTTCTAAAATAAAGCGTAATAACTAAGCAGTACATATCTCCCAAACCACTTATGTTAAATTAATTAATCTTCCTCAGGACAAATCTTTTCAGCACCCTCTTCGAAAATGTAAAAATAGGTGAAATGGGATTATAACCCCGTACAGGCATAATATAACTGTTTTGTTGAAAGCTACAAATAACTCAATAACTCAATAAATGAAAGTTTTTGAGACACTAAAACTTAACGCCGAGGTGATACAAAAAAGTTTTATAGAAGCCGGTGTCAAAATTAGACAATGACGATGGCACTGGCCATATTAAGGTGAAAGCCAGTACCTCGTGACCTGCTTGACCAATTTCAATTAAACCATGATAAGTGAAATCTCACTAAACCGACCCTACTTTTCATATAAATAATATTAAATTTTGTCTGATTCTTTCATTTTCCTGTATACAATTTAAGAGCTTGAATGAATGTATCGTATAGGGATATAACTTCCAACGAATAATTTCTTTAAGGTGTACCACCCTATGACCAAAAATATTATGCCAGAAATGGGTTGAATCAATACCTAATATAAGGACTTTCGGACTATCAGTTGACCTTATACCGCATATATCGGCCAATATTTGAGCTATCTCAGTGAAATTGGGAGAACGTGTTTTTTCCAATAATAATGTACCGTTGGATAAAATCGGATGAAAACGTTCTCTAGCCCCCATATAACTAATATCAGAAATTTTAAACATTTGGATTAGTTTACTCCTTGTATGGTATATTGGTAACGGCATATGAGGTACCTTAATGAAATCGAGAGACCATATTTTTCTGTAAATAATATGTGGTAATGCCAAAAAGGGATAAAGTACGGTCAATACTATCTCTATCTTTCATATAGATATCGGTAAATATACTTGTATATGGTACCTTCAAAGCTAGCTGAACCTATCATACACTATAGTTTAATGCCGGAAATATATGTTAAATTGACCTACAACCTAACTCCCATTAAGTTCCCGAATTGAAATTATTCGGTCCCCAATATTGCTTACTCTTCCGAGAATAGTGAGGCAGGGACGCAGAGTTTCGCATCTATACGGAAGGGTCCAAACTAGATAATTGAGTGGGAAGTCGTACCTTTTCAACAAAATTAGATACCAAAATCGTCTTCCGTTTTCCAGACCAATGGAGTGACTTTCAAGCGGAGATTACAGATAGTGGAAAAATGCATTGATTTCTTCGTGGATATAACGTCATAACGTCACGATAAACTTGCTATAGTCTCCAAGGCATAATTATATACTTGGTACCTGTGAAACAGATGAACTTGGCAGAACAGGCACCACCACGCAATTAGACTCGGAAAAAGAAAGAATTTACATTTGTGTCGCCACTTGATATTTAATCGACGACTATGTAATAAATTTAACGGTGGAGTCAATCCCTAACTTGCTCAGCAAGCAGGCAAACGTGAATAAATACGAAATGGTCGCGCATGCCGACTATTAAGAATTCTAATAGGGGATAAAATATAACATAACAGGTCACTGTATAATTGGCAGGCATGCCAGCAGATTATGTGCACCATGCAATAACTGTTGTAGAAATTCTTAGAACGTAGAAGAAGAGACAGACAGTAAAATATCTTCTATGCAAGAGTCGCAACTCCCATATAACAATTTTCGTTATTCTAACAAACCATATGCCTGTCAAAATACTTGAAAGTATACAATATTCATAAAAATGCTCGAAAATATGTTATGGAATATACAATATGTACCTGAGCAATTGTTACAATCTTCCCAGACCTTTGTTTACCCTATAAAATCTGGCATTCCTCAAGTTTACGCAACAGTTTCCTCCTACACAATTTTATGAATATGACTTAGACATTAACCGACATATTCCGTACGAAGTCTGACAGAGTATCGCAAACGTTATACTCGTATGTAATGCATAGGAGCTAGTTAATTCATTAATATTAATATTAAACTACAAAATATAAAATATCCAATATCATTTGTTCACTTAATTTTGCTAAGATATAAGTCGTAACTCGATTTCACCCATATTTTATAAACAGGCGCATTGTTATAGGTTATACTATATGCTATATTGCACAAATTGAGCAATATTTTCAATAAAAGTCAGCCATGGGAACTGAGGTATATATGTATGTCGGTCTAAAAAGTAATGATTCGTTTTAAACATTTTTAAACGTGAGATAACGTACCTCAAAGTCACCATTTGTGCCGATAGCGATAACGTGAGTAAAAATTGGGAGATGTGTATTTTGAAACTCCAGGGAGGTTATTTATTTATTAGTATTTTTACGGTTTAGGCCTAGGTTACAATTCACAATTTAAGTAAATATAAAAGATGCTTTTTGCTTATATCTAAGGTTTGGAAAAATTCACAAAGACGCGTTTTAAAGTCAGCAATATCAACACAATTTTTTATTAGATATTCCGGGGCATTGCCACATCTTACATACATATGTTAAACACCATTTTCATGATATGTTAACATATGTATTATTTGTTTAATACTTATGATGTTTCATTTTAAAAGCATTTAACTAATTGTATCTATCCTTTCATTTAAAATAAATCTTAGGCATCTATTTTGTAGTGTGTGTGTGGTACTGTGAACAAAATATTTAGAAGATCTTTTCATAAATTCAATTTCTTTCGCTATCTTTTGTACAGTAAATTCTATATGTTCAACGAATTTAACAAACTTAAATTATAATGCCGATATATTTTATAGATTTTACAGGTTCTATTTTTTTATTGTCAACCGTTAGTTGAATTGTATTTCACTCGTTCGTATTTTTCCGATTTAAAAACACATACATACATAAATGCATGTTGGCAACCGAAAATTTTCCTTATATCTGAATTTTATGGCAATAGGTATTTACAATATGGAAGAAACTTCAATGGGATTGGAGTGACCTTGCTAAACCGTCGACAGTAAATTGCTTGCTGTCCTTTCAACATGACTATCTTAAAAATATAAATCAACGTTGTCGAACTTTTTTATTTTTATTTTTTAAATTAAAACTGTTATTGGCAAAATTTGTAAACAAAAATAATATTCACTTTGAAGACGTCAAACATGTCAATTTTGGATGAACCCGTGTAACTTTTATACTCTTGCAACCTTTTGCTACAGAGTAAAATAGTTTTGATCACCTAACGATTGTATGTATCACCTAACACTAAATGAGATACATAGATATTGGGTTATATGCATATATAAATTATCAGAATTACGAAAAATGTTGAAATCTGGGCGACTCAGTATGTCTGACAGTTCATCATGAATAGACTTACTAACGAGCAACGCTTGCAAATCATTGAATTTTATTACCAAAATCAGTGTTCGGTTCGAAATGTGTTTCGCGCTTTACGTCCGATTTATGGTCTACATAATCGACCAAGTGAGCAAACAATTAATGCGATTGTGACCAAGTTTCGCACTCAGTTTACTTTATTGGACATTAAACCAACCACACGAATGCGTACAGTGCGTACAGAAGAGAATATTGCGTCTGTTTCTGAGAGTGTGGCTGAACACCGTGAAATGTCGATTCGTCGCCGTTCGCAGCAATTGGGTTTGTGTTATTCGACCACATGGAAGATTTTACGCAAAGATCTTGGTGTAAAACCGTATAAAATACAGCTCGTGCAAGAACTGAAGCCGAACGATCTGCCACAACGTCGAATTTTCAGTGAATGGGCCCTAGAAAAGTTGGCAGAAAATCCGCTTTTTTATCGACAAATTTTGTTCAGCGATGAGGCTCATTTCTGGTTGAATGGCTACGTAAATAAGCAAAATTGCCGCATTTGGGGTGAAGAGCAACCAGAAGCCGTTCAAGAACTGCCCATGCATCCCGAAAAATGCACTGTTTGGTGTGGTTTGTACGCTGGTGGAATCATTGGACCGTATTTTTTTCAAAGATGCTGTTGGACGCAACGTTACGGTGAATGGCGATCGCTATCGTTCGATGCTAACAAACTTTTTGTTGCCAAAAATGGAAGAACTGAACTTGGTTGACATGTGGTTTCAACAAGATGGCGCTACATGCCACACAGCTCGCGATTCTATGGCCATTTTGAGGGAAAACTTCGGACAACAATTCATCTCAAGAAATGGACCCGTAAGTTGGCCACCAAGATCATGCGATTTAACGCCTTTAGACTATTTTTTTGTGGGGCTACGTCAAGTCTAAAGTCTACAGAAATAAGCCAGCAACTATTCCAGCTTTGGAAGACAACATTTCCGAAGAAATTCGGGCTATTCCGGCCGAAATGCTCGAAAAAGTTGCCCAAAATTGGACTTTCCGAATGGACCACCTAAGACGCAGCCGCGGTCAACATTTTTATTTTTTAAATTAAAACTGTTATTGGCAAAATTTGTAAACAAAAATAATATTCACTTTGAAGACGTCAAACATGTCAATTTTGGATGAACCCGTGTAACTTTTATACTCTTGCAACCTTTTGCTACAGAGTAAAATAGTTTTGATCACCTAACGATTGTATGTATCACCTAACACTAAATGAGATACATAGATATTGGGTTATATGCATATATAAATTATCAGAATTACGAAAAATGTTGAAATCTGGGCGACTGTCTGTCTGTCCGTCCATCCGTGTAAGCTGTAACTAGAGCAAAAATTGCGATATCTTAATAAAACTTAGTACGCGGGTTTCTTAGTACAAAAAAATTACGAGTTCGTAGATGGTCCATTAATCGGAGCACTTCCACGCCCACAAATCGTCATTAACCGAAAACCGATAAAGTGCCATAAGCACTAAATTAAGATATAAAACTGTGGGTAGCTGCGGGGAAAAATTTTTGAAAAAGTAGGCGTGACCCTGCCTTCTAATAAGTTTAATGTACATACT
The DNA here is from genome assembly GCF_023373825.1 of Bactrocera dorsalis. Lineage (NCBI taxonomy): Eukaryota > Metazoa > Arthropoda > Insecta > Diptera > Tephritidae > Bactrocera > Bactrocera dorsalis. The sequence goes on along the minus strand of NC_064306.1, from coordinate 21,069,049 downwards.
AATCTCCTAAACTACTAAAACTACAATAACCAATTTCGCTGAGCGCTCACTCTCCATATAACGGTAAAACTTCTTAAAGTGCGATAAATCAATTACAAAATACGCCAGAAACATTAAATTTTAGCTCCGAGATGGCATAAGAAGGGAGCCGGTGTAGAAATTGGTCGATGGGTGTGGCACCGTCCACCTTTTGGTGAAATCACATATCTCGGAACCGGAACGACAGTACAACTCAGTACCTGGTTTTTTCTCACATCCATATTTCACTGTGTGAAAATGCACTAAATCGGACTTCAACCACGCCTACTTTCCATATAACAGAATTTTAAATTCTTTGGTTCTTTCACTTTCCAATAAAGTATATCACCTTATTATCAAACATTGTTCAAATTGAAACAAAACTGTTCAAGTACCGACTATAGTCGACTTTTGACTGAAAATATCGCTCAATGTGTGAAATGTACTCGTACAAGTGAAATTCAGACGTTTTCTGACAATAATATTTCTGTACGAAAAATGAATTGAATCGGCTCAATACATTCCTGAGTCCCCATATACGGAGGGGACGGAAAAAAAACGAATTTTCCAGAACTTTTCCTGAGAAAACTTTTGAATTTTTTGTTCCACAAATTTGTACACATATTATGTTATATTTTAACTGTATTTTAAGACTTAGTATTAGTAAAAATATTTTTTTGGAAAAAATGTGTTGCTGTGACCACTATATCACTTAACTTTATCCTTAAAACACAAAACAGATTTCGTTAAAGTAATGTTAAACCTAGTAACTAATAGAAGGAATAAGCAAAATAAAATTTTTTCGGCTGCACCGAAGCTAATATACCCTTCACAGCTGCATTTTTTTAGTAACTATGTGTTCAGTTTGTATGAAAGCTATATGCCATAGTAAACAGATCTGAACAATTTCTTCGTATATTACATTATTCTCTTAGAAAATAACCTGCGCCTATTTTTGTGAAGATACATTGTTATATGTTATAGTGGTCCGAAATCGGCAGTTCCGACAAATGAGCAGCTTCTAGAAATTTCAAAACAATGGAAGGGCGGGCGGATGAATTTTGCTACATTAAGAAACTCAAATAATTTTTTTTTTCAGTGTATGGAATTCATGTTTCTTTTATTCATGCTAAAGCTCATTCAATTTTATTAAATATAGCTTAATTAGTTTTAGTTTAGTTTAGTTTCGTTGATGCATGTGCGGCATCTTACCAAAAAGTTGTTCATTACTGCTTGGAGAGTTGAAACAGGAATGGCCGCAATTGTTTCTCGAATGGATTGCCTTAGTTCAGTCAAATTTGTTGGTTTTGCTTTGTAGACTTCCTGTTTGCAATAACCCCACAAGAAAGTCAGGTGCAGTAAGATCAGGCGACCTGAGTGGCCAACGGAATGTGGAGTTTCTGGATATTTTTTATTTGGAAAATTTTCGTCGCAATTCTGTCATAACAGGTTGGGCTATGTGAGGAGCTGCACCATCTTGCTGAAGCCACACAGAGTTGAAAAAAATTCTCATTCGACGTAATTCTGGATAGAAAAACTCTCTCAAAATGCTCAAGTAACGGTCTCCAGTAACCGTAACGGTGTGACCGTTTTCTTCGAAGAAGTAGGGCCCGACAATGCAGCGTGATGAAACTGCACACCACATTGTGACACGAAGTGGAAGCAATTCCGTCTCATGGAGTATCTGTTGGTTGGAAGCACTCCATATTCGACAATTTTGTTTGTTTATGTTGCCGTTTAAATCGAAGTGGGCCTCGTCAGACATGAAAAGACAGCCCAACATGTTTCCATTCTCTTCCACCATTTGAAGCATCTTCTGGCAAAATTCCAAGCGAATCGGCAAGTCTGCAGAGTTCAGTTTGTTGGCCATTTGAATTTTATATGGGAATAAGTCCAAATTTTGTGCATAATTAACTGTAATGACTGTCTGCTTACACCCATTTGAGCAGATAAGCTTCTTGTCGAAACACGTGGATTGGTTTGTATGGCAGCAGCTACAGCAACTATTGTTTCCTCCGTTCGAACTGAAGGGTTTCGATGATAAGGTCTTCTGTTGACTGTCCCATGCTCGGCAAAATTACAAGTCTCATTATGGTCCATCTGCTCGGAGGATTGCCGTCAAACGTGCGCCTATACTCTCTTTGAACCGAAGCTACGGTCTCCAGTGCGTGATGGCGGCGGACAATCCAAATTCTTGTTTCAGAGTCCCAGTTATCCATTCTTGTTAAATGTAAAAGTCAATCTGCAAAATAAAAAAAAAAATTAACCACACTCATTAAATAGAAAAAAAGTTATTTAATTTTTTTTGGTAGCGGCTTTCATCAGCCACCCAGTATCTTAAAAACTGAGGGACTAGTTCTTATATATACAGACAGACAGACGGACGGACGGACAGACAGACAGACGGACATGGCTAAATCGACTCAGTTCGACATACTGATCATTTATATATGTACATATGTATATACTTTACAGAGCCTCCGCCCTTCCTTCTAGGTGTTACAAACATGACAAACTTAATATAGCCTGTTCAAAATATTTTTAAAAAGCTCGTGTTATTTGAGACTAATAAGTTCAACCGTTTTCGATTAATGTTGGTCACCGAATTTGAAAACACCATTTTGAGAATTTTTTTTCTGAAAAGCCTTTTTTAAATTTGCGTGGAACTTCGGAAATATTCACCAGGACGATATGAAATTTTCTGTCTATATTCGTAAGGATACATATAGTCACCGAAAATGCAAAACAACGTATCATCAAATGAACAGAAATTGAATATTTTATTCCTTACGATTCACTACATCATATTACATAAGTTATACATACATATGTAACATAAAATTTACTTGAAAATTGAAAATGAAAAAATTATATTAAATATAGTAGTCTTTACACAGTAGAATATCATGGTGGAAAATTTTCAAATCGAGTTTCTTATATCAAATCCTACTAAATTGACACACACATGAGTTAGAAATAGAATATTACAATTCTAAATTCAAATTTGCAACGGCTGCGCTGAGTATCGTTGTTTTGATTTTGTTTATAATTTGAAATGTTATATGGTGACAAATCTACAATACTTATCAATTTGTAATACATATGTGTATTCTTCTCATTTTACGGAGGCTGCTATATATATTTCTAGCCTAGGCAACACTAAGGGTTGCCAGGTCCAATCTGACATTTCCATTGGAAAGTTTGACATTTTCTAGCATAACATCACTCAGAACGTTTTGTCATTTAATCGTGAATTGTTTTATTTGCAGGGAATTAAAAAATTCATCTCGGCCAAAAAATGGAATTAACTCGAGAACATTTCCGTGCGATCATTTTTCACAACTTTCGAAGTGGATTATCACGACAAGAGTGCATCGATGAACTAAAATCTTTATATGGCTATGAAGCACCATCCTATAGCACTGTGAAAAACTGTTACAACGAATTTAATCGTGGCCGACGCTCACTCAAAGACGAATTCCGTGAAGGCAAAACCGTCATGTAACATACCTTCAGATAGAGGCATGCCTATGCATTTCTCCCACCAGCATACATTCGATATTGCATGAACACCTGGCCGTAAAAAAGGTTTGTTCTCGTTGGATCCCGCACAATTTGACAATCGCTCAAAAAAAGGCTCGTGTGGATTGGTGTAAAGAAATCCTGAAAAAATACGATCGCGGTGTTTCAAAAATCATGCGTATGAGCCCGAAACAAAACTGCAATCGACCGTGTGGGTCTTTCAAGACGAGCCAAATCCAACGAAAAAAAAAAAACAAACAAAAAATCCATTTTCGGCCAGAAATATATATAGCAGCCCTCGTATCACACAAACCACTAAAGAATGAAACAAACCACTGAAATCGGGTAACAGTTACGTTGAAAATTACTAAAAATGCGATAACTTAGTAAATAAATCCATCAGAAGTGTTAAATTTCACAACTTATATTAGGTTGTCAAATATCTCTCAACGCAACAGTTTGGGTTTCGTGAAAAACATAGCACGATTGAACAAGTAAATAGAATTACTAACGAAATAAGAAAAGCATTTGAGCACAGAGAGTACTGTTCAGCTATGTTTCTAGACGTGGCTCAGGCGTTTGATAAGGTATGGCATGAGGGCCTTTTATACAAGATAAAAAATATTCTACCTTCAAAATTATAGAATCGTATTTAAAAAATAGAAAATTTATGGTAAAAGTGGGAGATTTCATATGTGATGAAAGACAGATAAGGGCTGGTGTACCCCAGGGCAGTGTTCTAGGCCCAACACTATACATCATATATACAGCAGATCTTCCAACAGCTAACAATGTATTAACTTCTACTTTTGCGGACGACACAGCTATAGTGAGCCGTAACAAATGCCACATAATAGCATCAAGAATATTAGCCGAGCACTTAAAGTTTGTCGAAGAATGGCTAGCTAACTGGCGTATAAAGGTAAATGAACAAAAGTGTAAGCATGTTACATTTTCGCTTAGACCAAAAATGTGTCCGGCAATAAAAATTAACAATATTTTAGTACCCCAAGCGAATGAAGTAACCTATCTTGGTATTCACCTAGATAGAAGACTTACGTGGAAAAAACATATATCTAGTAAAATAACTTGCATGAAGATAAGAGCTGCAAATTTAAATTGGCTATTAAATAAAAACTCCAAACTTAGCCTAGACAACAAAGTGCTTTTATATAATGCGGTCATAAAGCCGATTTGGATGTATGGCATTCAACTGTGGGGCACGACCTGTGCAACTAATATAGACATAATACAAAGGTTCCAATCAAAAATGCTTAGATCAATTACGTGTTCACCATGGTACATGCGTAATGAGAATATCCATAAAGACCTTGGTATTTCTATGGTAAGGAAAGAAGTAGAAGACAGTAGAATTAAATATATGTATATATAAACTATGTGATCACCCAAACCCTTTGGCTAATGCTTTGGTACATTCCTGCAATCAAACACGCCTTAAAAGAAGAGATATGCCCGCGTACTGAGGAGCAATGTATCACCAAAACAGCTCAATCATTTGCTTGAGCGTGTCTAGTTTTTAAATAGGTTTAAGATTATTACTTATTGTTAGGCTTTCAAAACAAAAAGCAGATTCAATAAATAAAAAGATATTGAAAAAAAAATATCTCCCTTCTCCCTCTTTATTCAATGCTTTATAAAAAGTGTTACAGTGATCGGATTTAGTTCAAATATGCGCCATTTCGTTCGATAATCTGTTTCCATCCAGACGGCAACTTCATAATAGCCCCCTCGAACATCTACTTTCACAAGAGCGTTTGCCATGAACAGGAACAGGTGGTAATCACTTGGTGCTATGTCCGGGCTATATGGTGGATGCGACCCTCCAATCCGAGCTCCCGAAGTGTGTGGTCTTGCGTTGTCCTGGTGGATTACTACACCCTTCCTGTTGGGCAATTCTGGACGCTTCTGGTCGATCGCATGCTTCAAGCGGTCCAGTTGTTCACAGTAGATGGTAGAATTAAGCTTATAGTGGATGATTACCTTCCAATCCCACCAAACACACAGCAAAACCTTCCTGGCTGTCAATCCCTGCTTCCCCACTATTTGAGACGATTCACCGGCTTTCGACCACGACCGTTTTTGCTTGATATTGTCGTATGCGATCAATTTTTTGCCGCCAGTCACCATCCGCTTCAAAAATGGATCGAGTTCGTTTCGTTTCAGCAGCATATCGTGGGCGTTGATTCGATCCAGAAGGTTTTTTGCGTCAAATCATGCGGCACCCAAACATCAAGCTTTTTGTGTATCCAGCCTTCTTCAGATGGTTTAAAATGGTTTGGTGACTAACTCCCACCTTCTGGGCGATGTCACGAGATGCTATTCCTCCGCAGTTCGAAGTGATAGGGTACCATCACCCAAAACACCATTAATCTCACAGAACGTTTCTCTAGCGGATTTGCCTTTAACGAAGGAAAATTTTAAAATAGCGTGAATTTCGGCGTTAGTGAACTCCATGTTTACGCGTTTATAACTGTTGAACGCAATATCCAAACTAAACATGTATTGCGTCGTTTTGTAGATTATGTCAAGACCTTTCAGAGATGTATACGAGTAGTATTGTCAGATACGAGCTCTGTAGCGCTTTATACATAGTCGCGAAATTCAAAAGACAAAAAGGCGGAAGGGAGATATTTGACAACCTAATATATGTATATGATGCGCAATCAATTTCAACTTAATTTGGTTGGTAGCATTGCCTTTTATTTATATGTTATATTCTAAAGATAACCGAAATCAAACTACAACTACGCTTACTTCCCACATATCAGGATTTTAAAAATATCTAAATATATGGCCAATGGTTGGCATTTTACCGAAAATGTAGGTCGATCTGTGATATTTGCTATTAAAATTCTAGGATAATATTCTCTAGTTAATATTGTGCCCTTGTCAATAGTATACTAGGTCGGATGAATGTTTCTCCTAGTCCCTAGTATTATACTAAACTCGTACCATAATTTAATTCTAAAAATGTTCAAAATTAGTGAACGAATTACTACAGTTACCATATACAACATAAAATGATTTTGATTTGATTTTTTTGTTTTAGCATACTTCATTCCGCTTATGTCGCTCAGTCATAATTCAAGTAATGCCACAAATTAACGAAATTAGTTCGGACATTTTCCTAGCACAATTACACCCGATTGATTTCTGACTTTCTAGCTGACTTTAAGCAGTTGAGTTTTTCCTCATATTATATATCTCATTGGAGTTAAATAGGTTGATTTTAATACCAATATTTCGGATATTTAGCCAAATATAGTAATGTGACTGAGTCTATGACCTATTATATTCGTAAATAAGATACCCTTTCGTAGAATAATGAGTGTTGAACACTTTGGCATGAGTTTTATACTTTTGCAACATGTTACTACAGACTATATTAATTGTATTCACCTAACGGTTGTAGTATGTAAGATCTAAAACTAATCGAGATAGATATAGCTTTTGTTCATACATCTACATAAGTAAATGATCAGGATAATGATACAAGTTTGAAATCTGTGTCATAGCAAAGGTCAACACTGCAATATGATATAATACTGTTATTTGGTAAGACGAATAGAATTAAGTACGGTCTAGACCTTGGTATAAATCTCACATCCCTAATGTAATGAAATCCCATCTCGTTTAATATACATTCCGATCTTAGCCCTTTTTTTTTGTGGAATTCGTGGTCTAATGCTCTTGTTTTTCCTTTTATTTATATAGCAACTTTGGCTTGGCCTTTGATAAATACTAGAGTTAACATCGATTTCAACTCCACAGCTATGGAAAAAATCGGCTCAATATTATCTTTATCGTCAGCGTCTATAGGAGTAGGGATCACTGCAACAACGCCAACAACATTCACAGAATCATCGCTTTACAGCAATTCGCAAAAGATACCCATTACTAGGAGTGTAATATCAAACGGCGTGATAGATGAAGGCAAAGCTAGCACAAGTGCGATGGGCAGTACGAACTCTAATTTCTCGATTTCGTCGTCAACAACAAAATTGAATTCATTTACAAGCACCAGCAAACTACCGTTCGATTATACACTAAACAAGAAATGGACCAGCTCGGGTAAGTTCGTGAAATCAAAACGATTTTATTTCAAAATTATATGTAAATTCAAGTTTCAAACTTCAAGTTTTCGAAATATAGCTATGTTTCTACGAATAGTAATCGAATATTTCATTATAATTCCATCGGAGGACTAACAGCAATTCAATCCCAAGTTTACGTTTCTGTCGTCGTTGTTATCTTTACATAAACTATTTTGAAATTTTACGCTTAAGGAAATTATTAAACCAGAGATTTTTGCTAAATATATAGGGAACAACGCATAAACTTATAAGTTAATCCATCCGACAGTCATACATTATGAAACACAACGTCATCGCTAAAAGCGCGAAGTAAATTAATATGCAAAAAAAAATCATTTTCCTTTTCTTGTGGTCCTCGATTGTTTTATGGACCCACCGTCAGATGACACTATTGGCATCAAAATTTGCTCTTGTGAGACAATACAATAGTGAAAATTTTTGTTGTTTTTTTAGACATTTTTAAATATTTTCCATATCAGACTTTTTCATTGACAATTTAAAAATTTAAACGGTTAATATACATAAGGGGTATTCACACCAGCTTACTTCACTTAATTAATTGCGAAAAAATACATTTTCTGTCTACTACAAATTATTTATTGACAATTTTTTCAAAAGTAAGTATTCAACACAATCAGCTAAACGTATTAACAAAGTATCAACCGGATTAACAAGTTTAGTCTGAATACACCTATAATATTTCCTTTTTCTACAATTATATGATGAATTTAATTTATAATTTACATTATGTTTCCCCAACAGATGCTGTTAGCTTTCGAGCTTCATCTCCGATGGTCCCAGAAACATCGATGGCGGCTACACCGGCGGATAGATCGCGAACTTTTCGCAACAAACATCATCACGAACATCATTGGGGTCCATTTTTTGAAGAACCCATCAACTCAACAGCGTCAGGAGAAAATGTCATCTCTACTGCGCATTTATATACGGAAGCTGTGCTTAATTGCAGAGTGGGGATGCTAAAAGATAAAACAGTAAGTATCAATACAGCTGGATATTTAATTGCTTATTAATTTTAAATATAACTGAGCATCAGATGTGCATATGTATTTATTTAAGATGTTTCAAGGGTTTCTTGAACAGTTGCTACAGAGTATAGTAGTGTTTTTCACCTAACGGTTGTTTATATTGTATTACCCACAAATAATCGATTTATATAATATATATATGAAGGGACGAGTTGAAATCCGTTTGACTGTCTCTCTGTCAGCCCGTCTGTTCGTTCAAGCGATAACTTGAGATGAGTTCGTACAAGGGTGTAATCGGATCACTACCACGCCAACAAAACGCTATTAAATAAAAACTTATGAAATGACATAACTAAGCACTATATTTAGATATAGAACTGTAATTTCTCCCAAGGGACCGCAAGAGACACCTTTGGGCTGAAATGTTTTAAAAAGTGTGCGTGGCTTAAATCACTTAATTCGCTCAGGATAAATCCTATAGTAACCCCTACCAACAGTTTAAAAATGGATGTATCGGATCATTACCCTGTTCACTTCTCATATAAAGGTACTGGTAAAAACTACTAAACGCGCGATAAACTAATATGCCAGAGGCATTAAATTTTACACTTGGGATGTTGCAGAAGGACTTTATAAGAGCCGGGGACAAAAATGGAAGATTGTCGTGGCACTGCACACTTTTCGTTGATAACCCATATCTCAGAACCTATGTAGTCATGACATTCCTATGTTCCAACGTGAAAACAAACCAAATCGGACTGTCTCCACGTCTACTTCCCATATAACCCATATTAAATTCTATCTGATTCTTTCACTTTCCAGAATTCAATTGAAGCACCAATAAATGTATCGAGATAAAAATTTGTTCGAATAATAGGCCGCTTCAAGTAGACCACTTCATGACCAAAGAGTATCCCAATCGGACGAAAATTATTGAAGTCCCGAGATACCAAATATGTGGATCAAAGTTCATATTCATATCATGTCCATATAACAACACACACTCAAAATTATTCCTTCCTTACTTGTTTACAATATTATTTCTTATTAAAAATTAAATATTTAAAGATTTTGTGAAAATTTCAAAATAAAATATTCAAAACGCGGCCATTACGACATAGTTTCCTACAGTCCCTCGAAAAAAGGTGCCATCGCGTCAGCAGAACTTCTTACATGATCTTCAAAAGTGAAAAGAAACAAGTAAGGACAGGCTAAGTTCGGGAGTAATCGAACATCTCATACTCTTGCAACTTGTTAGGATCAAAGTCAGAGAAATACCTTCAGGTAAAACTTTATTTTACAAATGTAGCGAAAGAATACAACATTCATGGTTCAACGAAATCGTGAATGGACTTAGATCACGAAATAGCGTCGATCGGTTTGGGTAATTCGTGGACAATTTTCATATAAAAATATATGAATAAATCATATCATATAAATATATATGAATATTTAAACTATAGTCCTGTTTCTTGAAAAGTTATAGTCCGGCATTGTTTTTTTCGAATTTCTCCCATTTTCATACTGCAATATTATGCCACACCCATTTTTTTAAATATTTAGATCACACGGAACTCTTGCTCCTACAATCCCCTGTACAAAATTAAAATTACTATTATTATTAATTAACTTAATTTAGTGCTTAGTTCTAACATTTTATAAATTTTAGATTAATTAGGTTTTTGTGATCGTTCAATTCTCCTTATCAATTATATATGTATATTATATATATAAATTTTAGATTAGTTAGGTTTTTGTGATCGTTCAATTCTCCTTATCAATTATATATGTATATTGTATATATCGTCACCTGAAGTGCAAAATAACGTATCATCAAAAAATTCAAAATTGAGTTTTTTACTGATTACGATTCACCACATCATATTACATATGTGTCACAAATTTTAAGCTTCTGAGATCAAAAATACCCAAGCTATATTAAAAATTCAAAAAAACGTATTATCAAGTGCTTGATTTCGTTAAACAAAATAACGTATCATCACTCATGTATGTAAATATAACAGAGTGTTTGTTTTTTTATATCGAAGTTAGCCTTCATTTATTGTTTATGTTTATTTTTAGTGATTAAGCTGGAATCGTCGCTCTGCTATCTGAGTCGATGGTCACTTCTCTGAAGGAGGCTACACTCCGGAGTAGTAAATCTACTAGAGTTGATAGAGAGCTCCTGACAGCAGACCCCTCCACCTTTGACCCAGCCGTGAAGAAGTTCACTGTCCCTTTTCTCCAACGGCTTCTTCCCACCCACAACTCCCTCGATATATGGGTAGAGAAGGAGCCGCCAGAGTTCGGTTTAGCGACTCCATGATCCAAGTGATCAGACCCGTGCTTTTTTAGGAATTCAGCATTCTATGCTTTTACAAAGTTTAACAATAACCAAGAAGAAATGGCAACGTCTGCAGGACCTAGAAGCTTTAATTCCAGCAGACTGTTATTACTTTTATGATAATATACCTTTTGAATAATTAGTTATTTAATAAATAATAATTAAACATTATCCTCATATTTTAGCTTGAAATATTTAAATTTTTTCTAGTATCTACTTATGTACATATTAATAATAAAAATAACATGAAATATGAAAATCTTAAAACTGTTTTTATTTAAAATTAAAAAAAGGATTAATATTCAAATTTTTAATTTTAATACAAATTTAGATTGATCATACGTTATTTTGTTTCATAAATGAAAATTCAAAATAACGTAAGACGCCTACTACAAAATTGCTTAATTTTTTCTTTATTTTTTTTTCTAAAATATACTTATAGTTTCATGTTAATTTTGAATATTTTGTTTCAATATCTCAAGTGGTTTTCTTTTTATACGGTTTTTTGCTTCTCCTGTAAACCTACGAAAAGTGATGTTACGTTATTTTGCATTTGTAGTTTGTAGTTATCTCTCTACTAGGTATATGGGAGCTACGAGGTTTGTACAAATGGATATTCATTACAGACATTAACACTGTCTTAAGAAATTCAGAATTCGCAATACCTTTTGAGCAAACCTCGTATTGATTGAATCCAAGCCATTTTTGACATACAGGATACTAATATCATAAAAGGATTTTCTACGAATTTCTTAAATACTATATCCCGCAGATTCACCGATATTTCAAATAAAAAGTTCACAATAGGAACTGCGATATATTCGATATCTGGAGGCTTGAATAATTTGGGCCCATTTGGGCATCTTTTACTCATGAGGTGCCCTTCTTGAAGCGCACTATTCCGGGAAAAGATTTATCTCTATAGAATACATTCATTGGTGCTTGACTTGCATATTGGAATGTGAAGAAATCAATTGAAATTTTAAATTGTGTTATATGCCCATTTTTTCAGCAATGTACCGCAGTTGGTTGAAATTGTTGAGTGGGGCCACACCTATCAGGAGTAAAATTTTAAGTTTCTGACGCATGGATGATGGATTTATCGCATTTTTGGTAGTTTTTAACAAAAGCGTCATATCGGGAGTGGGCGGGGTAGTAATCCGAATTCACCCATTTTCTCAGGTTGGATAGGGAAGACAAAAAGATTTGCCCCGAGTAAATTTTGTTTTATAGCTCGAATGGTTTATGAGATATGTACATTAAACTCTTTAGAGGACGACACCACGCCCATTAAAAATCCTTCGTTCAAGACCTTGCAAATTATATCATATATATAACCAATCAGTTGTACAGTGTGCGAAATAATTATTGGGCCAAACGTTTATCGCTAATTTTAAGGAATGCAATTTTTTTCAAGATATACTTAATATTTTGGAATCCACGTTACGGATGAAAGAATGGTTTAAATTTGTTTATTTATTTTTAACTATTAATTAAAATTAATTTTGTTTCAGTTTAATAATATATAGCAAGTTTTTGAAATTTAAATACGATTTTAGTAACCAATATGACCTATCTTGTGTTTTATTATGGAAAATATACGAAATTACACCGACTTATTATTCATTTCTTTTGAAATGTTTTTTTCAATTCCAATGTTTGGTATTGAGCCCCATTGGCATATACTTTCTTGTACAGTATACTCCAGTGATTTTCGATGGGTCTTAGGTCCAAACTTACTACCGGCCAATTCAATACATCAGTGTTGCCAAGAATCGTTGAGTAGACGCAACTGTTGGAATTCGTGCGTTATGTATTGGAAAGTCCACGTTTTTTACCCAAAATTGATAACCAAACTCCACTAAAACATTATCTAGCTCTATGTAATTTTTTACTCTTGCAACCTGTTGCTACAGAGTATTATAGTGCGGATTTCTAAATACAAAAAAAAGTTACGAGTTCGTAATCAAATTGCCATCAACCGAAAATCCATAAAATGTCATAACTAAGTGTTATTTGGCACAGGGGATCGTAAAAGCAAGGAGAACCTGTTAACTGAAAATTTTGAAGAAATAGGCGTGGCCCCGCCCTCTAGTAGGGTTAATTTACCTCTACAGCTACAATAGCCACATTTGCTTAGTACAATTCACCAGAACTATTACCAACAGTGCGAAAATGACTGATAACTTCGCCCCCTCTCCAACGGCAACTATGCCAGAGACATTAAATTTTACCTCCGAGATGGTATGAGAGGACTTTAAACGATTCTGAATAAAAATTGGACAATGGGAGCGGTACCGCTCACTTTTAGATAAAATCACACACATCAAGTGGTCCATGAAAATTTCAAAAAATCTCCGATTTTGAAAATTAGCAGTACATTAGCAAGGGGACCAGACGCATACCCCATGGTATAAATATTTCGTCAAAATTCTTTTTTTTGTAAAAGTTATGAATGGGTGACGATGAAAATTTGTGATGTCAAAGCACAATTTACGTGCTATATTATACATTTTTTTCATGGTCCTTTTGTTTAAATATTAATATTTTACATAATTTTTTTATTAAACAATTGACATTTTTCAAGTGTTCTTCACGTTAAAAAATTTCTTAGAAGCTGCTGGACCGATTTCACCCAATTTTGTACTAACATTCTTATTTTACAGTCGAAATAGGACTCCAACATATAACACACATACATATGTATGTATAACACAATTTTAAATTTCATTTAAATATTTCCTGTCGAGTTTACAAATCAAGTAGGAATTAATATAAAGGGATAAAACTTTACATGAATATTCCATTTAGAGTATTTCATCATATGATCAAAAATTGTCCAAATCCAAATAAAACTGTTCAAGACCCTAGGTACCGAGTATTTTGACCCCAGTACCTATGTTAACTTGTTGCCGAAAATATTGGTCAATATGTCAATGGTATCAATCTTTTCCTGACAATGGTATGTCTGTGTGCCAAAAATTGGTTACCTCCCATATACGATTTTTAAAATTTACTCCATATGATAGGTGACTGTACCTTAATGAATCTCGGGGAACATTTATTAGTATGTGGCATATGAATAGAAGGTAGTTTTGGCAAAAATCGACAAAACCGGTCGATACTACCCTCGACTTCCATAAATATACTACATATCGTCACATGAAATGCAAAATAACGTATCATCAAAAAAATCGAAATTGAGTGTCTTATTGATTACGTTTCACTACTTCAAATTATATACATAATATTACATATGTTCAACATTTTCTAGTTCTGCGGTCATATATAAACCAGTCTTAACCAATATTAATATTTTGTTTCACTCATGTTCGTTTTTATTTCGTGTTTCATTCATGCCACTGTAAATTTCTGGAAATGTTGTTACGTTATTTGCATTTCAGGTGACGATATGTACGTATAATAATTTTCCTTTTTCTAACAAAACTTTTGATGAATATGTCGGTCAGTGTATGCGTAATATACTCGTATATACACTTGTATGTTAAATATTATTATTATACATATGTTTGTACATATCGCTCATTTGCTGCAAAATCAGCATAAATCAAAAAACGTGATTTTTGAGTTAATGCTGCAGAATTGTTCGTTATATCATACTTCATGTTGAGGGAAAAATTCATATGAATACTTCTTATATGATCCGCTTGAGAAGAGGTGTAAGGTTGGAGTCACCGTGTAAGGTTGTAGTCAGTTGAAAACTTTAAACGCGTTTTTTGGAGAATTTATTTTTTTGACTTATGCCGGTCTTGCAGCAAATGAGCGATATATACAGTTGAACTTCCATAACTCAAATTCTTGAATTGGCAATAGAACTCAATTTTTTACAAATTTCCTTCTATAGCTAGAAGCCTCTCTAACTCGAAGTTTGTTTGTGGATTATGGTAATTTGAGTTACGTAAGTTCAACTGTATTTATAATTGCTTGGATTCCTATCCTTTGGTTGTTGGTTTGCACTTTAAAGTATTGGTTTTGATTCTTTCACGTTGCAAGAGTGTAAAATGTTCGGTTGTACTCGAACTTAGCCCATCCTTACCTACTTCAAAACATAATTGAAAAAATAAAAAAAATATTTGGGTTTATGTGATTTCTTTGGAATATGTGTGGATTTTTTAATAAAATGACCTTAATAATTTTCATAAGTTATAAACTTGGTTGTTAAGGTAAAATAGTCTTAGAAGGGACACAAAATTTTGCATTTGCTTAAGGCGTAAATAGTCTCGACTACGAGGCTAGAAGCATAAACCTCAATTACTTAATAAGCTACATACCATACACTAAATTTTATTTATCTTCAATTTCAAACCTTTTTAAGTGACGTTCAAAAATTTTATGCACCGAATTTGGCTAAAATTAGTGCAATGGCTTTAGAGAGTTTAAATTGGTTCAGTAAGCTTAAGCGGTTATACTATATACATTTATATACACTTATTTTCTGAAAAAAAAATTTTTTTTTTTGCAAAGACGGGATTTTTTTTTAAATACTTTTAGCACTTGAAGTTGTTAAATTTAAATTTTCACTGAAAAATGTGCGCATTTGTTGCAGCTGTTGTGCCGATACACTTTTTTACTTACACGCTTTGTGGTAAGCATGATAAGTAGGTGATGGCTCATCTTCAATCAAATAAAACAACAGTTTCTTTAATTTATGTATATCATAAAAGATCCTTCCTTCAAATATGAGATATTTTAGTTTTCAAGGAGCCAGTAAAAAATTAGAACGATAGGCCTTGCTCACCGCAAAGGTATTTTTTAAAAAACATCATTTTGAGATAATCGCGAACGAGCGGTCGGCTTGTTGTAGCTGTATATAAACCCTTAATATACTACTTACACTATTAAAAGTACAGAATTAGCTAGGTTATTTCGTGATATGTTAAACGAATACATTTACATATCACATTCACCTAAGCAGGGAAACATACCTTTACACATGCTAGGCATTTTCTTGATATCTTTGGTTCTACACTCTGTACAATATATTGTGAAAGGATACACATATTCTTTAATTGCATCTTCCTGTTCAAAAATGGTAGATTCGTTAGTGTATACCATACAAACTTTTACCCAAGTGAGTATGTATGTATATGGTATACAAAGGCATTTGTAAAGGGTGATTTTTTAAGAGCTTGATAAAAAACGCATAAAATTTGCAAAATCTCATCGGTTCTTTATTTGAAACGTTAGATTGGTTCATGACATTTACTTTTTGAAGATAATTTCATTTAAATGTTGACCGCGGCTGCGTCTTAGGTGGTCCATTCGGAAAGTCCAATTTTGGGCAACTTTTTCGAGCATTTCGGCCGGAATAGCCCGAATTTCTTCGGAAATGTTGTCTTCCAAAGCTGGAATAGTTGCTGGCTTATTTCTGTAGACTTTAGACTTGACGTAGCCCCACAAAAAATAGTCTAAAGGCGTTAAATCGCATGATCTTGGTGGCCAACTTACGGGTCCATTTCTTGAGATGAATTGTTGTCCGAAGTTTTCCCTCAAAATGGCCATAGAATCGCGAGCTGTGTGGCATGTAGCGCCATCTTGTTGAAACCACATGTCAACCCAGTTCAGTTCTTCCATTTTTGGCAACAAAAAGTTTGTTAGCATCGAACGATAGCGATCGCCATTCACCGTAACGTTGCGTCCAACAGCATCTTTGAAAAAATACGGTCCAATGATTCCACCAGCGTACAAACCACACCAAACAGTGCATTTTTCGGGATGCATGGGCAGTTCTTGAACGGCTTCTGGTTGCTCTTCACCCCAAATGCGGCAATTTTGCTTATTTACGTAGCCATTCAACCAGAAATGAGCCTCATCGCTGAACAAAACACGCGCGCGAAACACATTTCGAACCGAACACTGATTTTGGTAATAAAAATTTGATTTGCAAGCGTTGCTCGTTAGTAAGTCTATTCATGATGAAATGTCAAAGCATACACATCCCACGTGATCTGTCAAATACTAATGCATGAAAATCCTAACCTCAAAAAAATCACCCGTTACATACTCAATCATACACGCGTTTTTGCGTTCAAAAGGTCTGCATAAGAAACTATTTAATTTAGCTGAAAGCATGAGCATCGCTCACTTGAAACACTTCAAAAAGCTGGGTAACTTTAATTGGAAGCAACAGAGTTGGCAGTAGTTTAAGCACTGAGATGTGCACACACTCCGTAAAAGGATGCGCCTGACCCAAATCAGGTGCTCGCAATACAACTCTGGCCACTAACATAGACTTCAACGGGGAGCTCAGACGGCCGGTCGAAGTACTTTCCTTTGTTTAATTATTTCTCATACGCACCAGTTTTACTCCAAAGTGAATGCGCCAAAATTTTACAACATTTCCAACAAATCATCTGATAATATGGCCTTTGAGAAGATAGAAAGAATTTGTTTACAGAACTTGTGAAACTTTGCCTATCTTCCGAGAGCGCTCGCAGTGACACAGATAAATTCATAAATACATTTGCATCTTCTCGGGAAAAGCTGCATACTCTATTTGCAAAAATATACCTTTGTGTCCAATACTTGAGTTGTAATTAAATGTTTTTCAATTTCTATTAATATCTTTCAAATGAATGTTTTCACTTACTATAAGTACTAAACTATCTCAATGTGCATCAGTTCTACCGTTATGTTTAACGCTGAACATGAATGGAGTTGACGTAGACGTTGGTCTTACCGTGCGATTCTGTAACGTGAGACAGTCTCAAGTCTCTAAATTTGAGATTTTGCGTTAGAGACAATTTTTGAGACTTGAGATAATTTTGCTATTCTGTAAGTGACAGTCACAAAATCTATTACATTTCATTATTCAGAGATGTTTTTAAACTTGAATGAAAATGAATATGCCCATAACAAATATTAAATTTTCTATAACATTGTCAAAAAACATAATTATCAATAAAAATAATAAAATATGTTGACTTTGGTTTATAATATTTACGAAATTTATGTAAAATTGATTTATTTTTAACCTTTTCGTGTTTGAGTTTCTTGCAAAATATAAAAAAAACGGCAATCGATTAATATCTATGATGATCTCTATTCAGTACATTCAAAATAGCAGACAAGAGTTCTTTTTGGTTTTGTGACCTGCTAACTACCAGGTCTCACATTTAGGGCAATATTTTGAGACTAACGCTAGAGACTGTTTAGTGAATAGTAACTAGTCTCAAATTGAGACTTTACCTCAAAATGTCTCAAATAGAGACTAGAGACTGGTTACAGAATCCCGCTATTAATCTCATATTCTAATATCTTTAATTCTGATTTTCTGGTTAACATTTAGCATTTGAAATCCATAAACATATTAAATTAAGCTTCTCCTTGCAACATGTTGCTACAGAATATAATAGTTTTGTTCACCTAACGGTTGTATGTATCATCTAAAATTTATTTTCTGTCTGTCCGTCCGTTCGTGGAAGCTGTACCTTGAGTAAAAATTGAAAAATATGTATTGATGAAGAAAATTACGAGTTCGTAGATGGGCGTAATCGGACTACTGCCGCGCCCACAAAACAGAATTAACCGAAAACTTATAAAGTTCCATAAATTAATATATGTATGTACATATATGTAGAACTGTAAATATCGGTAAATGTATGACAATAGTATGTCTGTATGTCAAAAATGGGTTGAATCCCAATACTTCCCTTAGCCTCCATATATATACCTATTATGATTATTTATACATCCATAAAACATCCGGCTGACATTGTACCGCATATATCACCCAATAACGTGACGAAATTAAAGTTCTGACTGTTCAATATCCGCAGATGTTAATTCGGTCCATTAAATTTTTCATAGACAATTCATGTGTTACCCAAACATCGAGCTTCTTTTTTCAGCCAGGCTTTTTTAAATTGTTCAAAACCGTTTGATGATGAATGTTAAGTTCAGTTAACGATTTTGTCATGGGCTGTTATTTGACGGTCCTGGTTCAAATCTTTCCATAATTTCAACCGACTTTTATTTTTGCGTCGTTCCAGAGCGAGGTTGCATCGAAATTTCCAGAACAGAAGCAAGCGAACCAGTACACGTACTGATGTAG
Source organism: Bactrocera dorsalis (assembly GCF_023373825.1). Taxonomy (NCBI): domain Eukaryota; kingdom Metazoa; phylum Arthropoda; class Insecta; order Diptera; family Tephritidae; genus Bactrocera; species Bactrocera dorsalis. Next base: position 21,049,987 of record NC_064306.1, on the reverse strand, counting down.
CATCGTCTCCGTAAACTTCATAAAATTCATTGATGGCTTGCGTAGCATTCCCATTGGCAGCCAAAGAAGAGTGAAATAATCCTGGAACAGTTAATTATGAAAAGATAGAATTATTTCTTATTATTAGACATTTCATCTCTCTATCTCTAACCTTCAGGATTTAGACATTTCTGATGTTACTTTCGTGAACAACTCTCCCCCTTTTGTGTAATAATGGTAGTGTGTTTGTTTTATTTCACAATTTATTTTTTTATATCGTGGTAAAAATGTAGTATCTTTATCTATTTACGAATACTTGTCTGCCATCTGGGTGTTAAGATTTTTTCGTGCTGTGCTTCTTACGGTTTATAAGATCAGTGCTATTTTCTGTCTTCAGTTTTTATATGTTCTCTCTGCCTTTTGTATTGCCCAGGATCTGCCGTCACGTTTCTAAAGAAAGTAGTGCACGTTTGTTTTGCTATAGAATGTACCATATTTTTAGACATCTCTATCCAATAGTTCGTCAAAAATCCGATGTACGAGTAGACCTTCTATGTTTTTAAACTCATTAATTTCAAAAAAAAAGTTCAACCTGTCACTTACAGAAACTCTTGTAGGTGGCAGGGCGTTAAAAAAACATTTATAAAGAGTGATTTTTTTAAGAGCTTGATAACTTTTTTTAAAAAAAAAAACGCATAAACATTTGCAAAATCCATCATCGGTTCTTTATTGAAACGTTTAGATTGGTTCATGACATTTACGTTTGAAGATAATTCATTTAAATGTTGACCGCGGCTGGCGTCTTAGGTGGTCCATTCGGAAAGTCAATTTTAGGGCAACTTTTTCGAGCATTTCGGCCGGGAATAGCCCGAATTCTCACGGAAATGTGTCTTCCAAAGCTGGAATAGTTGCTGGCTTATTTCTGTAGGACTTTAGACTTGACGCTAGCCCCAAAAAAAAATAGTCTAAAGGCGTTTAAATCGGCATGATCTTGGTGGCCAACTTACGGTCAGTACCATTTCTGCGAGATGAATTGTTGTGTCCGAAGTTTTCCCTCAAAAGTTGGTTAGCCATAGAAATTCGCGGATAGCTGTACGTTGTGCAGCATGTAGCGCCATTTCCACTTGTTGAAACCACATGTCAACCACAAGTTCAGTTCTTCAATTTTTGGCCAACAAAAAGTTTGTTAGCATCGAACGCGATAGCGATCGCCAACTTCTAACGCGTATCACGTTGCGTCCAACAGCATCTTGTGAAAAACCTACGGTCCAATGATTCCACCAGCAGCGTACAAACACACACCAAACAGTGCATTTTTCGGGACGAATCGACATGGGCAGTTCTTGAACGGGCTTCTGGTTGCTCTTCAACCCTCAAATGCGGCACCGATTTTGTTTATTTACGTAGCCATTCAACAAGAAATGAAGCCTCATCGACTGAACAAAATTTGTCGAATAAACAAACATTTCGAACCGAAACACTGATTTTGGTAATAAAAATTCAATGATTTGCAAGCGTTGCTCGTTAGTAAGTCTATTCATGATGAAATGTCAAAGCATACTGAGCATCTTTCTCTTTGACCCCATGTCTGAAATCCCACGTGATCTGTCAAATACTAATGCATGAAAATCCTAACCTCAAAAAAATCACCCGGTACCTATTTTCATCATGAAAGTAATAGTTATTTGCAGAATTAGAGACTTCTCGTTATCTACTATAACGCTCTTGAGTACTCCATAATAATATAATACATTGTGACAAAAAAGTACCCGTAAGTAATTGTAAATAAAACGCAAAATATTTAAATATTCATCAGTATTTATTTATTTTGTCGCCTTCAAAGTATTCCCCACGAGATGTAATATACCTATGCCAACAATTTTTCCAGTCCTGGAAACACTTTTTATAAACACTTTTTGGAATGACCTTCAGCCCCATCAGTGAAGTTTGTTTTACTTCTATCGACTGAAAACGAGTTCCTCGCAGCGGTCATTTCAGTCTGGGGAACAAGAAAAAATCTCACGAAGCCAATATGGTGAATGCGGATGACCAATGGTGTTCATTACGTTTTTTTTTGGCTTTAAATTCGGTCACAATCGTACTCTTTTTGAAAAAAATTCACCTTTCGAGCTCTCTTGCCTTCTCTGCTACAATTGCCTAACGATTTTCAAGCAACGCACCCTTCACTTTTTTAATATTTTTTTGGGAAGTTAATTACAATTCTGGTCGCTTTTTGTCTCTCAATGTAAAAGGGTGGTCGGGCCATCCACACATTTTTTAAATTTGAATTATCTATATTTCGACATTGGAAACGTCAAATACCATGGGAGTGTGACAGATATTCAGTAAAAAAGTCTAAACATTAAGAAATGGGTCGTTATTCAACATTTCTACAGTTCGCAGATTGGGCAGAGATCGTTTGGCGAGTGATGGTCAAGATTTTACCCACGAAAAATCATCTTTTCGGACGAGGCTCATTTCCACCTCGATGGTTACGTTAACAAGCAGAATTATCGCATTTGGGGCACAGAAAACATGCACGTAATCGTCGAGAAGCCAAGCACCCAGCACGAATCACTGTATGCTGCGGATTTTGGTCTGGTGGAATCATCGGCCCATTCTTCTTCGAAAATGAAGAAGGAACCGCAACCATCAATGGCAAGCGATATCGTGCAATGTTAACCGAAATTTCTTCAAGCAAATTGAAGAGGAAGACTTGGACTACATTTGGTTCGAACAGGACGGCGCTACGTGCCATACAGCAAACGCTACACTCAATCTTTTACGCCCTATCTTCGAAATTTAAAATTTTATATGGCCAACCCTGTACATACATATGTCATTCAAATATTTTTTTTATATCTTCTATTGACTTTGATCGGATAACGTAGTTATTGTAAATTCTTTGTTGAAGTCAAGGTATTGTAGTACTACAGTCAGATGTTAACGCATTTTTATAGCCTGAATAGGGTATATTAAGTTCGTCATGAAGTTTGTAACACCCAGAAGGAAGCGTCGGAACCCTATAAAGTATATATATAGATGATCAGTATGTTGAGCTGAGTCGACTGAACACCTAGTTACTAAAAGAAATGCACCTGTGAAGGGTATATTAGCTTTGGTGCAGCCGAAGTTGACGTTTTTTCTTGTTTAGTTGTTCAAATGTTTCTGGTCCTCATTATCTAGATTATTATTTTCCTAGCAGATGATCTCTTTGATATTCGTCCGTTTTCTCTCTTAAGTAATGCCGTGGGTGGTTTGCTAAATAAATCTTCGATAACAACCGGGTAGTCCAATAAAGAATCTAAATTCTTTGAAGGTTCATCGTATTTTGTCGGGTTCGTTTCGATACCCACGGTTGAAATAATAAATTCTAACAACTCTACCTTAGTTTTAAGTAATTCGCATTTGTCTAACTGACATATTATGCTTGCTGTGTTCAAGGTTCTGAAATCAGGATCTTTACAGTGGGATTATACGTCTTGGCTATATACAATCATTATATCATTGATAGTAATGTAGTATGTGATCACTAAGGGCAAGTATGAATATTGAAGGCGCATTTTTTAATCCAAAGGAGAGTCTAGTGAATTCGAACTTTCCGTCATTCACAGTTTTCTCTATACCACTGTCTTTTAAGAGAATCTGGTGGAACCCACTCTAAAAAGGATATAGTATATGATTGTTGCTTAACTGTATTAACGAATTACTTAATATCTGGTGTGGTGTATATGTATGTATATCCGCTATTGTAAAACTGTTCAGTTTTTTTAATCAATGACGCATCTAATTTTGTGGGGACAATCCACACCGGTGAACTGTAGAGTGATCGAGACGGACGTATTATATTGGTGCCTAAAATTTCTTGAATTTGTTTGTTAACCTCTTTTTTCAAAGACCTTGGATATTGGTAAAACTGGTGTGTCTGTGTTCCTACTTATTTCTGCCTTAACATTTGTGACGTGGTTCAGTTTGTCAGTGGGTTCTGCAAAGCGATTTGGGTATTTTTTTAGCAAACGGTTCAAGTTTTTTCATAAAATGACCTATTCTGGGTATGATAACGTTTGCTGATTAAAACTTTTTTTATTTTATGAGAAAACTTTTGTATCAAAGAAAAAATATACCTTTTTCAGTGTTAAAATTAGCCATTTTGTAATAAGTTATTTTTATTTTACCTATACTGCATGAATTGGGGTTTCATTATGTAGTTGATTTTTTCCAAGTTTTGGCTAAATATAATTTCTATTAGAACCGGTGTTAATTAAAGCATTTGGCCGCTTCTCAACTTGCATTCGAAATATGGAAGTAAGGAGTCAGTTATTTCAAAAAATTAATAGAATCGTATTGTTATGTTCGTTCGCTATTTTAAATATGTAAATTCGCTATAGCGTTTCATCGTAATCTGTCTATTCTTCTTGTTCTGAAATTGTTTGTTGATAATCAGGAATAGTTGGTAGTGGTTCTGTTTGTTGGTAAGGTTTGTCAATGTCCATCGGTTCTATCGGTCTATCCACATAATCCACGAATAAAGTGAACTTCTCATGGGAAAAACCTCCAATATTCGAAAATTTTCCCTAATCGTGATCGAGTTTTTTCACGCGATTCTATGAAATTTGTTCACAAAATTGTTAGCTGGGACCAACTTTCAATAAAATATTAGCGTACTTTATTAGCTATTTATTTGATTTTAAAGTTTTTTGTTGTGAACTTAGGCTTATTAACAAAATATATTTGACTTTTTGGTCCGCATTAAGCCCGAAAATCCTGATCAAGGAAAGAAAAAAAACAACGAGAAAGTGTTTGTAGTTTGAATTAAGTTACTTGATTCCTCCAATAGCAAGAGGCCAACATCGAAATTGATTACGGAATGAAAAAAGGTAACCATCGATTTTCAAGTTGCTACCTAATGTGAGTGCATTTAATGCGAAAATTGTTATCTGTAAATTTATGCAGCTAATACCGACTCGATCAAGAAAATACATATGTAAAAAAAAGCACTAAAAAATCGCATAATTGGCTTTATAAGTTTTTTCAAAGCCACTTAATCAAATCAAAACCATAGTGACAGCTTGCCGAAGTTCACAATAGTATAATTCGAACATTTCACACGAAATTCGCGATACGAATTTTTCATTCGTATCAAAATAAAAATACATGGGAATGATTTATTCACGCGAAGTTTACGATAAGGCTGATTGTATCAATTATTTGAACTTTATTTAATATTCCTTTTCACGATGGATTGGGTTAAATTATAGTGCGTACAATATTTCGTTAAATAAGTTTTTGCACAAGTAGTGGTTATATTTATTATCGCATCACGCCCTTATTAAAATAATATATTTTTGATTATTTGCACTTTCACTTAGGCTCTATATTTACATAACGGATTTTGATGAAAATTTAACTTTCACTTATGCTTAATATTTTTATTTTTTAGTCTGGTATGGTTTTGTTTTTAATAATCAGATATAATTTTCAGTTTCATGCTAAAAAAAGCGCAGAGGCACCAATAAGATTCGAGCAAACTGCACATATTTTCTAAGTATTTTATATTACAACGACATCAAATTTATCCATGCGTGCGTTACAGCAGCAGATTTTGCTGTAAATAATAACCACACCCAGATCCTTGAGATACAAATAAGCTTTGTTCCTTTTTGAATGCTAATACCAGATCCACATATACTTAGCGAGAGCATAAATATCTATGTGCAAGCATATGTACGTCCAGGGAGCTGGTCTCAGTAATAATACTAACAAGAATAACAAAGTCAGTCTTTTTCACGGATTCAAGAAATAAAGTGTCTTAAAAAGAAAACAAATAAACCGCTTGCAATTAATAGTTAAAAAAAAAAAAAATATTAAAAAAAACTTGTAATTATCTGAACTACAGAGAGAAATGTTTAATTTGGTTGTGTGAAATTAGAAACGTACATTATACCGAAAGTAGTAAAATGTGCATTTATGATAAGTATACGCAAAATTGACGCTTTATTCATAATCAAATTTTTATACAAACAAAAATATAATAAAAGTGGAGCAAACATTTAAAATATATGTACGATATTAAACGGCTACACTCCAACAACAACAGCAGCAGTAACAGCAACACCAACAGGAAAAAAAAATAACAGCAGTTGTGCGTGGAGAGATTACAGATTCGGTGTAAACCTTTATAAGGCTATACGAAGTACAAATTTTATTAATACTTTTACGAGAGGTTTAAAATACGAATTATTGAACGTACTAGAGGACTCATTAACGTTTTACTGTAGCTGATACATAGATAGTACTACTAATACCATTTATATGATTTCTATTAGTTAGATTATAACTAATAGTTAAGTTATTATAACATTTTTGGTGAAGCAACTTGTGTTAGCTTACAAGCAAATTAATCAAAAAGCATTTCGTGTGTTAATAAATCATTGCTTTTTGGAGGAAAAATACTGTTGAATTTGGGCTGTGCACCAGTGAAATCAACCGAGTCCAATCGACAGTTAGCCTAGTGGACTGCATATCAAATATCTCAAATTACCTTTTTATCAACACTCCAATTATTGCGCTATATTTTTATGCCAGATATTGCATTTGGTTTGTTATAAATGCATATGCGTACTTCGCCCATAATCTAACAAAGTATCCGCAATGCCCTGACGTCGAAAATGTCATTGCCATTTTTTGTTGTGATATTAAATACATATATTTGACGGGTTCGTCCTAAAAAAACTGTTTTGTTCAGGAGCAAAATTACTATAACCTACATATATACTAAACATGTACGGATATGAAAATTTTAACTTACATACATACATATAGTATGTATTTCTTTCTGTTTTTGAATTACTAAAATTTTCAAATGAAAATATAATTTTTATATTTATGAATTGTATTGAATTTTAACATAAAGAGATAAAAAGTGATCTATGTCCTTACCCTGGTTCTATGCTACCTCCCCACCAATTTTCAGCCAAATCAGTTCAGCCGTTCTTGAGTTATAAATGCTGTAACTAACACTACTTTCTTTTTTATATATAGATATTCTAGTCTATCTATAAAAAGGTCTGTGAAGATGCCTCAAAATATATCACATGGTTTAGTCGCCACAACACAATTATTGCAACAAAAAGCCCAAAAGCAAAATATAACATTTAGGCAGAGAATAGAAAAAGACCTCAAACATTTGACTCCTTTTAAGGGGTTAGGGGTAGTCAGAAGCACGAACAAATGAGAATTTTCAGTATTTTTTTTTACTATTAAATCCTGTTATTTTACAAAATTAGTAATATGGCATTATTATAGAATGTGAAAATTAAAAAAAAAAAAGATTTATTTCCAAAGTTATAGTTGTTTGTGTTGACCCAGTTCCAAAAAAAGGTACTTGCGGTGACAACCATAAGTCAACCATAAATCAATCGGACAACAAAAATTAGTTTTATAAATAGATAATCTTGGGCCTGATCGAATTATTTCTATTTTTCCAAATTAACAAAATGGCAGCCTCAGGAAATTTTTGTCTAAATTTTTGGGAAAAAATTAACGGTTAATTGGTCTTAAAAATAGAAATTTTTGAAATATACTCCTTCGATCAGGCCCGAATTTATTATGTATTCTAAAAGCTGTATAAATTTCATTAAAATCTACTGAGCGGTTTTCGAGTTACAGTTGTCACCAGTTCAAAACGCGTTTAAAGTTTCACACTAGCGCTTTGAGGTGTCCGAGCTCTCTTTGTTATTTGTCGAATAACTCAAAAACTAATTATGGGATCAACGTGAAATTTTCAGAGAATATTTCTAAGATATTACACTTAACGAAAATGCAAAAAAAATAATTTTTTGAAAATTCTGACTACCCCCTTAAAAGAACTGTCGACAGAGTTATCAACGATTATTAAGGGCAGGGAAATCCCGAAAGCTGGGAAGTATGTAAAATTAAATTAAAACAGCATTTTCGTTCAAAAAAGAAGCAAATGAAATTTCCACTATTAGAGTAGGAAGTATTCAATACTTGAACACGAGATCATTAAAAAAATAGATAAAATAAAATTGAAATTACGATAAGAGAAATAATACTATCGGAAATGTTTATATAAATAATAATAAACTAATTATTAGAAGGCACCTTTGCACATACAATTAGAAATGTTGTTACCTGGCCGGAAATGGCGAGTTCAATTTATATCTTCATTATATTGGATCATCGGAATCTTAACCCAATGTTTAAAAAAATATAAAGTTTTAATCCAAGGCACATATCAGGACGAAATAATTATAGTCAAAGAAAATAATAGTGCAGTCAAAACAGAGAAGGAACAAATAATCAAAATAGGCATAGTACGAGTACTAAATAAAGTGCTCAGCGACAAGAAAATATTAATCGTCACGTTAAACCTTTTCAACAAGCAAACAATCAGTATGAAAACGAATCAGGTCGGTACAGTAATATATGTAAATAGGCAGAATGTGTCTCAGCAGATAAGACGTTCAAGTAGATCTCAGCATAAGGACGTTGATACTACAAGCCAACCGGAGGATGGAAACACTAACGAGGGGTTCTTTATAAACCAGCCTAGGACAATCCAAATAAAATTTTAATAATTCTAACCTTGTTCCACAAAAAATGGTTAACGTTGGTATACCCTGGATCCACTATAAGTTTCATGAAAAATATAACTTACCGGTTATAGAAAAAATAATTAGGGGACTCACAACTTGTCATAACGCATCGTAAAATCATAAAATTATAAATTTTTACACTTGCTTAAAAAATTGTTACATTACAATTCTCAACGCCATGCTTTCTTTGCGTTATAATTTACAGTTTCATGAGACTAAAAAGTGTAAATGAAAGGACCATAACCATTAGTATTTAAATATGCTTATACAAAGTAAACAGGACTTAAACAAAAAAGCAGAACAAATAGTTTTTTCAGCAAAATTAATTTATTTTATTCAAAATATTCTCCTTCTGCTTCAATGCATCTTCTTGCGCAAGTGGCGGATTTACCAGCAGGCTGAGTAGGCTGGAGCCTAGAGCGGCAGATTTTAGGGGGCGGCAAATTTGGCCCAAACATTTTATTTTGTCTTACAGAAATGAAATAAAATTGTATACCTACACAAAGAGATTTGACCCATTTATTAAATTAAATACGTATTTATATTTAACGTGTAATATGTTTCAAAATTTAAATATTTACTACTAGGTATGAGTGTTTTTGCGTACTTAGTCGTTTTTGCGTTACTGCGCGGGAACAAATGGCATGACTGTTCGCTAAGAGTGTCTGGCTGGCTGAACGAATTGACTGACAGCACGAACCACAAGCGAGCGCGCTCGGTTCGCGTCGCGATCGGGTTTCCGCGTGCGGGAGACGATGTAGACGGCGGCAGCGGCATAGGCATTGAGTTCGAGATCGAGAGAGATAGATATAGAGCGGCAATACAAACGGGGAGTCCCTAGGATTTTCTTCAAAATCAAATCAAAAGTCACATTGGTCGATTGCGTCCTGCAATTTCTAATAACTTCTTACGTATTAATATTCGTTATTCACCGGCACATTTTTCTGTGGTTGTGTGCTTTAATTTTTCAGACTGTTTAGTGGATTGTATGAATAGATAATTTTTATAACATCACATCACCGGTGCATACAATACATACCTATAGTAAGGTAAGAAATTCTAATGTATTACAATAAATCATCAGCAACGAATCAGTAATTCAACTTGATTAAGTTTTGGAAGGTTTGCATGGAATCTCACATTATTTGTTTTATTATACTTAAATTTCGACGATAGCAGTGTTTGGTACTTAACCGTCGATATACCTATTTCCTTTGCTTATAATATTAGGTAAGTAGTCGTGGTCTGAAGTCCGAACAAAGGACTTTACTTACGCACGAGAAATAAAACTACCAATGTATTTTTTTTTTTTGTTTCAGTTCTTGAATAAAACATTGTTAGAATAAGTGATGGGAGAAAGCGCCTTAGTGGAGCTGAGTATAAAAAAAGGCCAAAATGAAAAAAAAGAACATGAACAGATTATCCGTAAAACCATAAAATTTGACAGGATTCTTACAAGTGACAGTAAAAGCAGTATTGTTAGACCAGGAAATTCAACCACATGCATTGATACAATCCAATCTGAAAAAAATGAAACGGATTTGAGCTCTGTGGTCCAACAACAACTGTCGCCTGTTGAACAATCTGCTTTGAAAAAACGGATTATTATGTTTTTGATAAGGAGGCGGTAGATGAATCATCAATAAGTATTACAGTTGAAGATGCGTCCCCAAATCAGACGTCAAGTACAAGAAATGACCAAGTTCTAACAACGGTAAATATAAACAAGGATCCAACTTTAGGGGAAATTAACGATACCTTAAGGGAGAATATCGCAAGGTCCGGCTTCGATCAAAACATATCTTGTGACTTCTCTAAAAGTGAAAAAATATATGCCGATCAGCGTCGTTTCTTGCCAGAGGGTATCTTTCAAAAAAAAATTAAAAATAATGAAGTGAAAGACCGAAATTGACTGGTTTATTCTGAAACTAAAAGGTCTGTATATTGCGGACCCATGTTTAGCATTCGGTCCATTGGAGTATAAGACTCAGTTCGAGAACGGAGATTTAATGACTGGAAAAATGCAGAACACCGAGTAGCTCAGCATGAAAACTCTACAAACTCTGAAAATTTTAAAACTCTAATTTCTTCCCACCATATACATACTTAAATACACGCATTATGAAAATGATTTTTTAGTTACTACTGATAAAGATTTCGCAGCTATAATTTATGCTGTTATTTATTTTAGACCCTACATAAATAATTAACATAAAGGGAAAGAATTTTCCCAACGTCACCAAACATGGCTTTTAAAATTGCAGGGTATAACTACGAAATCGATAGTGATGATGAAGAAACGAACTTAGAATGTCCGCTCCAATGAACAGCAAAAATCACTTTGGCTGAGAGACTCCCCTTTTGATGAAGCCCATGACAAACGAATTAACGATTACGATTTGAGGCATGCACCTGGAATGTCCGGCTCCTTAATTGGAATGGTGCCGCTGCCCAGCTGGATGATGTCCTCGTTAGAGTGTAGGCTGACATCACCGCCATACCAGAAATGCGCTGGACGGGAGTGAGGCGAGTAGGTCCTTGCGGCATTTACCACAGTGGCCATATAAAGGACTACAAGTTAGGTGTGGGATTCGTGATGGAAGAGAGACTCTGTCGCCGAGTACTGTCATTCACTCCGGTGGACGCCTGGCCACAATACGCATCAAAGTTCTTCAACATATCACTGATTTGCACCCTCGCGGAAGAGATGGATGATGTGACACAAAATGCGGTAAGGAACCGATGCATCAGCATTTTTGTAGAATATGGTCGAACGAAAGCATGCCCAACTATTGGAATTTAATTGTGATCTGCCCAATTTACAAAAAAAGACCCCACAATTTGCGCCAACTTCCGTGGGATAAGCCTCCTTAGTATCGCGTGTAAAGTTCTGTCAACAAACTGATAGGACCTTATCAGTGTGTCTTTAAACCTGGCAATCAACAACCGACCATATATTCACCATGCGCAAATCTTCGAAAAAACCCGTGAAAGGAGTATCGACATCGATGACAACATTTGAGGTGTCGACGTTACGAGTTTTCGAGTGAAAGATTCTACGGATGATTTATGGTCCTTTGCGCATTGGCCACGATGAATATCGCATTCGATAGAACGATGAGCTGTACGAGCGGCTTCGCTGGCTAGGTCATGTCATCCGAATGGACGAAAACACTCCAGCTCTGAAAGTATTCAACGAGGAAGACCTCCACTCCGTTGGAGCCACCAATTGGAGAAGCACCTGGTTTCGCTTGGAGTCTCCAATTGGCGCTACCTTGCGAAAAGAAGAAATTCGGCTATAACCACGTAAGCGATTTTCTTGCAACAGCAAAGTGAAATTCATAAAATGTACAAAAAGAGCAACAGAAATTATACTAGGAGAAGAACTACACAAACAAATTACATTACATCACTGTACTGAATCAATGCATAGTACCATTAATAAAACATAAACACATTAAAAGATAAATTATTTTACCCTAAATTCAGAGAACTCATTTAACTATAAATAATTGCGACAAATGCAAATGAATTAAGTATGTTAGGAAGCCGATAAAGCCGGAGTTTAAACTAATAGAGACATATACAGATAAAAATTAAACAAATATATTATTTAGACATTTTTCATTTTCAAAAGGAGTCATTTGTCAACGTTATTGACAAACTAACAAAATTTGCAACAGCGTGCAATATAGCTGATAGTAATTGGAGAGCAAAGAAGCCCATCATAATTGAACATTTCACGTAACTCGGAAAACCAAAAAAATTATTATGGATAACGAGCTTAGGGCGGAACAATTGATACAGTTCTTAAATAAAGAAGTAGTGGTACATTTAACAAAACCAAATTCGAAAAGTAGTAAAAGAGAACTGATGAATTAGTAGGAAAATCTTACAACTGGCTGTCTGAGTTAATGGATAATCACAACAGGTAAGAAATTTTGAGCTGTTTAAAAATTTAACAAAAGAATAATCATTGTTTAGGCCAGTGCCTAATTTCTTTTTACCAACCCTAGCGGGAGTTTTTAACATTTTTCAAAATGTAAAAATTGAAATAAATAAGCAATTCAATGATAACATAAACTTACTTAAAAATACAATAGGAGAAGATAAAGGAAAAATTAAGAAACTTATAATAGCCGTGCTTTATTTGGCCATCATTAGCTAATAGCTAAATCATGGACAAACAAAACGTACTTGGCTTATTTCATATGTTCGCTTAAAAATTAATTGTGTTGGCAATGCGAACAAGAACTATCTGTTGATATTCAATTTATATAGTTTGAAATTTTAAATTTGTGAACGGAATATTAATACACTATACAATATATACATATTGTATTATTCATTTGAGGTCTAGAATACAAAAAACTTGTTCATATTTGTCTTAATTTTAACTGAATACTCATACAAAAATCTGTAAATTTTGTTTGTTTACATTTTCATCTGTCGCTTTGCCAACTACTTTTTTTTGGAAAAAACTTTGCTATTGTAATTAAAAAAAGTGATAAACTGGCAATGCCTCTAGTTCAATATACAAGCTTATGATAGCTTGGAACAAGCCAACATAATTATGTTGGCTAAGTCTGCCATACAAAATAAGCTTAAATTGCTGGTCAAATAAAACACGCTTAATGACAATTAGCAAACAAAATGAAGATATTATAAATACTCGTAAACTCTTGTATAATGATATGATGAATAAATTAAAATAAATAGAAGGTAAAATTAATGATATACAAACTAACATAGTATCAGATATTGTAAATATAATTTAATTTATCAAGCAATTTTCACAAAGGAAGAAATTAAGTTTTTCAACACAATTTTTTATAAATTAGCATTATCCAAAATAGGAGTGTTATCCTATAAAAATTCTAAAAAATTATATAGCAACAGATTTTAAACTTATAATTCTAGTGCCAAATGAAAAAACAACTAAAGGTATATATGGAAATCGAACTAGTTGAAACAATTGACAATAAAAATTACAAATATGAAACAGAAACGATATTAAAAGATTTAGATTTAAGTCCGAGTTGTATTTTTTAAAACAATTGTGAATTAAAATTTAATATTATAAAAAAACTTAACATTTTTTAAGATGATAAGAGAAAAACAAGTAAGAGAGGGCTAAGTTCGGGTACAATCGAACATTAAATACCTTAAGATGTAAAACGTCAATCAGATATTCTGAAACTTAGCAATTTTATATACATATATGTACATATACTCAATATAACTCATACACTGGCCGACATATTCAGCATAAGGTGTGTTAGAAAAACGAAAATCAATAAATGTGATTTATTAGAGTTGAGACAGTACCGGCCCGATATTATCTATTAATTATTATCATGTCACATACCAAAAAATGTTCCCTGGATTTCATTAACCCTCTCATGCCCGAATTAAAATGGGCGGAGCTAAAAATCTTTTTAGGACAGATATACATATGTATGTTAGTCTTAACTCGAGTATTAAGTGATAAAAATTTCAAAGTCCTTAGTGTCCTGGTTCGTTAGTTACAGGATGTTGCCTATAGGCAACAACACTTTTACAATATTATTGTAAACAATCTAAACACTTTTCCATTGACTTATTTTTATTCTTAATAACTATCTTACCTTTATTTATTTATGTTGTTCTCTTGGTTTTACAATAAAACAGCTATTTTAATTTTTCAAACACTTTTTTAAACGCCTACTCAATGATCCCTTGAATAGCTTACAATAGAACAATTCACTGTAAGCTTACACAATACACCAGACTATATAATGCAAAAAACCGCGCGTCGAAAAAATTTAAATAACGGGACTTAGAATCATATATGTACAATGTTACCTATAGGCAACATCGGGCATTAGGGGGTTAAAGTACCTTTCATACAATCTCAAATCATGTAGAGTAAAGTCAGTCGGACGTTCGAATATCCTGATATACTGTAAGTTATGGGGCTAGGTCAAATAATCGCCCAATTATATCTATATTAAGCACAAAGCACACTGTTTTGAGTAAAAAATTCTCTGTAATTCTCATAGATATAACTCAAATATTGTGGAATATACTTATATGCTGTATAAAGTCATCCAGAAGTTGCAAAATCTTTATATTACGTATATGGGAGCTCAGAGAAGTATTGACCCGATTTCACCCATTTTTGATACATAGAGTTACTATTATCAGGAAAGTATTCTCTCTGAGTTTACACCGATATTTTCGGTCATGTAAGGTTCTCTCTTACCACCTCGAGGATAAGACTTATTGCTTTTAGTAGTTTTTAGCAGTACCGTTATATGGGAACTGGTTATTATTTCATTTTTAAACTGTCGGTAGGAACTTTTATAGTTTTATGCTGGGCGAATTCGGTTATTGTAACTTTGGTGGATTAGGAGATATGCACATGAAGGCGAGGCTACACTCACGAGGCCACACTCACTTTTTCAAAAAATTTTGCCTACAGAGTCCCTTACTATTTTGATCCCTTTACAGTCGCCCGGATTTCTGCTTTTATCGTCATCCTGATCATTTATATATATGTATATAACCCTTTATCTTCTTCGCTTTGTTTTAGGTGACACGCACAAGCGTTAGGTGCACAAACCTTTTATACTCTGTAGCAACATGTTGTTTCTGAAAGTAAAATGACTAATCAGCCATTTAACCCTTTGGGCGGAAGTTAGTTTCTCCCATTATCCCCTCTGAATACGTCATTGGCCATGTGTGTATAGATTAGAGAATTTGGTTTGGCTTCGTTCTATAGATCCTGCAGCTTACACAAATGTAGATGGTGTCTTGCAAGCTTACCTAATTCCGTAAGTTGGAAGCGATGTTTATTTTAACAAATTTCATTTTGTTGCTGAACTTTAATAATGTTGTAATTAATTCTGATACATTGTTGCTATGTTAAGATAAACATTTTTTGTGATAACTTATATACCAGTTAGTGAAGTGGAATTTCTATAAAATAATAAGCTGAAAATTGCAAAATTATAAATGACTAAAATCGAGTCATATATTTCCTTATTCACATGGTATACAGTACGTAATTATACTTTAAAGTCACTGGTTATTATCAAATAACAAAATGATGATTGACATCTATTTTCAAAATCTTTTGTGTAAATCAAAATTAACGAAGACCAATTCCGAATACACCTAATCTTAATTATGTAAGCACTTACTGGTTGCTAATATATATGCACGTTCATTCATCTCCTCTTTTCAGGTAATGTGGGTCAGACGAACAACAGAAAAGGTCTCCTTACTAACTGTTGGCAATATAACGTATAGCGGAGACCCAAGAATTCGCGTCAAGTTTCAGTATCCAAACAATTGGCGGCTGCTCATTAATCCTACACAAAGAGAGGATGCCGGCGTTTATATGTGTCAAGTGTCCACGCATCCACCGCGAGTCTTCACAACAAATCTAACCATATTAGGTAAGTACACCCGCCCACACTTACAACCCCTCTTACGAGAAAACAGCTGTAACTAAATATTCTTCGGAAATGCTAGCAATGCCAAACCAATTGCACAGTACTACAAAAGTCAAAGTTATGGGTGTGTATTGTTTGCGTGTTTACTTATACTTACATACAAGTGAGAGCTTAATCCACACCTTTGTATCCATTATATGCCCCGTTTGCTTTACATACATACAGTTTTTTGTTTGGTTTCCGTCGTTTTTATACACTTGAAACATTTTTCTACAGCTCCTTTGGAAAAAGTTTTTTTCACGTATGAATCTGTGTTTATACTCCTTGTGGCAAAATATCATTATTTTCTTAAGGGGTTTGTATCCCTTATTTCGTCCAAGAATGGCATTAAGCTTTTCAAAATAAGCTTTACGAGTATATCGAGATTCGTACTTCTTGGACAAGGCAAGTAGATTCTTGAATTTATATACCTCGGGTTTCGAAGCGTACAATAAAATTTGTAAGGCTAGAAAAGTTCTGCTTTATATAAATTAAAAGTTCTAAAAATTTCATCTTCAATATTTCATCAACGTATTGCCTTTAAAAATACGGGTGTCATAACTGTTAACAGTAGAAAATAGTGTTTGCACAAACTCCGCCATGCGAAAGAAAAGTGAAATGCATCATCATCATCATCATCTTAGGATACATAACTTGAGAAGCATTGACAGCAGTCAGCATAAGTACATTTGTATATGATACTTCATCCACAACAATAAGTAGGACTTTGATATACTGAATACCTGATAGTAAAAAATATATGTGTCAACTGAATTAAAGAAAATCGATTCTGTATAAACAAAATAAGGATTTTTCTTTTTATTTATGTTCTCAAGGGATTTAATCCCAAAAATTGTCGAAATAGGAATACAACTTTTGCCCCTAAATGTATTTCTCTGATTTGTCGGGTTACTCTCAAACTTAGCCGTTCCTTACATGTTTTTTATTTGTTTGTTAATTGAGAAATGCATACATAAATGTACATAGAGTACATATAGTATATATTTATATGTGTTAGATATACACATGTTATACTATATGTATATACATTTATGTATGCATTTCTCAATTATATTATATATACATATATACTTAGATATATGTGTTTACAATGACTCCATTAACTGTGCATTAGCAGCACAAAACCTCAGTGGGGTAATTATTTCATTAGTCATCTCTATCTTGTAAAGCTGTAAAGTTTCATACTGATAATCACATACCATTATTATTATCTTATAGTAGGTGCGCAACTAAGTTCTCGCTTCTTTTTTAAAGATATTTCAATTTTTCAGAAGGTTACAAATGAATTATTCGAAGCATTGCCCATCGCTTGTCACAACTTTTTCCCATCTTTCTGGAAAAGCTCGAATACCATTACGGAAAAGCTGACGAATCAAACAATTTTTCGATGCCATCATTTGAGTGGAACTGCTTCTAAGCCAGAGCAGGAGCCAGCGAAGGGAACAAATAATAATCGGACGGTGTAATATCTAGGGAATATAGAGGGTGGTGTAGGACTTCCCATATAAGTGTTTCCAGGTCGGTTTTAACGGAACGGTTTGGAAAGTGAGGCCAAGCGATAACATGCAGCAGAATGACTTCTTCGTGCCGTTTCTGGTATTGAGGACATAAGGAACCCCAGTTCCTTGATTCTCTGAATCATTCCCAACGCATGTTGTCGCTTTGAAATGGCTTGACTCCCAATGCTGATACAAGCTCTTCTTACGTTTGACACGATTTCTCATCGGACACCATCTCCAATTAATCGTCTTCGAAGGTTATTAGCCTTTGAAGCAACGAAACCAAAAACTTGGGGTAGCACTTCCGTAAACTTTTTGGTGTTCTCGATGTGCTTCCGCCTCGATATCTTTGACTAAAAGGAAAAAACAAACACCTACCGCAAATTTTGGCAAAAAGTCGCACATATTTGCACAACCAAACGTACATATATGACACATAAACCAAATCACTAATGAGGAAACGCAGTTTCTTTTTCATATGTCCAGGTTAAGTTTATCATGTTTTGGTTATATCAACATCGGTCACCACTAACTTCTGGAACCTAACAGTGAGAACTTGGTTGCGCATCAATATGTTATGACCGTAACCAACATATATTTATTGTATTTTAGTCTTTATTTGACATGGTGACTATTTAACATGTATTTACTTACTTCTTCAGTTTTAAAAATCATGCTGACTTTAATAAAATCTTTCAGAACCTCCCTTACGTTTAATAGATGAACAGGAACGAGAAGTAAGTGACCGGTATTACAAAGCCGGGAGCACCATCGACCTTTACTGCCAAGTATCGCGAAGTTTTCTAATAAAGGAGAATATAAAAATTGCAAAATCTTTACAACCATTCGAGCAAAATCAAACAAAAGGAACCCCAAATAAAAGTCAAATAGGAGCCAATCGCTTGGGTTCCGGATACAATGAGTTAGTATCGACGAGCAATCACAGTAATGCCAAGATTTCGGGCCTCGCTTTGGAAAAACAATTTAGTAACATGATTTTTTGGACGAAAGATGATGAAATATTACCATTTATCGCTATTAAACGATCAAGGTAAAATTAAAATTTATTTGGCCAAATAATCTAGTAAATAAGGCTTAACTTTGAAATAAGCAAAGATTTCAATATTTAATAGAAAGTATAGACAAATATTCTTTATTAGTCACCTTGTAGTTAAGGGAACATACTCCATTCACTTATCTACCAATAACTAATATATTTATATACATATGATCATATTGAGAATAGTATTCAAAATATTATTAGGTATGTTGGAACTAGGGAAAGATTATACTATATTCCCCCATTTTCCGGAAGATGCAACATAAGTGAAAGTGAAAGATTTTTAAAAAATTTAGGAACAACTTTCCCATTGCTCTGTTTTGGCACTAAAATCATTACAACAAAGAAAGTTAAATTAAAATAAACAATCTATGGATTTGTTAGCTTTATCCTAACTTGATTTTAAAACGGGATCGTTGACGTTGACGTCTTTTGCCTATTCCAAAACACGGCAAAGTATATTAGATCAAATGGTTATTATAAGTATTTGCGAGATAACTCGTCGTAAGGTATATAGAATATTAAGAGAACTTATATAAAATATTGTTTTGCTATATTTATACCGCTCATCATTCTCTTAATTTCAGCACCTCGGAAAAATGGCTTATTAGTCGAGTTTCCATACCAGATGCCAAGCTTATTGATAGTGGAAACTATTCATGTTCTATTGGTAAGGTCTTCACTGCAATAGTTCAGGTTCAAGTGCTGACAGGTAATGAAATTTTCCGTAAAACTCTGTAATTTATGTATCTTTAGCCGTTAGTAGGAATGGCAATTTAGTTTCCGTAATGTTTAGTTTGGATTGGTTTTAAAATTTTTGTATTCTATATGGTTTTTTAATTTAATTTGATATACAAATTAGTCTCATTTAAAAACTCTTCATTGAAATCTTTATTATTTTTTACAGAATTTAGTAGAACTGTCTTCTGTCCAATATTTAAAGTTGCAAAATTATGCAAAACTATATCAGCAAATTATAAAGCTTATTTTATCCATAAAATTTTACATAATTTAAATTATGTAGGTTGAGATATTGGTAGCCACAAATTATCCCACTTAGACAGCTACTTAGAAACGTCAGTTCGCTGTGTTCAAAACACTGTCACTTTTCAACAAAGCACCTTCAGGTTGAATAAATTAGTTGAAGCGACTAATATCAACTCCAGACGATTTGCCTAGTTCGTACAACCAAGTTGCTTCTAAAAAAACATGGAGAGTGGCAAATATACCGCTTGAGACTTAATACTGTTAGAATCTCACACTAATAAACCTCTTACGTTACACTTTGTTCTAGAAAAATATCACTGTTCACAGGTGTTTATTGTTAATAAGAGCTTACTGAGTTCACTTAATACCCTCAGAGCTAACACAAGGCCCTGTGAACCAATAAAAAATGCATAATTCCAGCAAAGCACCGACCCATTATGATTAGATTATGCCCTCTGTTGTGAGCTCAATTACAGGTGGTTACCAGTTTCCAGTGATTCCGCTATGACCAAGCACCCAAACCAGCCTGCAAACAAATACTTTACGAAATCAGATCAAAAAATTATTTGTGGAACAGGCAAATTCGATTTTCATACCGAATCACTTTTCGTTACGAGTATTTTTACTTTTGTACTTGAAATATTTTCCTCACAACTTAAGTTTTCAAGGTCGGTGTCAATCGTAACTTCATAACTACTACTCCAACCATTTTCAAATTTGGTTCACTTTACATAATACGAGGTAACTCAGGAGACACAGCAGTACAGTAATCGAACCGCTACTTTCAAAACCACAAATTAAACAAGTAAGTGCATCCAAACTCTATACTCTAACAACTTGCAAGAATCAAAGCCAGGGAAATTAAGTACAACGTAAAATTTTAACCAGAGGATCGGATCTAAGCAGTTAACGAAAATCATTATACAAAGTATATGTTGGGAGTTGGGATAGTATTAACCCGATTTTATCTATTAACTATTATCATTCCACATGCCTAAAAAATGTTCCCTGGGTTTCATTAAGGTGCCTTACATACAATCACCGATCTTATAGAGCAGAGTCAGCCGAATGTTAGAACATTCTGGTAATATTTATTTAGGGGAGTAGGTCAAGTCTTGCCCAATTTTAGGGACAAAGATATACTGTTATGAGTAAAACAAGCTTTCTCATTATTAGCCGATATATCCAGTATACAGTCACCTGAAAGTTCGTAAGTTTTTAAATTAGGTATATATGGAGGCTCATTGGGAGGTATTGACCCGATTCGACCCATTTGCTTTTGTCAGGAAAGGAATCTGTCTGGATTTCAATTGTATACATGAGCGGTATTTGCGATCAAAAGTCAATTATAGATACCGATCATATTTCGGTTTCATTCATTTTCACACTGTCAGTAGGAATTCGTATAATATTGTTGACCAAATTTAGTTGTTGTCATTTTAGTAGTTTAGGAGATATGTACATCAAACTAATTAGAGGGCGAGGACATGCTCACTTTTTCTAAACTTTTTTTGCCTACAGGTGACACTTGCTACTGCGATCCTCTGTGCTAAATTACAGTTTTATATATTAACTTAGTGGTTAGATATGGCACATTATTGGTTTCTGGTTAATGGCGTTTTGTGGGGTTGGCAGTGGTCCCATCTACGAACTCGTAATTTTTTTTTGTTCTAAGGAACACACATACCAAGTTGCATAAAGATATCTCAATTACTACTCAAGTTACAGCTTGCACGGACGGACGGATGTACAGACAGACAGTGTCCAGGATTTTAACTTTTCTCGTCGTCCTGCTCATTTATATAAAGGGTGGCCATATAAAATTTTAAATTTAAAAAGTCAATAAAAAAAACGGCTTGATATTTTTCAAAGGTCTAACATTTATTTAAAAGGTTATGTAAGAAATTATGGAAAACAATTTCGGACAAATGACCACCACGGCTGAGTTTACAGTATGTTATCCGATCCACCCAATTTTGGAGTACTTTCTCGATGGTTTCAGGCCTTATGGCAGCTACAGCAGCTTGAATCTCATACTTTAGATCTTGAATTGTTTTTGGATGATTGGCGTAACATTTATCTTCAGCAGCTCCCCACAGAAAATAGTCGAACGGAGTTAAATCGCAGCTTCTGGGAGGCCAATTCACATCACCTGTTTTGCTGATTATACGATTTTCGAAGATAGGGCGTAAAAGATTGAGTGTAGCGATTGCTGTATGGCACGTAGCGCCGTCCTACTGTTGTCCACGATGATTCCACCAGACCAAAATCCGCACCATACAGTGATTCGTGCTGGGTACATTGGCTTCTCGACGATTACGTGGGGGTTTTCTGTGCCCAAAATGCGACAATTCTGCTTGTTAACGTAACCATCGAGGTGGAAATGAGCCTCGTCCGAAAAGATGATTTTTCGGTAAAATTGACCATCCTCGGTCAAACGATCTTCTGCCCAATCTGCGAACTGTAGACGGCTCGGGTGGTCAAGTGGCTTCAGCTGTTGCACCAATTGAACTTTATATGGCTTCATAGCGAGGTCTTTTTTCAAAATTCGTCGCAAAGTTGTTCGCGGAATGTTTAATTCTTGCGATCGACGGCGAGTTGAGGTGGATGGATTCTCACTAACATTTTCAGCCACAGTCGCAATATTTTCGGTTGAACGCGCGGGAAATGAACGTTGACGTTTTGGTTTATCCACCAACGAGCCAGTTTCACGCACACGCTTGACAAATTGTTGCACAAATTGAACTGATGGCACTTTTTGTCTGTCCATTTTTTTGCCAAATTTCTCACAGTTTGTGTTGAAGACTCACCTCTTTGGAAAAAAGTTTTCAATATTTCCCAGTTTTCTTCTAGTGAATAGCGACCCATTTCGTAAATTTTAAACTTTTTACTGAATAACTGATACTTTCCGAATGGTATTTGACGTTTCCAATGTCGAAATATAGATAATTCAAATTTATAACGTTAGGTGGCCCACCCTGTATGTACAACCCTATATTTATCTCGCTTAGTTTTAGGTGATACATACCACCATTAGGTGAACAAACCTATTATACTCTGTAGGAACAGGTTGCAGGAAAATAACAATAAGAAATAGACACATATTTTTAATTCTTTGTGTGCTTTCCACTTGTTCTAATTATGACTTGTAAGCGACGCGGCATTGAATTGAGAAGATTTTCTGTTACTTCCGGTAAAGTCTTTTGCCATTTTTGCATGTCCTTCTGTTGATTGCCCCTTTTTCTAATTTGTATGTCCAGGTGCTCCTCTATATGATCGTTGAGGTTGAACACCGTAGATGCGGGGTGATCCAATTGGTTCTCTTATAAATAGATGTAACTAGTATTGCAGTGAAAAAAATGGAAAATTGGAAAATCGTTCCAAATCTGGTAAACTTAATCCATCAAATTGTTTTGAGACAAGATCTAAGAAAATCATCCCGAAAGTGATTAAAATTAGCAGAACATATTTCGATAGCATCAGGTGAGGCAGTAAATGCTATCACAATCCATCGGGCACCATTCGAACGGTCTTTTCAGTTTCCTGTTCATAACGTTTTTTGTTGTAAGAATTTTGGTTTTGTTTTTCCATAAACTTGAAGCGTAAATACTATTTTAAAGAACTATAAATTCATACACATATCATTTACAGACACTTAAACAAAACAATTTAATATTTATTTTTAACTTATTAGTTATTTATAATTTATATTTTGCGCACTCAAAATATTTAGTATAATTCATATGTGTTTATATATAATATTTTGAAAATTTATTAAGAAGTGAAGTCTTAATCAACACTTCAATATTTAACTATTTGAATTTTTATATTTTTAGGGGAGTTGCCAGCTGCCGTACAGCATAACGCCGCTCCGAAATTATTGCGCTCAGTGACCGCCCTTTCAAATTGGCTATGCTGTATATTATTATTGTTGCCTTCAATATTACTTCGCGAAACAAATCGCCTTCCTCTTGAAATGGCTTAAAAAGCACATATTAACTTGCACTCACGTATACACATATGTACATATGTAGATATGCAGATATATAGGTTGAATTGTTTCAAGATGCGTTAAAATTTATTATAATACAACTTAGATACGATTTTTAATATCTTTCGACTTGCGATAACTTTATACATATAGTACATACATATTTGTTGTTAAGTAAATAAAATTTGTTAATGTGTACATGGATATGATTAAACGATTAAATACAAGTCTTAACTGAATCAAAATAATGGAAATGTAAATGGCTGTTAGCTCCTTTTGAATGCAACCAATCTAAGGCCAAAATAAATATAATAAGCCTTTGTCAGCACATACTCACGGTAATTGTACATATATTTGTTCATATGAAAGCGCATTTATGCAAAGTAATTTAGTAATATTTTGAAATTTATTTAGTAATCTAAGCTACATACATGCATATATGAATTGTACGAATACAAATGTATCTATTTACATATAAGAAGTAATCTTTATGGTAAGAGATTGTACAATATTATAATAAAACCGTCGCACAGTAATTCGCATCCATAAATTAGACTTTGAAGTCAAAAAGGTTTAACCACATTGAAGTGCAATATATTGATGAAATATGCTTCAATTTATTGCATTTTCCTCGGTTTTTTGTGGGACGAATTACTCTTCGTCGAAAAAATGAAAAATGAATAAAAACTATCTATAACAATGAATTTTCGTACGAAATTTACATGCTTAACTACATACAAACATGGTAGGCTTGCTTTTCCAATAATAATGGGTAAAAATGGACCTATATACAGAAAAAATAATAATCCTAATTTTTACCGTTCGATCGGTATGTGTAGGCATGCGGTTTACTCGTGTATGGGTTGGTTCGCGTACCGATCCATGTTCGCGAAAATATTTGATTTTTTACGATCGGTGCGCGAACATGTGTGTCGTTTTTTTTTTTTTGTTTTCATTAGCTCGCTGTTTGCGGCCCTAGCTTCGTATGGCGTTGTCTGCGCACAAAATCTCATTTCTCTCATGTCGCCGAACAGTGAAAAATTGCGGACGTGTTAAGAGGAGAGCCTGCTTTAGAGGCTTCAAAAAATCGATTTCTTGAGGATTTTTTTGGGAGGAAGAGAAATAATTGATTCAAGCGAAATTTCTAGGCTTTATAGTTATATATTTGAACATCTTTCACAAATTTTTTTTTATACGAAATCTATGATATTCTGCCTTTGGGAAGCAATTGCCCGATGCGTATCGCATGTGCATTTTTCGGACTGCGGGCAGGATGCAGGTCGCAATTTCTTTCGGAAACAAAAAATTCAAAGAGATTAATATTTTGTAATAATTTATCTTCTTGGTAAACTAAAAAATTGAAAAAAAAAGAGTGTAAAATTTTAGATTTTTTTTTTAATTTAAAAAGGTGGTTTTTTACCAAAAAAAATTGTACTTTATGTTGTTTAAAAATATGTTCAAACTTGACTTTTCTTAATTTTTTTAGTTTAAATGGAAGATAATTTATGCCAATGATAATAACTTTGCCTTAATTCCATACGACGTTTAGTTTTTTTTCTATCCTGCCCGCCAATTAAGAATAATCGTAAAAATAAAAAACCGAGAAATCGAGCTTCAAAGTTTTCGCTTTTTGCCCAAGCGTTCATATGTATATGTATCTGTTAGACGCTCGGTCACTATTTTCTTTTTAGCTTCGACAATATATTCCAATCTATAACTTTGGGGAAATATTATTAGATGATTTTTAAAGAGATTTAAGCAAAAAAAAAAAATCGATTGTTTAAAGCTTCTAAAGCAGGCTACCCCCTTAATAAAGATTTCGTATCAGAATTTATTGATCTTATAAAAAATGAAGTGGCAATTTGGCAAACGAAAAGTGATAAATATAATAATAAAATTGAGAAAAATAAAAGTTGGAATAACTTATTAACGAAATATAAAGAAATCGATAAAAGTGCTACATTATGTTAGAAATAAATTCGAAGAAATGTTCACTGTGTGAAGAACGAACTCAAAATGGTTTTGTGTGCCGGGTATGGGCCCTATTAGCCAACATTTGTTGACTATCATAAGCTTTAAAGCTATAAACCTCATTTTGACAGATGAAAATGTAAACAAACCAAAATTATAGATTTTTTGGATGAGTATTAAGTAAAATTAAGACAAATATGAACACTTGTTTTCAGTTCTTTGTATTCTAGACCTCAAATAACTAAAATAAATATACTATTTGTAAAGAATATTAATATTCTGTTTACAAATTTGAAATTTCAAACTAAATTGTATATCAGCTGGTTGTTCTTGTCCGCATTACCAACCCGGTTAATTTTTAAGCGAAAATACATATGAATTAAGCTAAGAGCGTTTTTTTGTCAACGATTTAGCTATTAGCTTGTGTTGGTAAAATAAAACACGGCTATATTTGGCATATGGTATATAGTAGGTCATTTGCAGCAAAGGCTGTAATTCACTAATGCGTTAAACCACATCATGGTTAAAAAATCCACTTTAGAGTGAGAGAACAAAGTTAATGGAAACACCTATGGATTGGCTAAGTGCGGGTGTAACCGAACATTTTATACTCTCGCACGGTGAAGTGAAATATGTGATTTTCATATACCTATGTATATTTTAATTAAAAGTACGAAGTATTGCACCCATTACTTACAATCACAGGCAAGAAGATAGATTATTATTAGAGATTATTTTTTAACTTCATTTAAATTTCTTACATTTAAATGATGGAAACAACCGAAAATATTGAAATGAAGTAGTCGTAATAAGGGTTAAGAGACCCGATTGACGCGGTTTTATCCATTTTTGGCACAATGGCATGCTGCCATCACAAAATATGCCACCGAATTTCAATACTATAACTCATAGATTGACTTATATGTTCGGTAAAAAATGCACTGAGGTCTAGATATTTGATGGGTGGGTTTCGTCAATTTTCAAAGTACACAAGTAGGCCGATTAAAGCCATTTTACAAAGTGTACATTAAAATGGTTGGGTTACTTCACATTCAGTGGCGGATTTACCAGCAGGCTGAGTAGGCAGGACCAGGAGCCTAGAGCGGCAGATTTTAGGGGGCGGCAAATTTGGCCCAAACATTTTATTTTGTCTTACAGAAATAAAATAAAATTGTATACCTACACGTATATTATATTTAACGTTTCAAAATTTAAATATTGGGTTGTCAAAAAAGTCTTTCGGTATTTTTATTGATTTTTTTTTTTATTGAAATTGAATTTTTGATGACTCATGCCCAGCTCTTGACCGATGCTACGGCTGCTACTATGCCGGTCTCTTTCGACCAATTCGGCGATTTTATCGCAATTTTCGACAAGAGGCCTTCCGGAGCGTGGCGCATCTTCAACTACCTCTACACCAGAACGAAAACGTTGAAACCGTCGTTGTGCGGTGGAAATGGAAACTGTATCGGGTACATAAACTGCACAAATTTTATTGGCGGCTTGAGATGCAGTTTTGCCTTTAGTAGTACTGTAAAATATGCCGTATTTTCTCTTTATTTTGCTCCATGTTTGCTACGCTATAACTCACGAACGACTTAAAAGAAACGACAATCAATCAAACACGTGAAATCGCGTGAAATGAGCTTTCTAAAAAGATATAGCATGACCCGATGCGACGAATAAAACTACGGAGAAACCTCTCCTAACGGACACCTCTATTAGACGGGCACCTCTATTAGACGGACGCCTCTATTAGACGGACACCTCCCTTGGGCGGACATTTTTTCATGCACCAAGTTTTAAGTACAATTTTCAGAACAAATCGCCCTCCCTTAGGCGGACACTCTCTTGACCGGACGCGGACAGTTCATTGCTACAAAGTTGTACGAAACGCCTCTACTAAGCGGACACGAAGCTCTTATCGACGGACATTGACTTCTGTTTTCATAACAAATCAATCAAAAACCTCTCTTGGGAGGACGCGAACCCCTCGTAAGCGGACAAAATATGAGAATGTGTGTATGGCGTATGTATAAATAACAGATTATAACAAATGAAAAAAGGGGACTCCCCGAATTCAATGTAATTAGGCTGTTCACGATAAGGTGGTTATCGGGTTATGTGGTTATATGATTAAGTGAACAACAACAAAATGCGGTATGACAAAATAACCAAAGTTGACCAACCTAGGCCCTTGTTTACAGATTGTGTGTCGAGAAAGAACTCGACAAAAAAATGGAGTTGGAAAACAGAAAAGTGCTTTTGTTTTTAGACAACGCAGCATCCCACCCTCGAGATATAAGTTTGAAAAATGTTAAAATACTATTTCTGCCTAGTAACACCACTTCAGTTTGCCAGCCAAATTTTAAAATTCACTACCAAAACTCTCAGGTTAAAAATATTTTGGTAAGCATGGAGACTGGTTCACCAAAAAAAAATATAAACGTTTTAGAGGCAATACATTTCATAAAAGAAGCCTGGGCAAATGTTCAACCGCAAACCGTAAAAAATTGCTTCCAAAAGGCAGGATTTGACAAAAATAGAAATCTGGCCCCTGAATTCGATCCCGAAGATGACTTGCCGTTATCAACGCTGGCTTCGATTTTTGAATTATCAAAAGCCCTTGGAGAGTGTACTCATTCAAATCCGGATGACTTTGTCCAAATAGATAATAATGCATGGACCGAAAGCTCAGACTTCGAGTTAGACGTTATAATTGACGAAACCATAGAAACTATTGACGACAATAATATGATAATGAGAGTTCTACCGAAGAAAGAAATGAAATTTTCTCAAACGAAACCGCATTGACTGCCGTTTCAAATTTAAAAAGATTTTGTAGCGACGACCTTATTGCATTCGGATTGTTGCAAAATTTGGAAAGCCATCTGCAAAACAATTTTCTTTTAAAAAAGCAAAAAAGCCTAAGCCAGTCTACAATTACCCAGTTTTTCAAGCAATGAATTTAATATTTATATTTTTTATATATTACTTCATGTGAATTTACATGAAATTTATATGAATTTTTGAAGTACATAATACATACATACATAAATTCCTGTTTGAACAATGTTATATGAATTGTGTTGCATTTAAATCTGAAAGTGGTGAGTATTAAGGACATAATAAAATTAAAAATTTATAAAATAGCTACCCACTCCATTGAGCGGACACCTCTCATGGGCGGACAAAAGTTGACTGACGGTGAGTGTCCGCCCAAGGGAGTTTTCACTGTACACGCTTTCAGCGCCAACTAACGAAAATACTGCAAGACTTTTTTGACAACCATATTTACTACTAGGTATGAATGTATTTGCGTACTTAGTCGTTTTTGCGTTACTGCGCGGGAACAAATGGCATGACTGTTCGCTAAGAGTGTCTGGCTGGCTGAACGAATTGACAGCATGAACCACAAGCGAACGCGGTCGGTTCGCGTCGCGATCGGGTTGCCGCGTGCGGGAGACGATCTAGATAGAGAGAGATAGATATAAAGCGGCAATACAAACGGGGAGTCCCTAGGATTTTCTTCAAAACAAAAGCAAATCAAAAGTCACATTGGCAATTGCGTCCTGCAATTTCTAATAACTCCTTACGTATTAATATGCGTTATTCGCCGGCACATTTTTCTGTGGTTGTGTGCTTTAACTTTTCAGACTGTTTAGTGGATTGTATGAATAGATAATTTTTATAACATCACATCACCGGTGCATACAATACATACTTATAGTAAGGTAAGAAATTCTAATGTATTACAATAAATCATCAGCAACGAATCAGTAATTCAACTTGATTAAGTTTTGGAAGGTTTGCATGGAATCTCACATTATTTGTTTTATTATACTTAAATTTCGACGATAGCAGTGTTTGGTACTTAACCGTCGATATACCTATTTCCTTTGCTTATAATATTAGGTAAGTAGTCGTGGTCTGAAGTCCGAACAAAGGACTTTACTTACGCACGAGAAATAAAACTCCCAATGTATTTTTTTTTTGTTTCAGTTCTTGAATAAAAAATTGTTAGAATGAGTGATGGGAGAAAGCGCCTTAGTGGAGCTGAGTATAAAAAAAGGCCAAAATGAAAAAAAGAACAAGAACAGATTATCCGTAAAACCATAAAATTTGACAGATTTCTTACAAGTGACAGTAAAAGCAGTGTTGTTAGACCAGGAAATTCAACCACATGGATTGATACAATCCAATCTGAAAAAAATGAAACGGATTTGAGCTCTGTGGTCCAACAACAACTGTCGCCTGTTGAACAATCTGCTTTGAAAAAACGGATTATTATGTTTTTGATAAGGAGGCGGTAGATGAATCATCAATAAGTATTACTGTTGAAGATGCGTCCCCAAATCAGATGTCAAGTACAAGAAATGACCAAGTGCTAACAACGGTAAATATAAACAAGGATC
Source organism: Bactrocera dorsalis (assembly GCF_023373825.1). Lineage (NCBI taxonomy): Eukaryota > Metazoa > Arthropoda > Insecta > Diptera > Tephritidae > Bactrocera > Bactrocera dorsalis. The sequence goes on along the minus strand of NC_064306.1, from coordinate 21,019,968 downwards.
CAACTTTATGGGAAATTAACGATACCTTAAGAGAGAATATCGCAAGGTCCCGCTTCGATCAAAACATATCTTGTGACTTATCTAAAAGTGAAAAAATATATGCCGATCAGCGTCGTTTCTTGCCAGAGGGTATCTTTCAAAGAAAAATTAAAAATAATGAAGTGAAAGACCGAAATTGACTGGTTTATTCTGAAACCAAAAGGTCTGTATATTGCGGACCCATGTTTAGCATTCGGTCCATTGGAGTATAAGGCTCAGTTCAAGAACGGAGATTTAATGACTGGAAAAATGCAGAACACCGAGTAGCTCAGCATGAAAACTCTACACGTCATGAATGTAGTATTCTTAGTTTGAAAGCTAAGAGTGCAATTGATGGGCGACTCGACAATTTACTACAAATTTATGAAGAAATTATTTATTGGAGAAATGTTCTGAAGAGAGTTATTGCAGTAGTGAAGCGACTGTGTTCAAAAGACCTTGCTTTCAGAGGCAAAAATGATTTAGTTTGCTCAATTGTGTTACATGCTGTATATTAGAAGGTGGCTAAGTAAAAATCTTATTCAGAATCACCCGTACCTACATAGTTTTTGATCCCTCCACTAGCACAGATCTAAAGAAAGAAACATTCCGCACATTATAAGTGATAATATTACGCAGCACGCACTTGTTACATGACATTTTACTCTAATTTCAATACTCCGAACACCCCGTATTTATTGTTCTCACAATGTCCAGTGGCTCCTCAATGTTATTTCCGTTTACTCTTTACTTACATAGTATTTTGTAGTTTTCACAGGGTCCCACCAGAGAATGTTAATAATTTTTTTTATTGTTTATAAAGCAATGATCCTGACATTTATATAATATATGGAAAGCGTTTTCTAGTAATAATATGTTATTTTAGGTACAATCGAAACATTAATTAAATTATTATATTTATTAAATTTATCAACATTCTCTGATTGAAGTTTCTCTAATGCACAAGAGGGCTTCCGCGCTTTTTGCAACGGAAGAAATCGTCACTAACTTCTGTTCAAACAATTCATAAAAGCTGAGGACTCAAACTACCTTATATGTGGAGTTTTTCATTTCGTAACTTGAAAGAAACTAACGTACTGAATTATGAAATTCCAGAAAACGCAGCTGAGTTGGGACCCTTTTCGTATTTTAATATTTATGCCTATAGTACATATCGTCACCTAAAATCCAAAATAACGTGACATAATTTTGCATAAGTTTTCAGGACAAGAAAGAGACGGTTAAAACAGCAAGACTACTTATTGAAAAAAAATTTAATTTGGTTGCAACTTGGTGATATGTACATATGTATATGATGGCAATTTTTTGGATGATATGTTGACCAACCTAGACCCTTGTTTACAGATTATGTGGTTGTTTGCTTATTTCCAGTGTTAGAAAGTCGTTGGAATTTTACTAAATGGCAGCACAAAAAATAAATGAAACTAATCGAATAACATTTCCATTCAGATTTTCTGATTGGAAAATCTGCTATTAACAGCTGTTTTTTGTTTACAATCAGCAAATCAAAACCGAAATAAAAAGCATCGAAAAACATCACAAAGCATTTTCTCGCCAATGAATAGATTTTGGAACATGTAGTTCATCTCCCCTCTGCTACAGATGACTAAAGATTCATCCACTGCATTATGACACTATTCAGGGCGCAAGATGTCTGCAAATTTGATACAAAAAATTTTTCGAACCCTTAAAATTCGGATTATTTAATAAGCACATACCTTCAATAAAGTCCATATCCGGTATAGCAGAACTTATTTTGAATTCGATTATTTTGCTTTTTAAACTTTGTTTAGGCATTTTATAAGTAGGAATTTCTCTGAACTAAAATTGTAAACAATGGACAGCTGTTTGTGTAAAAATAAGCAAATAACCATACAACACAGAGTGCTCACGGAGCATAGAGGTTATTTTTAATCTAATAATCACATAACCAGATAACCACCTTACCGTGAACAGCCTAAGTATCTGGATATCCGACGTGCGTTTTATTTATAGAAAGAAAATTTCAGTGCCTGCAATGGAAACCAAATTTATTAAATTATGATAGCAATATTTCCACTCAGCGTTACAAAAGGGAGTTTTTACAAAATGGAAATGGAATGGAAAAATATACTCGCTATTTTAAGGTCTACATGTTAAAAAAAAACGGAAATATTTAGAAAGTTGAACCGTACTTGATTAGTATTGTTCTTTATAATTATTGTTGAAAGTGCCATTTATTTACTAATTTTGTAATTAACAACAACTAACTAAGGACAAAGTTTGAGGGTAAATTTTAAACTCTCGCAATTAGTGAAACCTAAAGGTACTGTAATATTTTCAGACGTAACCAAAATTGTATATTAAATCATCAGGATAGGGCTAATTTCGGGTAGTATCGATCAATTTATAATTCCCAATTTGCGGGACAATATGTTGAGATGTTGCCACAACTTCATATTAACAAAAAAGCAAGGCATAAGAAGGTGTAATCGAACATTTTATAATCTCGCAAGGATAGCGAGATCATAAAAACGCTATTTTGTATAACCGTTATATGGGGAGTGGGCGTAGTTTTTTTTTATCCAACTCCAATAGATATGTATATTAATCTATTTAGAGACCACATCCGCTGTTTCAAAGCCTCAGAGTTTTACCTAATACGATTCATGATACCACTTAACAGTTTTATGTCATATTGTTTATCTTAGTCTCATAAAGTTATAAGTTATAACTATCCGAAAACATAGCGTTCAGTGTTGTATTTGCGTAAACTTATTTTAATATGCAATGCAGCAACAAATTTTTTAAACTAATATAAAAATTTACGATTTTATTATTTTACAATGCTTTATGACACGTTGTGAATACCCGAAATATTTCTTTGATATTTTTGTGAGCATGACATATCTTTCGATTACGCCTATCTGCAATGGCAATTATATACCAACCAAGTCTTCATCAACAACGAGGAGTGCTTTGGGTAATTTTCTTGATAAAACGATCGCTATCAGCAAAACCCTACATACGAGGACTCTCTAATATTTTCCTTCAATGAATTCAAATAACTATAATTATCCCTTATGTTTATTCTTTCAATAAAATGATATTTGCCCATCCCCAGACCATTATGGAACCTCCTCCGTGCTTAATGGTGTTTTACGTGTTTTTATTGTTTGTTGACGGGACAAAAAATCGGATTCTAATCAATTTGCTCTAATCTGGGAAAAGCACCTTAAAATAATATAACATACTTTTTAAGAAATATTCAAAACTAATCGCATTTACAATTTCCTGGATTCCAAAAAGACAACTCTTTAGTTTTGTATTCGGGCGCAAAATCAAAACAATCTTTTTTAATTTTTTCCATTAATCCGTGGATTTATTTTTGCCACTCGTCCATTTATATTGTTTTTCTGTATCACTCTTCTTACACTCTCAGCACAAACAATAAGTCCACATTACTTTTAAAGATAAAAAAAGCTTTGGGCGGACCCAAACTGATTCTTTTGAATTTGTTTTAAATCAGCGTTGTCCACGGCCTATGCGCACAATACACTTTCATTTAAATGTCTGTCACGATTGATTGCTACTGTATTCAACTTCGTAGGAAAGCAAAGCAGAATTTTGCGATCAGTTGACGCTAGAGTAACCAACACAAGCATAACGTGCACACAGTCATGTTGGACAACACTGTCATAGAGTCGCCGAATTCGAAATCGTCTAGCCATCTTTATCATTTATATATACATATGTAATATGTTTTATATATGTATGTATATGAGTCTATATCTAATTCGGTTAGTTTGAAATGCTATAAACAACTGTTTGGCGAACAAAACTATTATACTTTGTAGCAAAATGCCTAATAGAGTAAATATATTTCAATTGAATTTGTTCTTCAATTAGTTGCTTGTTGCTTAGACCAAAATCTATACCGATATAATTTCTTTTTAGCGCAAAATAGGGTGAATTTTTTATGAAAAATTAAATGCTTTCCATCCGAAAAGTCAAAAAGCAATATATTGGAAATATTGGGACTCAGGAAGGGCCTATGCTGATTGAATTTACTTTTGACATAAAAACTAAAACATCTTCCACGCCCTTTGAATTGCATTAAAAACAAATTAACCAATATACTAATCAACGAGAGTTCATCCATTTCAACTACAAATGAAAATTAGTACACGTGGCACGAAACCTGTGAACTAAAAATTAAAACAAAACAAGAGCTTCCCTCTAGGAAGGCATAAAATTTTACATCTGGGATGATGTTTTAGGACTTTAGGGATCCGGGATCCGAATTGGGCGATGGACGTGACACCGCCCAAATTTCGGTGAACACCCATATCTCAGGACTTACTCGACCGATATTGACCAAATACTACAACCCTACTGCCTACTTCCCATATAAAAAGATTTTAAATCCAACTTTCAAGCACTAATGAATAGTTCAAATAAAGAAGGCCACCATAAGACGAAAATTTGTCCATATCGTACCAAAAATATTCAAGCCAACAGATACCGAGTAAGTGGATCAAGATCCCACTGAACATCATATAACTTAGAAACCTTATGTACCTGAAGGAATTTCCCTGGATTGATCCTGGCAACTTGCAAGAGTATGAAGTATCCCCTTATACCCTAACTTAGCCCTTCCTTACTTGTTTTAAATAGTTATTGTTTTTATACTTTGAACAGGGTATATTAAGCTTGTCACGAATTTGTAACGCCCAGAAGGAAACGTTTTACTTTTTATTTGACAAGATATTTTCACGAAATTTGATATGGCTTATTTTCCAAATCGTCGGTAGAATCTTCGATGAAATTGTTCAGATCAGACTACTATAGTATATATGTAGTTACAAAGCAAACTGAACGATCAAAATTAAGATAGAGCATTTTTATACAATTGGTAATAGAAACGCACCTAGTAAAGGTATTATAGCTTCGTTGCAGCTAAAGTTTACGTTTTCTCTTGTTATTTCTTAACGGCATTGGGCAAGGTGATACTGTCGATTTCGCCCATCATCAGTGTAAACCAATAGCCATATGAGTTATGGGCAAATGTGACTAAAAAATGTGTACATACATCAAATAATAAGAAGTAACGTTATAAAAAAGCACGAATTACATTTTATAAAAAATATATATTTATAGACTAAGAATTCGAATCTATTGTTTTCAGTGACGAAAAGAAATTTAATTTGGACGTACGAGATGGTATTGAAACTATTGGAGTGATTTGAGATGCCCAAGTGAAGCATACTATAAACACGTTCATAGTGGTGGAGTATTACTCATGGTATGGGTGGCATCTTCATCAAAAGGCAAGTCCCAAAGAATCTTTGTGTCAGCGAAGATGTATGCAGAAATTTAGACTGAATTGTTGGAAAGCAAATTCCTTGATTTTCCTGGTAGTTTCATTTAGATGAATTGATTTTCCATCAAGACAATGCAGCGATCCATGAAGCGAGTAAGGCAAAGGCATCTTTTTACTCTCGGAAAATTGTATCGCTGGAGTAGTCTGTCTTAAGTAGGGATTTGAGTCCGATAGAGGATCTGTGAGGAATTCTTTCAAGAAAAATTAATTTATGTTCCAAGGAATATGACAGCCTTAAGTAACTAAACCATGCAATTTTGGCTGAGTGGGACAAAATTGATATGTCCGTGCTAAAAACACTGGTGGAGTCAATGCCTCATCGTGTCCAGTTGCTGAAAATACATGAGGGTAACACAATCCGTTATTAAAAATTCAATGTTATTTGATTTATACATAAAACGATATGTATTTGTATTGAAATATTTTATGGCACATATACATATCTTTATATATATAAATCTTCTGACCGTGTGCTTGCATTTGAACTGCTCCTAAACAGATGGACCGATTTTGATGAAATTTTGTGTGTATGTTCAAGGAGATTCGAGAATGGTTTAGATTTATAATTTGGTCCACTGGAAAATGTTTTTTTAAATTAATTTTTCATTTGTAATTAATTACTAATTTTAAATGTTTGACCGATGGATGGCGCTACCATCGCAGTATTCAATATTCAAACCTTAAATTGGCGTAAACGTGCATTAAACAAAACGATGCCAAAGTAAAAGGCGACATCTGTAGATGTTTTTCATATTGTGGAGAGAGTTGTTCGTTCTTAAGTAATAAATTGGGTCATTCAATAATAATAATAATAATAATATTTTTTTCATACCTGCTAACTATTGGAGGGGGTATCTTGACAGGCAATTTACAATTGCAAAAGGTCTGGCATAAAAAATAGTGGCATAACTGAAGTGTTGATAAAAAGGTCTATTAAAATTTGAGATATACAGAAATCTTTTCGAAGCATTGCACAGAGCAATGCAATATTTAAACGGGAACGATGAATACATATATGCGTACAATTTCAAACTGATCCTTCCTGAAAAATATTAAAATTGCTAAATATTAGGAATGGTAGAATAGAACTGCAATCAAACACACAATGCAATGAATTAAAACTGGCTCATTTATCATTCGATGAATAATATACCACGGGCATCCCAAAAGAATGATGCCATAACCTTGCCAGCCGATTTTTTTTGTCTTTTCCCGCTTGAGAACCGTTTCTTAATATCGCTCATTTGCTGCAAGACCGGCATAAATCAAAAAACGTGATTTTTGAGTTAATGCTGCAGAATTGTTCGTATTATCATACTTCATGTTGAGTGAAAAATTCATATGAATACCTCTTATATGCCCCGCTTGAGAAGAGGTGTAAGGTTGTTGTCACCGTGTAAGGTTGTAGTCAGTTGAAAACTTTAAACGCGTTTTCTGGAAAATCGATTTTTTGGCTTATGCCGGTCTCGGAGCAAATGAGCGATATGCAGTCCACTAGGCTGACAATCGATGGGACTCGATTGATTTCACTGATGTACAGCCCAAATTCAATAGTATTTTTACCCCAAAAACCAATTCTTTCTTAACGCACGAAATTCTTTATGATTAATTTTTTTGTAAACTAACACAAGTTGCTTCACCAAAAATGCGATTATTCCTTAAATAATATTTATAATCTAACCAATAGAAATCATATAGATGGTATTAGTAGTACTACCTATGTAACAGCCACAATAAAACTTGAAATTTTCGGAAACTATTATTTTTTATACTCTTGCAACACGTTGCTACAGAATAGAACAATTTTGCTCACCTAACGGTGTACATATCACCTAAAACTAATCGAATTAGATATAGGGTTATATATAATTTCAAACGAGTTTGGTAAGTTCTTAGATCTAGTTTATGTTGATTAACGCTTCAATGTTCTCCGTTGTCCGATGTGATCCTTTGGTTTCGGCCAGAGGACCTGCATCATCCTGCTTTGGAAATTAACATCGAAATCATAACCAACTTTTGCTCTTAACAATACACAAGACCTTTGTTTTCGGTTCAACTTTGCGAAAGCTAATTTTAAGAAGATAAATTAAGAACTTTATAAAGAAACATGGCCAGATTAAAGAGGCAATATTGA